>NW_008360320.1:9748378-9754403 GCF_000622305.1 Nannospalax galili
GTAATTCTTAACAAGTAACTAATAGGAGTATTAATATTAGATTTGCCTGAGATTTTCATTTGACTAAAGTGAATAACACATAACTAAATTTGCACAGCTTCAAGAACTAAACAATAGTTACCATTTCTGGAAATTTATTTAGTAGTCTAAGCTCCTGTTGTATTTATAAATGTTTTCCGAATGTTTTAAGTTGCCCTAGGCTTCTTTATTGTTAAATTCAATATTATTCTCATTTTATTTATAGAATATCTTAAAATTTTAGTATAGAAAAGTTATATTTTAAGCAGCTTCCAAGGTCATGAACTTGAAGTTAAAACGACATTAAGGCTGGAGAGATGGCTCAAAAGTTAAGAGCACTGGTTGCTCTTGCAGAGGTCCCAGGGTAGATTACTAGTACCGACATGACAATTAAAAATTGTCTGTAACTCCAGTTCCATGGGATCCAATGCTCTTTTCTGAACTCTATGGGCATTACGCAAATGGGTGCACTAACACACACGCAGGCATTACACTCATACACATAAAATAAAAATAATATTTTTAAAACTTTCCTGCATGGAAAAGTTCACCTAGTGGGAGAGGAGGCCACATCCCTTGTGTTCAGTAGGAGCCCCAGGAAGCCCATTAAATCAGCCCTGCGTTCTCACACCCAGGTGATCACTACTGTAGAAAGTCTTAGAAAGGAATACTAACATCATGTTGCTTTTTGTAGATTTAATCAAACTTCATGATACTCAAAACCAATAAAATATAATCATTATGGGGCTGGAGAGATGGCTCAACAGTTAAGAACACTGGTTGTTTCTGCAGAAGATCCAGGTTTAAAGCCCAGCACCCACATGGCAGCTAACATCTGTCTGTAACTCCAGTTCCAGGGGATCCGACAGCCTCTTCTGTCCTCCGTGGACATTGCACGACCTGGGTACATGTACCTACGTGCAGGCAATACATGCATACACATAAAATAAAAATAATAAATAAAAAAATAATCATTAAGGGTTTAAAATAAAAAGATTTTATATTCCCCATATAGTGCAGTGGGGAAGGAGAGATGGTGGCAGATTGCTTTATATGCTTTATATGAGAAACACTTCATATATACCATGCATTTCCCTAACTAGCATTTCCCTTCAGTTAGTACATCATTCATTTTTAATGTTTTTAAAATTATTTTTAAACTTTTTGAGAATGTATTTTATGTGTATGAGAGTATTGTCTGCAAGTGTGTAAGTGCACCCATGCTGTGCAATGCCCATAGAGGACAGAAGAGAGCACTGGATTCCTTGAAATGGGATTTACAGGTGGTTGTTAGCTGCCATGTGGGTGCTGGGATTCAACCCCAGTCTTCTGCAAGAACAGTCAGTGCTCTTAACTGCTAAGCCATCTCTCCAGCCCCAACATCATTTAATTCTTATGATGCTAGAGGCAGCTATTACCATTATCACTCTGCTACAGGTAAGAAAGTAAGAACCGCTTCTGCAGGGCAGAATGTAGAAAGGGCTCAGAATCCAAATACAGACAGAGCTCTTTCCTTTTTTTTCAGTAAGGGAGCTCTAACCCAGGGCTTTGTTCATTCTTAGGTATGTGCTCTGGCAATGAGCTATATCTACAACTCTCAGAGTCTGTTCTTAACCACTATGCAATCCTTTAAAACTCAGTACACACTGGGATGATACTCATAATAAAACATAAATATGTAGAAAAAGCTATAGCTTTCTCCATGGCCTCCAGGATAGACATACTGATCTCATTGATCTCATTTTTGTCCATCTATTAGACTAGATCTTGCCATAGATTCTTTATGCCACCTGTTTACCTGGACTGCCTCCAAGCCTTTGCACAGCTGGCTCCTTATCCATCAGCTCCCTACCAAAGTCACCTTGTCATGGGTTTTTTTGAATGCCTTTTGTAGAGCAGCTGTCTTCCAGTACTCCTGGTGACCTCTATCCCAATTCATGTTTTAACTGCACATCTCCTGACAGAATTAACATATTTATTTTCATATACTGACTGTGTTTCCTTCACTAGAACTGAGCTCCCTCAGCTTGGGACTTGTTTGCCTTTTCCTGCACTGTTTTTCCCTATGTATGGAACAGTGCCTGGCACATACTTGCTTTTCAGTGAATATTTACTGAATTCATGAATGAAGAAAAGTATCAACATGCAGCTAACTTTTCTGCTTTGGAAGAAAGACTTGCATATCTTAAAATTCTCAATCTTACAGAGATTAAAATTTGTTTTTTTCTTGAAGAGTTAAGCAGTCTTGTTTGTGATTTGGAAAAGTGATTACACAGTTTAATGGATTCATGTGAATCGAGTATGATATTTCATGGAATCATTCATAGCCATTCACTGCACAGCTATGGGGTGCCAATATGTTTCCTACTTTCTATGCTGGACAGTGAAACTCCAGAGATAGGGAAATTTTGACTCTATTTTTAAGAATTTCATAGTCAGGCTTAGGTGTATAGACCAATGTATGCTTGTTTAGCATACACAAAGCCCTGGGTTCAATCCTTCAGTCCTAATAATACACACACAGACACACACACACACAGACACACACAGACACACACACACACACACACTCACACACACACACACACACACACACAAGAGAGAGAGAGAGAGAGAGAGAGAGAGAGAGAGAGAGAGAGAGAGAGAATTTCCACACTAGAATCCCTTTAGTACTTGACATAATTATACACTCTCTATGATACTGGATGCTGAAAGAGAAGACCTCAGTGAGTAAAAGGCAATATAGGCTTTTATAGCCTCTATATCATTTTGCTTCATCATCACTAAATGCTGAACCCCATGGCTGTGGCACCTGGCACTCCCAGTCACCTCCCCTTGCTCATTCATGCCCTCACATGCCCCATGAGCTTAGCCTCCTTGTCTCTATCTTTCCTGTAATCTCACTTCATCTCCTTTCCAGTTCATCAGTCTCCAACGTACTTCTTCACTAGACCCGCTCTGAGTTCTGCATATTATCTCCCTGTTCCCTGCCAGCACTGTTTCCTTTTTATTAAAGTATTCTATTTATTATTTTTATTTTATGTGTATGAGTGTATAGCTGCATGCAGGTAGGTACACCCATGTTGTGCAATGCCCGTGGAGGTCAGAAGAGGGCCTTGGATCCCAGGGAACTGGAATTATGGATGGTTGTTAACCACCACGTGGGTGCTGGGACTCGAAGCTCCTCCAGGTCCTCTGCAAGGGCAGTCAGTGCTCTTAACCCCTGAGCCATCTCTCCAATCCCCCAGCATTTTCTCTGGTGTTATTGAAACCATTTACCTTTGCGCAGCCTCCCAGCCTCCTAAGACCATCCAGGTTTTATTTCTTTTCACACTTAAGCCTTATCCCCGATTGAGCAGTCACTTCGACCACCCCTATTTTCTGGTGATCTTCCTCACATTTTCCAGTTCTGGAAAAAAATAATCTTTTTGGTTACTCAGGATAGCAACATCCAAAAGATGCTTTCTTTTTTCAGTAGGCCTTTGAGCCTGCTTAGCAATTTTTGTGTGTTCCTAGTCATTATTTTCTGTGCTTCCTCCTGACAAGTGTCTGCCAAATGGTTATATCTTTTAAATCTACCCTATCACGTGGCTTAGACTGCACAGAGATCAGAGAGTCCTCATGCTAGAACAGCTGCAATTCTTCACATGCATCCTTCCTTCCTTCCTTCCTACTAGCTCGCTTCTTCAAAGCAATGTGCTTTTTAGATCTGCGAATATCAGTTCATATTTTCTGTTTGTTCCTTGCGTCCCCACTTTCCTCTTTCCCTTCTACACTCAGATTTCCAGCCCTGATTCTGTGATTCTGTTCTACCCGCCTAATATTTCATTCTTGGCCATGAGACTGGCCTGTATGAGAGTCAAGATTTCCTAGACTAGCAGTGCCATGCAGGGCACAGGTAACTCAGCCTCTGGCCTATTTGGCCTCAGGGCAAGAGACAGTCCTTCCCAAAGTGCAGCCCTCTCTATTTCCCGACTTCATCTAAACTTGTTCATTTCCTGCTTTGTCTATTTTCTCCTACTTTATATCCTCTCTCAAATACAATATACCCTTCACCCTACAGCTTCAGTGAAGAGACCCTCTCAGTTAAGAGACCCCTATTAGAAAGCATCTACTTGGAAAATCCAGTCTCTCAGCAACACCTGGTTCTTTTCCATCATTTCCAGAGCCTGCAGTTTCCTGTGCTCATACTTGTTCATGCTCCATTCTTCTCTTAACCCACCCTCATCTGTCTTTCACCTCCTTTTTTGATTAGTCTAATACGTCTAAGGTCAACATGTGCTGTCCTGTCTCTACTACTTGAACCAGTAGAACTCACACGTCCCACTCTTGTTCCTCAGCTACTGCAGTGTGTCCACTCCCAACCATCATCTTCTATCTGCTTCCTTCTTTGCGTCGTCCACTGACTTCTCTTCCTCTCTCCAGGTGCTAAATAATCTTTGGTTATTTTCTGTGTAATCTGTGGCTTGTTCTCTTAGGTTCTTATTATTTGTCATAGCTCACGGGCATAGTATGGATTTTGACTTTAACCTGTCACCTGTAATATGTTGACTCCTAATGAATTCCTCTGCCTCCCGTCCAGATGCATCCAATGGTACAGAACTCTATTTTATTTTTAGCAAACTACCGTTAGAACCTAGCAAGCACCTCAAGGAAATGGATTTCTTCTTCTCAGACTCTACCACTTTTCTCTGTTGCTTGTCTTGTTTAATGATCTCTTTACCCATTTTACAAGAAATTTTTATTAACTCTTTTCCTCCCTTTCTTCACCCCTATTAACCAATGGGCTCAAAATTTCCAGTTCCCTTTCTTTTTCTATCTTGTGACTATAACCTTATTTGAGCCCCTTTGTTTTCTTTTACATGAATTGTTCTAGCCCCCACCCCCGCCCCCAGCCAGTCAAATCCTTCTAAACTCATTCTCCATATTTTGACATTTTTCTCAAGCTTAAACCCCATCTTATTTCACCTGTAAGACCTCTTCCCTATAGGATGATAATGGAACCCCTCAGTAAGGTATACAGCTCCTTTTCCTAATGGCACACCAGTTTCAGTGTCATTTGTTTGCTGTTTTTTCCACGGCAGCCATGCTACCTGTACCCACAGCACTTTGCAAAAGGCAAAATGTTTCACAACATTTGAACAACTGAAAAGCATTTATGGACTGGATGGTTAGTTGTGGTGGAAAATATCCACATTCTTTCTAGTCCCTTAATAATTAAAAATATAGACATCACCTTGGAAAATATTTTATGAAAAGATAAATAGGTAGGAACTTAAAGTGGAGTATCTCCATTTACTCTGTCTTTAAGTTAGGGAAGTAGGAGTTATCTTCAGCACAAGCAGAACAAATAATTAAAATATGGATGAACTTAGAAACAGAACAGCACACTTCTTATTTGAGTAGTATTAAAGCATCAAATATATTTGCTTCAAGAATAAGGGAGCTAGAGAGAGGTTTTAAACAGTATTTCATCCTCACCAAGCTGGGAAGAAAGAGCCAGGCTGAGGAAACAGGGCTAGTGACTCAAGATTACTAGAACAGAAAACTCTTCATGTTTGTGTGACATTTTGGAATAAGTAGTTCAGAAAAGTGGTAGGATTTATTTGGAAAAGAATCAAGTTTTTATTCAAGAAGCTTGAAATTAAAGAATCCTTTAATAGAACATACTTCTGATTCCACAGCAGTGAAACATAAGGAAAAGTCTGCTGATGAACTTCAGTGCATTGGATTGTACACAATTATTAAAAAAAAGCTTTAAAAACTGACCAAATATGGATTTAAACCTAGGGACGTAGTCATCAAATCTTTCTGGAGTAAACTTAAAATAGAAACAGCTGATTTAAAAAATATTTTAAGCTGGGCATGGTGGCACATGCCTTTAATCCCAGCATTTGGGAGGCAAAGGCAGGTGGATTTTTGTGAGTTTGAGGCTAGTCTGGTCTACACAGTGAGTTCCAGGACAGCTGGGGCTACAGGGAGACCCTGTCTCAAACAACAACAACAA
>NW_008360320.1:9754835-9760657 GCF_000622305.1 Nannospalax galili
ATATATATATATTAATAGAATTAAGAGTTTTTGCCTTTGGACAACAAAATAAAGAATCTTTGTTGGAGAAATGTGAACTCATTAAAAATTGATCCTGGATTTTATCTACCTCAGATTTTTATTATTCATATAGTCCATCTTCATCACTTCCCAATAACAGCTGACAGAGTTTTCTCTATGGAGTTATGTTTCCTTTGACTTAGATTAAGTTTCTGGGCTTTTCTATTTTATGTGATATTTGGAGTACATAGATTTCAATGTCTATTAAGAAAGCATCTCAGATGAGATACTCTTTTGCTTGATGGTATTTTCATGATGGACATTAAGCACATGTGTGAGTGACAAATCAGTTTCTCTCTTTCAAGCCGAGATGTATTTTTTTAAAAGAATAAAGCTCGGACATTATGAAATAGGTTATTAACTACCATTTTTTATTTTGGAATAATTGCTGTTTTGGAATATGGACTGAGATTGTCCTTACCATTTTGAAACACAAAACACAAAATCTGTTTAAAAGAATTAAGTTTAATAACATAACTCATTTTGATTCTCGAAAACCATTCATGGAGGAGAACAAAACTCACTTATAAATTCTCATCTGAGTAAAATGATTTCGGAAAGAATGCAGAATGGATACCTGATCTTATTACTGTCTAAAGTATGGCCCCTGTCAACATAGAAGGGGAGACTTTGATTATAAGACGTGGGTTTTCTGTATATGAATATAAATGATGTTAATAATAACTGAAATTGCTTCTACAGTAAAATTTCTCAGTATATTACAGGACCAAATCAAACTGGCTTTTCAGAAAAGTAAACCTTTGTAGCTGATTGGAGTGCTAATATTTGTGCTTTTATTAACTTTTTAAGGAAAAAATCTTTTTTTCTTTCAAGGAAATAGATATCCATTGAACTTTATTTCTGAATCAAACCCTTCCTAGAATTATTCTAATAGTTTTTATTTAGCTTACCTTTACTGTACGCTGATGCTCTTCTGTTTCTATAACATACAAAGCTAATGGAATTTTGCAAGGTGAATAGCTTGAATGCATTTCAATGTTTCAGGTTCCTCTCAAAGTGGTTCCTTAGACTGACCTCCGTGACGTTAAAATCACTATAGGTGATCAACCCTACTTGATAAAGCTGCATGGTCCTTGCTCTTAGGGATGACCAGTCACCTCCCTGGAATGTCAGGTCTTTCCTCCACACTCCCAGAGTGTAGGCAAGTCTGATACTTTCCCACAGTTCCAGATATGGATAAAATGCCACTCTGCAGGGTGTGGATCCGATTTTCTGAGAAACTGCTTAATGGGGAGACCGGGGTACAGAATCTACATGATATAAGCCAGTAAAATCTGAGCGATGAATGTAAACCAAAGATAAGTAGGAAACGAGGAAGAAACATGGCATACAACTTCCTGGTCCTTTCACTTTCTAGGTCTATGAAGTTTCCTCATAGGATCTCCATATTCTACTTAGAACTTTCTTTGCAAGCTGCCTAGCACCCGGTCCAGTGAGCCTCCCTGTCGCCCTAGCTGACTGAAGTACCGGCCAGCACGGTCATTAGTCTTCCTGCATTCCCTGACTCAACCTCTTTTTCACTTCTTTTACACACTGTCCCGGATGTGCACCTTCCAATACATCATGAAGCCTCAATCGGTCATTGTTTATTTTCCGCAGGACAAAGACAGATAATTCTCTATCAAAATGTGTGCTGATTATTTGAGTGTCTACAGTCATCACAGGGAAGCAGATCAGCCGGGGACTCCATCCCATTTTTCTCAGCCCTCGTTATTTTTAAAATGCTGCCAGTACTTCCTCTTACAAATGGCTTATAAACAAAAATGTTGGAAGATCTTTCTAGGCTCCAAGTCTCAGAAGTCTGAAGAGTTTATCTTTGTTATCCTCAGCCTGCCCTCATCTGCCGCCACTCTTACCCACTATGCTTTGTTTCTGGAGAAGCAGGAGCAATGATAATAAATGCAGATCAGCTTTGTCACGTTAGGCACCTTATATCAATTTTCTTACAAATAGCTCTATGAGGTCAGATACATGTATCAGTGCCTTACTGCAGCTGAGATAACCAAAAATTATACTAGCAAATAAAATGTGAACCTAATATCTCTAGCTTCCCGTGGTCTAACTCAAAACCTTTGTGTCTACCCAATATGAGGTAGCGCTTTCAAGCACACTTCAGCTTCAGGGTGAACTTTTAAAGTCTGGGTACATTTGCAATCTGGAGTTTTTTAATGCACTGCAGGGAAAAGGTTTATTTTATTTTAGAGAAATGCAAGCTCTAAATCAGATACATTACAGGAACTAAAATGATAAACCACAGAGAGTCAAGCTTCATAATTAAAATAGTTTTCTGAAAGAGCCTAAGGTGAGGTTTATTGAAGGATAGTAAACTATTACCCATTTATAAGGCATCCTATCAATTTAATTGATTTTTGTGGTTAATAAAAATTATGTAAGATATAGAATTTATTGTGGTTAATGGCTAAATCTTGAGAAAATGATAACCAGAGCACATGGCTTCATTTATAGTAATATTGATTACTGGATTTCATTTTTTCCCTTTAAAATTTCTGATAATAATACAATGGAATTCACTTTTCTCTCTTTCCTTCTTTTATTACCATTTTTATCTGTCATCCCCAGATTTTTGACTGTACCTTTGTCTGTTTGTTAAAGGTATACATGTGCTACAGTCCACATTGTTCTAGTGAAGCACAGCAGAAGCAAGAACACTCTCATTACAAGGTTAAAACAAGCAGAGGGTAACCATGCCTCTGTTAGGCTAAGGCCAGTAGAGCTGTTACCCCTCCACCTTCACCATCTTCTTGAGCAGGAGTCTGTATAAAGGCTCAATACTCACTCTACAAATCGGGTTCATTTTGCACAGACTACTTAATTTATGAATAGCATCTTGCTGGAAACTTTTTTCATCTTTCTGCTAACAACATTTTATATTCATAAATTCACATGAATATAAACAATATTAAACAATTTTCTCTTTTCTTTTCTTTTCTTTTCTTTTCTTTTCTTTTCTTTTCTTTTTTTTTCTTCTTTTGTGGCAGGGTCTCTCTGTAGCCCCAGCTAGCTTGGAACTCACTATGTAGATTTGGTTGACCTCAGTCTCACAGAAATCTGCCTGCCTCTGCCTCTACCTCTGCCTCTGCCTCCTGAAGACCAGGATTAAGGGTATATACCATCACAACTGGCCTAGAAAGTGAACAATTTTTTTAATTAAAAAGAAGTTTTAAATTTTATGTGTATGAGTGTTTTGTCTGCATATTTGTAAGTGTGTCCATGTTGAATAGCGCTCACAGAGGCCAGAAGAGAGTGATGATCCCATAGAACTTGAGTTATGGATGGTTGTTAGCTGCCATGCGGGTGCTGGGAACCAAACCTGGGTCCTTTAAAAGAGTGGCTTAACCACTGAGCCATTTGTCCCACTCCAAAAGTAACCAATTTAAATGAGGTATTTTATACTATTTCTTCTTTGCTTTAAAGCTGAATAGGTGGTTTGGATAAGTTAATAATTTATCAGATATCTTCAAAAACTTTTCTGTCATCATAAGTAAAGTTTGTAAGAACTCACAGAAGTAGAGAGTAGAATGTTTCCCAGGGGTCATAATTTATCAAGGAAGGATGTAGAGAGATGCTGATCAAAGGGTACCAATTTTCAGATAGACTAGAAGAATTCCAGTCCAGACACTGATCCCTTCTGGTGAACAAATTTAAAAGTACCTCCCTGGCTGAAGAGATGGCTCAGTGGTTAAGAACACTGGCTGTTCTTACGGAAGACCCAGGTTCAAATTTCAGCACTCATGTGGCAGCTAACAACTGTCTGTAACTCCACTTCCACGGGATTCAACACCCTCTTCTGTCCTCCACAGGCACTGCATGGGTACACTTACACACATGCAGGCATAACACTCATATGCATAAAATAAAAATAAATAAATAATTTTAAAAATCTTCGATTTCCATGGTAAAATGGGTCGTATTTTTTCTCAGTTTCAGGGCATCTCCCTCCTCTGGGCAGCTGCCCATACTTACAACTTTCATGCCCTGGGAATTTTCTTTTAAATGATAACAAAATTATCAGGCCTCCTTTTGAGTTCTTTCTTAAATTATTTTATTGAAGAGACTAAGAACCCTAAGAAGGGACCATGGTTTTTCCAGTGACAATTGGTGGCTCTGCTGAGACTCTGGTAATGTGCACACAGGTGAGCATGCCACAAACATGAAGTGCTCCATGGGTGTTTCTCTTTATCTTGGTTTTGAGGCTCTTCCCCAGACACATTCAATGAGGGTAATAATGTTAGTTTTCCTTTTTTAAAAAAGACATTTTCTGTTGCTGGGGTCAAACCCAGGCCTGTGCATGTTAGATAACTCCTCTACCAGCAATCTGTACTTCCAGCTCTAATTTTGACATAAAATCCTTCATTTTGATGATAATTCCTAGAACTGAAGTCATCTGCATGTCTAGAACTAAAGTAACTTGTTTTCATAGATTCTTGCCGTCCCTACTCTGTTGATCCCTAGTATAGGAAAACAACAATGGAGGCTTTGTAATCACCTGACTTCCTCTTTTACTCACTACTGCTAGGTCATTCCTAGAAACAGCCAATCTCTAGGCAAAAAGCAAAGCATTTAGGACCAACACCCTCTCACTATAATTATCCTTCTCTGGAAGCAGACAGTGAACTTTTTGACATCTGGAATGAAATCTCTCTGTCCAGATTCTGGTTTTTGTTTTTCTTTTCAGTGGCTTAAACCTTTTTTGCTGTTCATAAACAAACTAAAAACGACAGCAAAAGAATATATGTTCTGTTGACCTATTGTATAGCATGGTGTGTACTTAGTGATGTACTAGGGATGTGAATATTGCTGAGAACGAATTTCAAACATTCTTACTACCACTATGAGTATGTGAGGTTATATACATGTTAATTACTTTGATCTAATAATTTCACAATGTGTGTATGTATCAAATCAATACAGAAAAACTTGACATTAATAAATCCCACTCATAAAAGGGAAAGACTATTTTAAGAAACAGACTTCTTACCCTTGTAGCCCTATTCTGAGGTAAAATGAATGCCTCCTCTTCTGACTAAACCTCTGCTTGTGTTTTTATAAGGTACTTATTAGTAAGGAAGTTCACTCTTGCAGTTCCCAGTCACATACACCAGCCCCCCTCCCGCCCCCCATGCCCTATGCCTTATCTCCTGGCCTACAGTCATATAGGCTGAAATATAAATCCACCTACTATTGTTATAAAAGCTGTAAAGAAACTAGTCTCAGGGCTCAATTTTATAGGAGGAAACTCTACTCAATTCTGCCAACACGAATAATTTTTTCCCTATTAATCCTGAGTCTCTTTGTGCTTTCTCTGAGGGTGGCATGTACAATGCTTCAGTTTCCTATGACAGATGGTTCTTTGCACAGGAAACCCCTATAGAGCAGTGACTAAGGCTGGCCCCTTGAGCCACTACCACCACAACTTTTGGCTAAGACTGGGTGCACAGTGGAGGGATGCTTGGAAGGCTCTGCCCAACTCTAATGGTCAGAGCCCACTTTATCGATCTGTATCTTTCCAACAGACCCAACAGAGCCAGCGGACAATGTCCTGAGACCCCAAGACAAAGTAAGATGCCCTGGGGTACCTGGAAAAGGAGACTGATCATCCCTGGGCAGTTTAACAACTTCTTCAGTTAGGGAAACCTCATCAGGAGGTTCTGTCTAAAGTCTAGTGTGAATGATTCTCTCTCTCTCTTTCTCTCTCTCTCTCTCTCTCTCTCTCTCTCTCT
>NW_008360320.1:9760713-9796782 GCF_000622305.1 Nannospalax galili
CATCTTGTTGAGCCCCAAACCTGTGATGCTTTGATTACCACATAAGGTAGTAAGGCAGTGTCTGGCTTTCGGGTACCCAGTTCCTCCCTGAGAATCCAGATCTGATTTGAGATATTATACAAATCTGACATATGCCAAGTGAAATCTAATTCCCTTAGAGGAGAGCCACTGGGTTGGGCAAAGCGATTACTGTGTGGGCAATGCCGGCTCAGAGGTCTTGTCTCTGTTCTGTGCAACACCAACAATGGGAGGTACCTTATGGGAGGATTATTTGCGAAACCCACTGTCTTAGATTATGTGGTCAAAAATTTAAGGAAGGAATTTTATGGTACTAAGATGATGCCAAGAAAAATGAGGGCCCTCTGTAAAATAAGATGGTCAACTTTTAGTGTTAAATGGCCCCTAGAAGGAACTTTGGATATGACTAAGATTAAGTCAGTATATCGGCTGCTAATGGGAAACCAGGATACTACTATCCAAACATTGACTCCCGGCTGAACACAGCATTAATTAAACCCTCATGAATTCAGTTTTTGCTGGTAGGCAGGGTCAGAGTCAAATTCTCCTGGCCAAGATTCTATCCAAAACTGAGCCCCCACCAACAGTCTCCTAATTTTCCAAGGCTATTCAGAGGAGCCCTTATTGCCACCACCTCTTTATGCTTCTCAGCCAAAAGCAGAGGTCCCACCTTTGCCAGACAGACTTCTAATACCAGTACCTCCCTGGAGGCCCAAGGATGACGGTTCTCTGGCCAAGGCCAAAGCCTCCCTTCTGCAACATGACTCTGCACCACCAATGCTTCCCCTGAGGTCTGAGAAATCAGAACAGGCCACTGGAAAGGCCACAGCTGAACCCAGAGGCAGATGCCCACCTTCTAACACCCTTCTGGGAGACTAGAGGGACCCAGCATGTGGCACAGGATGAGTGCATAGAGGGAGGATAGCCTATTATTTGCTATCAGTGCTTTTCTAAAAATATTTTAATTATTTTTATTTTATGCATATGAGTGTAAGACCTGTATGTGTGTTAGTGCACCTGTGTCATGCAATGCCCATGGAGGTTACAAGAGAGCATCAGATACCCTGAAACTAGAGTCATAGATGGTTGTTAGCCATCATGTGGATACTGGGAACCAACCCTGGGTCCTCTGCAAGAGCAGCCAGTGCTCTCAACCTCTGAGCCATCCCTGCAGCCCCACTACCAGCACCTTTCTACCAAAAACTTGCTTAATTGGAAATATCATAGCCGCCCCCTGTATTCTGAGAAAGTGCAGGCCATGACAGACCTAATACAGTCCATTTGTCAAACTTATCTTCCCACTTGAAGGAACAGCTGCTAACTCTCCCTAACCCTTCTTAGTACAGAGGAACTGTGACAAGTTACAACTGATGTCAAAATGCCTAATGATTGCGGTCCTGCCAAGGGAATTAAATGTAGACACATGGGTCAGGAATGCCCTCCCAGAAGAGGGTTCCCACCTGGACCCCAACTTAGAAGGTGATAGAGTCCACCTAAGAAAGTGTTGGCAGGTCTTACCAGAAGTAATAAAGTTGGGGGGGTGCTAAGAAGCCCACCATCATGTCCAAGACCCCTGAAGCTCTCCAGAAACCATATGAGAACCCTTCTGACTTTTGAGATGCTCTGTGAAGACTTCTTCCTGTACTGCCTGGATAAGGGGTCTCACAGTACCCCTTATCTCATAAAGCCAGGATTGCCACCTGGATTCATCTACAGAGACTTTGGAATTTGGGCTGCTTTGGAAATGCCAGTCTTCTTGAATCCCCTGCTACCTGTGAAGAAACCAGGCACCAACAACTACTCATCTGTCCAGGACCTATGAGCTATCAACCAGGCTACAGCCACCATCCATTCAGAGGGTCCCAACCCATAAATCCTCCAGAGCCTCCTGTCTTCTGAAGCTCAGTGGTTCATCTATTTGTACTAAATAACACTTTTTTCTAAATCTGCTTGGCTCCTGCAAATCAACCAATATTTGCCTTTGAATGGAAGGTCCTTACCAATAATGGAAAAAGGCAATCTGGGCTCTCCCAACTCCAGACTCTTAGACAAACTTGTGGGTTCCTGGGGGAAAGCCAGGTTCTGTTGCATCTAAATTCCTAACTAATCATTGATAATCATACCCTTCTATGAGGCCAAAAATGGGGGTGGATGAGTCCTGCTACTGAGAATAAAGAGCAACAGGAGGCCTTTTAGACTCTCAAAAAGCTTTGCTGGAAGAACTGACTTTGGGTTCTCCAATTTAAGTCAAGAGTCTAACTTTTATGTCCAGGATAAGAAGGGAATGTCCTAGGAGTTTTAACACAGAATGCAGGACCTGGCCAATGCCCTATGGCCTACCTACCTATTTAAGCAGCTAGGTACAGTGGGATCAGGATGGCCACCCTGCCCACAGGCTTTAGCAACCATTTCCCTCCTGGCTAAAGAGGCCAACAAACTGACCATGGTCTAAGTTTCAAGGTCCACTGTGCAGTCACTGCCTTGATGGACCAGAGAGGGCCATTGACTCACCAACCCACATCTGAGCTGGTACCAGATTCTCTTTTACAGGTGTCCTCAGATTCATTTCCTGCCTTGTGAACTGGGACCTCCAAACCTTGATTGCCTTGAAACTACAGATGAAATATGTTCTAGATGCCCTGACCTCACAGACCAACTTGTATCCTCCCCTGACGAACACTCTAATTAGACAGCTGTTTTCTACTATATGGAAAGTTGTCTGAACACTCTACACTAATGACATAGTTTTCTACTAGATGGAAAGTGTCTGGCAGGGAATCCAGTGGAGACAGACTGAAATAATGGAGTTAGGGCTTTTCCAATGGGATGATCAACTCATCAGGCAGAACTATTGGCCTTAATTAGAGCCTTGGAATTGAGCAAGGGACAAAGGGTAAATATCTACATAGACTCAAAATCGGCCACCCTTTGTCACCTCTGTCATCCTTCACATGCATGGAGCCATTTATAAGGAGAGGAAAGCAATTAAAATTCAAACTAAACTCATCTTGGGACCCCTGGAAGCAGTATGGGATCCAGCAGCTTACTGTTATCCATTGTAAGGGACGTTAGAAAGGAGAAGACTCTATCACCAAAGGAAACCAGAGGTCAGGCACATAAGTAAAACAAATATCCATGACCATGGCACCCTAGGCTCCTCCTGGCAAAGTCCTAATACCATTAACCTTCCCAAATACCCAGACTATAGTCAAGAAGAGGAGACTTGGGCAAAACAAGAAAAAGAAACTAATGACTCAGATCGATAGTAGCTCCTCCCAAGGCAGATGTTGCTTTGTTCCAGACCATCTGGCCTATCCTCTGGCCCACTAGCTCCAGGAAGATATGCATATGGGAAGATACCCCTAGAGACTCCAATAGGCTGGTATTACTATATGTTTAGGTTTCCTATGCTCTGTGGGACCATGAACCAGAGATGCCAAACTTGTGCCTACAACAATGCCAAACAAGAGCTCCCTTGGCCACCAGGATTCTAGAGAACTCTACAGAGCCCATTTGAAGATCTAGAGATAGATATTACTGAACTAACATCTATCAGGGGATATAAACACCTGGTAGACACTGTGTATACTTACTCTGACTGGATAGAGGCTTATCCCACAAGGACTGTAAAGCTAGGGAGGTAACAAGAGTTTTGTGAAGTGAATGTTTGCCTTGGTTTGGGATGCCACCTCAGTTGGGTTGGACAACAGGCCTGCATTCATTGCCAAGATTACTAAGGACTGGCAAAGGATCCCTGCAAATTAAAGGAACTTACATATGCCCTATGTTCTAGTTTGTTTCTCCATTGTTGTGGCAAAACATTCTGACCAATACCAACTTGGGAAGGAAAGGGTTTATTTGTCTTACATCTCCCAGGTCACAGTTCATCAGGGAGCTCAAGGTAGGAACTCAGGGCAGGGACCTGGAGGCAGGAACTGGAGCACAGGCCATGGAGAAATGCTGCTTACTGGCTTGCTCCCCCTGGCCCATACTCAGCCTGCTTTCTTATACCATACAGGCCTGCCTGCTCAAGGGTGGCACCACCCACAGTGGGCTAGGCCCTTCCACATCATTCAGTAATCAAGAAGATGCCCCCACAGATGTGGCCACAGGCCAGTCCAATGGAGGCAATTCACCAACTGAGGCTCCCTCTACCCGGGTGTGTCAAGTTGACGCTAAAGCTATCCAGCACACCCTACCTCCCACAAAATTCAGGGAAAATTGAGCATATGAATCAGACATTAAAGTAACCTTGAATAAATTTTGTCAGGAGACCCAAATGCCCTGGACCACATTACTGCCTATGGTTCTCTTATAAGTGAAGTGCTTACTCTAAGAAGAAATCAAGCTCTCACGTTATGAGATTCTGTTTGGCAGAACCCAGCAGGAATCAAGCTCTCACCTTACGATATTCTGATATTCTGTCTGGTAGAATTTCTCCCCTGATAAGAGTCCTGGGGGATTGAAGGGAGATGGGAAATTTAGAGATCCATGGTCAATTATAGAATTTAACCAACACCACAGCAACAGTTACACAAGTGAGTGCCAGAAAGACTCCGCCTGCCTATAAATAACCCAGTGTACCCTTATAAACCAGGTGATTCCACATGGGTAAAAGACTGGCACAAGTTACTCCTCAAGCCCACTAGGAAGGGGCCTTATTCTATGCTTCTAACCACCCCTACAGCCTTAAAGATTGCAGGTATAGCAGCTTGTATCCATCATTCCCAAGTAAAGGATGAATGCCCTGCCTGAATGACTGACCCAGTGGATGACAACCAGAGACCCTACAAGTCCCCTTAGATTCACCCTTTGTACCTACAACCCTGTTTTGACAACATCAGAAACTGGTCAATCTATACATAGCTGAAGCTTGACGGTCCTGGTCCTATAGCCCTGTAGGTTGACTGGTCAGCAGGTGGAAGCCTCAGGAATTCATCGAGGGACACCTAGGGACTATGGTCAAAATGTGGGACATGCCATCTATGCTTAATGATATTGCTAATCTTACTGTTTGCCACAGGCCTAATGGCAATGGCTCCCAATTATTAGGGTTTACTGGAAAAGTTAACTCTAGCCATGTTCAACATAAATATAATAAGCCTCCTTGGTGGAATCTAATGCTTTTCATGATACGTCTACTCTTTCCTATAAACTAAGCCCAATACCTGGGAGATAAACAGAAGTCTTTTGCTGGTACACTACTCTCTCTGGAATATGGGATACATTTCAAGCATTCAGTTGATGAGAGCCTAATGAATAGGTTCCAGAGGCCCAATACCCTCCTTGTTTTCCTGATGAATGACGATTCCAGCCCTCAACACTCTTATTCTTGCTTACAATACACCTATTTCCAGACTCATTTAGCTCCTTGTCTAGGGAGTGGAAGCCCATATACCCACAAAGGGAAAATCTACACCTATTGTACACAGCATTGTGGTACCTCTGATGCAATCTACTACCACTCCACAAGATCCAAACACCCCTCTGGTATACTAGAGAGTCCTGAGGTCAGGTACCAATCTACTTCCAGACCCCTGAGACTGCCTTCTCCCTGCAGGCCATTTAAACTAGGGCCATGGTGTTACAGCTCACTAAATGATACATACCACCGCACAAATGTGACCAACACTCCACTCACACAGGACTCTGGCTCTCTTTAGAGGTAGAGAAGCCAGAAACAGTTGCTGTCCTGATAGACATCGTGAATTTTACTCAGGGAAACCAGAACCAATACAACCTGTCTTTAGAACCCAGAATGATGAAAGTTGCTATGCTAATAAAGTCCCCCTGGTGTGTACAAAGCCCTTAGGGAAAAGTCTTTGTAGATAATCTAACTTCAGAGCAATGCAACATCACCAATGCCAGTGATCTAAATCTCTCTCTGGCTACTGGACCCTGGTGCCTTCCCTACAGAGGATTCTTCTTCATATGTGTGGGCTCTGCCTATTAATGCTTTCCTACCAACTGGACAGAAAACTGTACAATGGGCTTTGTTATCCATCAGGGGATATTGTCCCTGGAAATCAGTCACTCCTGGCACTCCTAAAGGCACACGGTTTAACTGAAGGGGAAATGCAGATAATTCCTCTGATAACTGGTGTGGGAATATAATAGCAGGAACAGGCACTGGAGTAAAGGAAACAGCCTCATCTGACACATATTACCACAGGCTGTCATAAGAGCTCACAGAGAGCTTGGACAGGGTAATGGACTGATAGCCCTACAGGATCAAATAGATTCATTGACAACTGTGGTCTTGCAAAACAGAGGATCTGCTGGTTACTGAAAAAGGAGAAATCTGTTTCTTTTTAAATGAAGAATGCTGTTTTCACACAAACAAGTCAGGGGAGTCAGGGACAAGGCCTGACAACTGAAAGCGTGAGTTACAAAGAGACCAGAGCCAGGGGGTTGATGGAGCTCCTGGAACAACAAATGGAGTTGGGCATCCTGGCTACTCCCACTAGCAGGTCCATTCCTCATGACCTGCCTGCCTTTTATTCTGGCCATGTACATCCAATTGTCTTGTTAGATATGTTTCTTTCCCCCTTGAAGTCATAAAATTCCAGATGCTCCTCCAAAACTATCAACCAATTAATCTAGAGGAAATACAAACAAGTGATGCCCCATAAAAAGAATTAGAAGGGCATCAAAGGGGGGATAATATGGGAAAAGCCAACATTAATAAATCCCACTTATAAAAGGGAAAGAGTATTCTAAGAAACAGCTGCTTCACCCTTATAGGCTTAGCCTGAGGCAAGATGAGTGCCTCCTCTGTCTAGGCAGCAGATGTTTCCTGAGTTTCCTAACCTCTTCTGCTTCTGTGAGGTATGCTTATAATGTGCCTGGTCCCCTGGTCTGCAGTCACTTAGGCTGAGTGTAAACCTGCCCAATGGTTATAAAAGCTATACAGCAACTGGGTAATGGGCTTGAGGTTTTCAGGAGGAAACTCTGATCAAGTCTGCCAGTGTGAATAAACTCCCAATTTTTCCACATGAGTCTCTTAGTGTCTTCTCTGTGTGTGGTGGGTCATGTGCCTCAGTTTCTCATAACAAAACATTTCTCTGTACAACCATAAATGTATAATTAAAGTTTAAATTTTGGAACTAAACATGAAGGTCGAGCACTTGCCTAGCACATGGAGGAGCCTGGGTTTGATTCTCAGCTAAACAACAGAGTGGAAAAAAACAAATAGATCTTAAATTTGTCAGGTGTTGCTTCTTCTTACAATCTAATGTGAAATAAAAAATGTAAAAGTTGCATAACAGAGTCTAACAGATCATCAATATCAAAGTCTTAAATTGAATATACTGACTTCAGAAGCACATATATTTTAGGGGAGAAATGTTCCTTAAAATATATATAAGGCTTTAGAGTTTATACTAAAAATGGCACTAAGTTTTCTGAGTAGTATGTGGTAAATAAAACAGAAACTATTTGAAGAAAAGGAAATCCATTTGGTCTGAGCCTTGCTGGACATGGAGCTAATAGAAGTTTCTGAATCCTGAACAGTGTGCTTGTTTGAAGGTATAACACTGAATAGGCCTCTGGAGCCACACTGCACCCTTCTGGGTATGTAGCAGGTACTGGCTGGTATGCCAGAGCACCTATGTTCTTACAACAGTGCATTAGTTAGTACTTAGTACTACTTAGATTAATTTCTCTGTCTGTTTTCTCTGCAATAGAATGTCTATAAAACTGGCTGTATGACCAAAGGTCAAACACATAAGAATATCAAACTATTCTGTCATTGAGAGATGGCTTTTGATTTACTAAAGTCATTATAATGACAAACAGCCATTTGGCAATTTTTTCTCAGTAAGAGGAAAGGCATTCTTGTTCCCATCTATTGGAGCAGAATTTTAGAAAAATCTGTCAGATCATTTAAGTTCTACTCAGGGACTGGAAGTTAGCCAGAACCCTGATAGGTAGGCATATAGGGAAATGGCCAGTAGTAAGCAATAGAAATGGCAAACTTTAGGCTTCTTCCTCACCTGAAACAAAGAACTGGCGAGCTTTTTCTCCTGGAGGCAGGGTCCTTCTTCTGGCTGACTAATTCAGATAAATTTAGATTAGTCCAACACTAGTCTTTGGAACTATGGGCCTATCATCCCTCTCTTCTTTGTTTAAATTGACCAATACAAAGTTTAGGAGAGGGTGACCCACTTATCCCATCAAGAACATTTAATAGACTTGGGCTTTCCTAGGGGGCTTTGGATTTGGTTCCTGAATCTCCTCTCCACTTGTGTAGAGTCTTTCTCTCTGTCTGAGTGTGTATATGTGTGCCTGTGTCTTTACTTTTAAGAAGATTTATTTCTGGGGCTAGAGAGATGGCTCAGCAGTTAAGAACACTGGCTGTTCTTGCAGAAGACCCTGATTCAAACCACTGCATCCATATGGCAGCTAACAACTGTCCACAACTCCAGTTTCAGAGGATCCAATGGCCTCTTCTGTCCTCGGCGGGCATTGGAAGACACGGGTGCACTTACATAATGCAGGCAATACATGCTTACATATAAAATAAAATTAATAATAATAAATATATTACAATAAGGTTTGTTTCATGCTATGCTTGAAATTCTTCCTGTAACACTATAGTTCTTTAAAATTGAAAATATAAATAACTGTCAGCTTCTCAAACATGCCCCTGAAGACTCTAAGGCTCTTAACTTGAGAATATGTGGCACTGGTTACAAAGGTCTCCACATTACCTATAGAAAGACTCATGCCCTCCAAATCCCATTCTAGGCTTTCCCTAGGTCAGTTCCATGCTGAATTTCCAGCCAAAGCTGGGCTCTTCCTGCTCCAGAAAGATGTTCCCCAACTTACCATGAAACAGTCCTTCACGGGCATCACTCCCAGGTGTTTTGTAGAAAAAAACGCAAATTTATCTGGACTGAAGTACACTCTATGCCTGGGGAGCTTCAATTAAATTAGAAGGATTTCAAGAGCACGACTAGCATACAGTGCAAGGGGAAGGGAAGAGATCAATAGTCTCAGTAAAGTAAATCAATTAAGGAATTAATTTGCCATATTTTACCATTGCCTACTCTCTTATATCTACATGAAGTAATTTTCCCTAACACTCCTGCATCTAAATGCCATCCATCTCTGGAAAGCATGTTGAATGTCACTTCTTCCATGAATATACTTATCTAGAAGCCATCATTCTGCTACCAAAGCAATAATAAAACAAACCCAGGTAACTGTCATGCCATTTTAGGGTAAATACTAATATCCAGTTTTACACTGTATGATTCTTTGTATGTGTGCACTTTCTATTTATTGCTAAACATTCAAAGGAAGGGTTTGAAGCTTTCTTTCTTTTCCTTCCCTCTGTCCTTCCCTCCTTCCTTTCCTCTCTTCTCTCTCTCTCTCTCTCTCTCTCTCTCTCTCTCACATAGTAATTGAGATTTTGAGATTGAATTTAAGATGTTGAACGTGGTAGTCAGTTTCTGTACCACTGAGTTACAGCCCCAGCATGTTTTCCACTATTTTAGCTAGAGTCATGTTAAGTTGACTAAGCTGGCTTTGATCTTGCTTTACACCCTAGGCAACTTTCAGTTTGTGATCCTCTTGCCTCAGCCTCCTGAGGAGCTTGGATTGCAGTCCTGTGCATCCAGTGCCTGTTGCTTCATTTTTGTATCTTTCAGAATATTTGGCAAAGTGGCTTAAAGTAGAGGCTGCTAAAGAGAGTTTGTAGAATGAACAAATGGGGAGACACAGACCAAGCATTACTTGCAACACCACTGTCTCTAAGAAAAAACTATGTCCAAAGACTGTGGTTCTAGAACTCAACTTCTCAAACTGACAAGTCACTATGGCATCATGAAAATGTGAATATCCAAATATTAATTCAAAATGAAATGTGGAATTGATCTGAAGTGCTTCTGGTAACACTCATCTGTGTTGTCATGGAATGTCACTGCAGCCCTGCTCTTGGATATATGTTTCCACCTCAGCACCAGGAAACAGGGCCTCGGCTCACCTCAGAATACTGGAGGCTGTGAATTTTGTGGTGTTTTTACTGTGCATACAGTTTTCTGCCTTACAGAAACATATAGGTTAATTATGAAAGACAAAGATTTAATATTGTCTTATCATTTCTCAAACTACAATTACAAAATGAATACATCTTTGTGTTGCATTGTTTTCAAAGTTTGATTTTTGTAAAATTGCTCTTTGAATTGTTGACTTCAATTTCCTTTAAAAAAATCATTGAATGATTTTTGTTTTCAGAATAGGACAAAATTTCCAAGAATTTCTGAAATGTCTCTAAGCATACTTCTGCCATTTTTTTACTACCTGCTAATATAAACTAGGGTTCCCAGAAGTGATAATTATAAAATCAAAATATCAATCAACTTTGAGAAAGTGTTCCATGTTATGTCCTACAGTATCAAATATTCAACTAAGGTTTAATTCTTTTTGTTAAAGATAAACACATCTTTCTTGTTATGCAAATTTGTTGCCATTTCTAATAAAAAGTAAAATTATATGTATACCAAAATTTTTCATAAAATAAATTTCTTTCTTTATCAGTAAATGTTTCATTTATATACCTATTTTATATCTCTGTATACCTGAGAAGCCCTGGTCTAGAGCTTGTTTTCCTATATTTATAGCACAGTCATGGTTTATAAGCCTATTTATGGTTCTGTCAGCTCTGTCATACTATAAGCACCTTGAGAACAAGGATCATAAATTATTCATCCAGATTTTTCTTTGGTTAAAAGAATCATGTGCTGCTTGGTATGAGTTATTGATTATTCATAGAGTAAGTGGGGGTTCAAAATTAAAACAAAATCTTTCCCCATTTTTCAATTACTGGCTTTATTTCCTAAGCAATCAGAGAGAGTCCTATTAAGAAAAATCTTACCTGGAGGAGGGACTCCTAAGACTCCACCCCTCCCTACATATATGAGAACTATATGCAGTTAATGATTTCTAGAGGAGAGGGATTTATAGTCTTCAGTAGTGTTACCACTGGTAAGTCGCATTGTCCAGGTAAAGGACCCATACCCACGCCCAGGAGCAGGCAACCCTAATTAAATTCAGTTAGTCACATGCAAAAAGATGTGAAAATCAGAGGAAGAAGAAGAAGGGGTGTAGAGGGAGGGGAAGGTGATCGAGCATTAATACTTGGAATATGATCAAAGTACCTTATAGATATATAAAATTGCAAAAGAATAAATTGATATCATTAAAAATTTTTCTTCATAAGGTCATCTATCCATAGGTTTTTGTTTAATCAAATGTAAATCTGCAATCTCACATGAACATACTCAGGTGACTCCCTACACATCAAACGAAACCTCTGAAGTCACAGAACACCGAATGAGCTGCAAGAGCCAACTGAGCACATCAACTACAAAAATATGAATTTATATCAGAAAAATGCAGTTGGTTTGAATCAAGGTCTCAGAGGAAAACTCAACTGACAGCTGTTATTCTAGGACTTGCTTAGCACCAGATGAAACCATCACCGAGCACATATTTTGAAGTGGAAGCTTTTGCTCCGGCACTAAACGAGAGTAATCCATGATCCTGGAAAAACTGGTTTCCCTCTTGCTTCGGCCCCACTGCAGGCTTGGATCCTTAAAGACACACTATATTGGTGGCTATTCTCATTTTCTGCACATGTCTGACCAAAGAAAAGCTGTTATAGATTACTCTATGACACAGAATCCCAAGTTACACCAACAGTACTTTCTGTACGTAGCCTTGCCCTGCTAGCAAATCTGAGCTCAGGGCCCTCTCCTCAAGGCTTATTTGTCCTTTCTTCTAAGTGGACAAAAATTCATGTATCTCTGCAGTACTCATATTCCATCCATTCTTATTAATTGTTTGTATTTTTTCATTCCCCTGTGTTCTCTGCCCATAATTCTCCACATACAGAAATTATAAGCATCCTTCAAGGCCCAATTCAAAGCCTTCACAGATGTAATCTCTCATCTCCTTTAAATCCTAAAAGAAAAAAATTGAAAGAAACAAAAACAAAAACAAAACTCTATTTTGTTTCTTACTTCATCTCATTCTTATTGGCACAAACTTGATAAGGCAAAGACTATATCTTGATTATATCTCGATGCCTTACATGTAGCCCTAACGAGCAAGCTGTTCATTGTGGGATTTCAATACATATTCTTATGAAATCTTTTCCCACCAAGGCTTATATAAATAGCACAAACCTGATTAACCAAATGCATACTCAAATTAAAATGAAGTAGCTTGTAATGAGAAGAGATGTTAGTTGGATCAACGCTCCCACTGAAAATAATGAAAAAATACCGGATAAAAATTTTCTTTTAAAAATTACTTCAGAATTGAAAGTCTGAAATGATAGTGTGGGCTGCTGTGGTAAAAGTTCCTGTGTGTGTGTGTGTGTGTGTGTGTGTGTGTGTGTGTGTTTTGATAGGAATGTAAAGCTTAAAAAGGAAACTGAGTATCAAAGCAACATGACTTCACGTTTTTCTGAGGTCATTTATTTATACTACGTACTTGAGCTTTGTTCATCCTCACAGTGTACTAAAACAAGGTCCTGCCCAAGGGCTGACAAAAGTCGTATGGAAAAACTGATGCTGAACTCGTTCTCATTCTCTAGTTCCAAAGGAAAACAAAAACACAGAGCTTGCATAGGTGAGAAATATAAATGATGCACAAAAAAGAAGAATAGAAAACAACCTTGTCTCTGAGAAGCTGTCCCCTGGTTGTAGAGCAGCCATTATAAAGATACAACCTGAGACTCTTAAAGCAGCCTCTAAGGTTACCAATCATCGTCTCAAGCCCCTTGACAAAATGCAAACTACTTCAATAAGTAGGACACATTTATCCCAGGCAACAGGGATCCTCCCGTGACCATACTTCAATCTCAATGATTAGCACACAGTCAAAGATAAGCAATGCACTAAGCAGGAAACAAAATAGCAGAAACAAGTTGACCTGGACTTCAGATGTTAGAATCACAAGACTCATATCATGAAACAACTCTTCCTGTTAATTTTATGAAAATAAAATGTAGTCTTGAAAATACCTGCAGGAAACAAGTAACTACCCAGGTGACAGAATAAATTAAAAGAAATAAACGTGTAGAAATGAGAACGACAGTAATTGAAATTGGAAACAATGTTTATCACATGAGGGACTGAAATAAAGTACATAAAGATACATAAAGAAAAATGACTTGCAACTCAGCTCAGAAAGACACAAATATAGAAAAAAGAGAAGACTGTTAAGACATTTGGAGGATATAGTAAGAAAATGTAGCATAGGTTTAGCCGAGCCTTAGAATAAAAATGAGAGAATATAAAATGTGCTACATTTAAAGCTATGAAAAATTCTAGATTACATTCATGACCATAATAAGAGCACCAGGCAATGTAGACCAAGCTTCCTCTGATCTGAAGGGAAGTGAGCAAAACAAAAACCAGTGTGTAGACAGACAGTGAATATGCTTCTTTCTCTGCAGTGATGGTCTTTTCTTTTTTTGGTCTTTCCTACCTAGGTTTTTGGATTGTGGTATCCTTTCTGTTATGAAGTGGTGACACTAGGTAATTGGTTTCTATTTAATATTTTTATTAAAAAAACTGAAATGGAAAAACATATAGGCCCTCAACTTTAATAGGTGACTGAGGACCCAGAGCCACGGAATCATTAATCTGCACAGACCACTGAAGTGATTCTGTGACTATTTTCAGGATAAAATTATAATTTGGTTACTGCTATGGAAGAAATGTGTCAGTATGTTGAATCCTAAACCTGTGATAGTGCTGGATGGTGAGGCTTTGGGATAGGGATCTGCTCTGGAGGGCTGAGCGGTCACCATGAGATTAGTGCTCTCTGCTGTATGAGGGCCTAACAGGAAGATGGAGAATAAACATAGGGAAGTCCATTATCACCCAACACCAGATCTACCAGTGCCTGGATCTTGGAGGTTCACACAGTCAGTTGTATTTGGTTATAATCGCCCTAAGTGGAAGACAGAGAGGAACTGAAAAAACCTCAGTAAGGAAAAAAGATAACAAAGGTGAAATGTGGGATCACTCACAACAGTGTATGACATGCTGTATCAAAGAGCAATAGTGAGAGTCCATGGACTTGTGGGTCTAGGAAACAGCCGGGGCAGAGGAGGTTTCATCCGGAGTCCCAAATGGACAGCTACTTCATTTGTCTCAGGTCACAGACACAATATTTGTGCTGCTCTTGGATATATCGTTTTCTTTTTGAAAGCCTTGAATAAGTGTTTCCTTGCATTGAAACATTCTCTATCCTATAGATGTGTGAATCAACTCAAGCATGAAATATAGCACAATGTCTTAATTATATTCTATATTGTGCACTATATAAATTATTTACATATTTTATTAGGGAATACTATAACAGGTCATCAGTAATTGCTTATAGCTATAGTGATTTTTTTGTTTTGCTTAGCTACTTTCATTCCTTAGGAATTTCTTAGCAAATATTACAGCATTCTTCTTACAGGTGAGGAGTCCAAGCTCAAAGAAACCAAGTAACTTTGTCAGCTACTAAGCGACAAAAATAGAGCTCTGTCTCCTGGGTCTGACTTCAAAGAGTTCTTTGAGCTACTTTGCACACAGCTTTGTCTCACTACTGCATTAACATTCAGAGATCGCTCTGTAAAGATTAGAGTACAATTTAGTCTTTAGACCACATTCTGCACTCCCTCCAACAGCTTCCCCGACCCATCGTTGGGAAGCAAGTCTTTTCCTCAGAAGCAGACACCAGGGCGCAACTAAGGGAGTGGAAGGGAAATTCAGAAACTTGAGCATCAATCTTTCAGAATAAAACCACAGCATCTTTAATCATGGCCTGGCAATCATTGTATCGTTTCTCCTAGGCTCGAGTTGGTAAATGCGGCTATCCCACTAGGCCTTTAATACTTGGTTAGAAATGAATCCAAGAAGTTGAGTAGCAAGACAATTCATGCAGTACAAACACAAATCTGTAATTCCCTTCCCCATTACCACAAAACAGCTCCTACCCAGAACTCACTTTGAAGACAATGAGTGCCTGGGAGAAGCTAAGAGCACTGAAAATAGGGCCAGAAGTAATAAATAAGGACTGCCAAAAAAATGTTAACGGATTTCTTCTACAAGTCAAATCCATTGTCACTTTGTAACAATTCTGAAGACTGAATGAGAGGCATGCAATTAGAGCACTAACTTGCAAGGTTTGCAGGCAATTGAAAAGCTAGTTTTCTTTCACCTGTATATAATTAAACAGCTGAGAATTATATCTCCTGGTATAAGAAGATTAAAATAATAAAATAAAAGTAAACCAAATGCTTTACTATGGAATCTAATCCGTCCTGTTATCCCCACATTCCCATCTAACTGTGCTTCAGTGGAATTCTCCCTCTGCAGGAGGATCATCTTCTCAGCATCTTGGCCTGCAGAGCTGGCGCGCTCCTTCCTGCTTCCTACCTTCCCTGTAGAACACATTCAAAGAGCAGACAAAAGCTCTGCAAGTGGGTGGGAGTTGTTTTGTGCCTGGCCCTGGGGGTATTCTGTGTTTCTTTGACTATTATCTCAACCTTTCTGAGGCCAAAAAATAAAAACAAAACTGTAAAACAAATTTCTGTGGCAGATTAAAATACAACAAAGTGAGATAGCTTTAATTTATTCACAATTAGTTTATAGATTGGACTTCACTGGGACTCCAAAATCACTAAGCCACTTTGGACAAAGACTATTGTAATTATCAGGGGCAAGCCAAATATTACCTTTTGTTCTCACTAAAATGTTCTCCTTGAAAATACACCTCTAAGCAAAATGATTTTCTATTTTTTATTTAAAGAGGATTATATAGCAAACATGACCAGTGACTGGAGAGCAAAGAATTTACCATTGTTTTATCACCTGCCAAATATAAATTAGTTCATTGTGGCTCCCTCCTGCCAGGCCACCCCTTTCTCTGTTGCCCATCAGGCCAATGGGCTTTGGCGGGTTGGTTCCCGTGAGGAGACCTTCCTAATCATGGGGCTGTCAGACATACTGTCTGCCCACCCTCTCTAGCATCTTGTGAGAGCTCCTGTGTTTGGGCAAAAAGGCTTTGAGGTAGAGTTGTCCAGGTAAATAGCTTTGAATTGCTTTGCCTATCTGCCAAATTCTTATAGGCATGTGAGGCCTTCCTCCAGGTATAATGAAGAAACTACAAATCTCACTTTGTAATAACTACAGGATACAGAAATTGCATTAGGTTCATTAGATGTAGCCATAGAAATATTCAGAAAGGTTAGCTGACTATAGTGAATGTCACAGTTAGACTAAGATAAAAAAATCACTTCGTTAACATAGAGTGTTTTCTCATTGGTAACACCCTATATTAAGGGTGCCATTTATATACTGTTTATTATTATTTATTAATGTGTGAGGCACTTTATAGCATGCAAGATAACAACTGAAATTCATGTATTAAAGATGCACATACATGCTTTAATACGATTTACGTCTTATAATTTTCTTTAAAGCAGCTTCTCATTGCCTCATCTGTTAAGCATTTGTTACTAATGCATTTTATAACATACTTTATAATACATTATTTGAGCAAGTAGCAGCATTTAGTGATTATTTCATAAATAAGAATAAGGCACTTATAAATGGCATCTTAATTTAAAGTGTTACCTTCCCATTACTAGAGAGCTGCTCACCATCCATCTCATTTGTGATTATTCTCCAAATGCAGCACTTAATAAAACAGACACTATGTTCTATTTTCCCTTCATCTGATTAAAAGGTTGTTGGGTCATTGCCTCCATCTGCTTTCAGATGTTGGAAGCTCAGAGACTTCAATGTGATTTCTGATGAAACCCAACTCCCAGCTTTACACTCTTTCTAAGACGGTGACAGTGGAAAGAGAACAGCCTACCATGTTGGATGTCACTTGCTGCTTGGCTTCTTTGTAGAATTCAATTTTTCGACTAGAGAGAACAATCCAGGAAGTAGACCAGTTTTTCCTTAGGGGAAAAAATAAATAAATGCATCATCGGTAGAAGAAATCACTTATCAACTGGCGAACTGGCGACATTTGCAGTGAGCATAGACTGTTTTTAACTAGTCTTCTTAGAAGTCTTCTTTTTATTTAAATTTGTTAAGTGGTAAGAAATTCAGATAATAATAGAAATACTCTATCATTTAAAAATCGTGCCATGTAAATAAAAGTTTCTTAATTTGTAAATCCCTAGAAATGCTTTTCAACTAACAAATGTCCTTTTGTCTGTATCCATGAGTCTTCTTCCAATAAAAAGTACTAAGCATGGGAACCTTCTAGACAATGTTCCTTATTTTTCATTGATAGTATATTTCAGAATCTGCAAAATCTACCAGCTCATCTGTCACTCTTTAATTAAACTACTTTTTTTGTGGTCTTTTTGAGACAGGGTCTCCCTGTAGCCAAGCTGGCCTGGAATTCACTAAGTAGACTAGGCTGGCCTTGGTCTCACAGGGATCTGCCGGCCTCTGCCTCCTTAGTGCTGGCACTAAAGGCATGCACCACCATGCCCAGCTGTATCAAAATTCTTTTGATAATCACCAGTAATCAAAAAATTACAGTTGGGAATGATGACAAGCTTTTTCTTTATTTGCCCATGAAATTGCCAAGAATTAACAAAGAGGTAATACTCAGGGTAAAGGAGCCAACAGGAACTACACTCTGTCACACACCATCTCTTCCAGAATGTGATTTAACAATGTTTTTCATAAATTTTTCAAAATTTGGTACCTATCTTTTGACTAAACATACTCGCACAAATATAAATTTATTCTGAAGAAATGTATCCTAGGTTGCTACAGCTATGTACCTTACAATAAAGTGCATGAGGTTTGTTCATTCTGCACCTAAAATATAAAAAAATCAGAGATTTCTTAGGTCAGTTGCTCATAACAGAGTCATGCATTGGCATGACAAGCCCTATGTTGTAAAAGAATATTGATGTGGGAAGATTTGAAGGCAGCCTTTAATACATACTTTACACCATGCTGTGAGGTTTACCCAGTAGCATCTTTACACATCTCAGCCCCTTCTGATTATTAATTCCATCCCTTAGGAGCCCAAATACTAATTCCCCAGAATTACCTTCTTGACATATAACTTATGGTAAATTAAAACCCACTTTAAAATTTTTATTTTTAAGGCAGACGTGGTGGCACATGCCTGTAGTCCCAGCACTTGGGAGGCAGAGGTAGGCATATCTCTGTGAGTTCAAGACCAGCCTGGTCTACATAGTGAGTTCCAGGCCAGCTGGGGCTACAGGGAGACCCTGTTTCAAAAAGACCAAAAAAAAAAAAATTAATTTTCATCACCTTCATTGAAATACATGCCCTCAGGCAATACAAACTCAATTCAACATTACTGAGGTACTGAGGCATCTTCAGAGCCAAGCACAGAGTCCTGGATAGTCTAGGTACTAAATGTATATTTATTGAATTAATAACTCTACTTTGGCTTGGAAAAAAAACTTTATATATAAACAGTTAATTCAGGTGGTGAAATTGTAGCTTTTGGCTTCCTTTTATATTTCTCAGTGTTTCCAAAATTCTTGAATTGGACACATTATTGCATCTGCAGTTGAAATATGTGTGTATCAGAGTCACAGAGGGTTTTCTTTCAGAGGTGCCGGAACCATCAATAAGACTGATATACCCAAATTTCTACTATTAAATTATACTGCTGCAGTTTGCTCTGGTTTGACCTTTATTTCAAAATAACTTAATTGACTTTACAAAAAGTGGTGAAAAACTTTACGAAACGCCTTCACTCAGGTCGATAGAAAATATATTAAAAAGACATATCTTTGTGTATCCATGTGCACAAGATCTTTGTATAATTTGTTTCCCTTCTTATTTAGAATCCAGAACCTTGATTATAAGGACAGTTTTGACTTCATAAGGCTAATATTTACAAAATGAATTAGATTGCTCTTACATGCCTGAAGCTTTTTTAATGATACACTGCTGCATTAGAAAAGAACACGGTAAACACACAGGAAACACGATGCAGATTTTCCATTATACAGACAGTTCGCTCTTCAACACACTTGTCCTTAAATAAAGAGTCAGTGTTTCAGTCAAATGATAAAAAGTTGGAAAAAGAAAGGAAGAAAACTTTTTACATATTTTCCTTCTGGATTGGCGCCCATTTCTCTTTATAGATATCTGCAGTCCTACAGTGAACTGAAACAGTTGTAATCTCTTTATGCGGGTCAAAGTATCAGGTTAACCCCAAAAGAGAAGGGAGAAGCATTAGGAGGATGTTGTCTAGACTGGGCATGTGGTATCAGAGTCCTTCTTTCGACCATATGTGGTCAGAGTGCAGAACAACCTTACACGGCAGATCCATATTTAACCTGCTTGCTGTGCTTCTCCCTACAGTTTCCATCTTCTGGCAGGGAGCTAGGATACCTTATTTGCTTCCTATCTATAGAAATTCCTGGAGAAATGGTTCTGATCTGAAACTGTTTTAGATGTTGATCGTTTATAGAATTTGCTGGCAAAACTCTTCAGTTCCTTAAACTTGGAACTGGAACTGGTTAGAACTGAACACACATGAAATCCAATTATCTCACTGTTCTGTCTTAGGACTTTGAACTGCTTTTCCCTCTACCCTGTTAGGTAACTGGAAGCACAAGTCCGAGGGAGTAAGAACTGAAGGCCTGGGGAGCTTAGTAGTGTGAATGGTTGTGACACCTTACATGAAATGAGGTTTCATCTTTGCTTTGTAAATGGAAAACCTTGTCTTCGTTGTTTTAGAATGAGAAGGAAAACTATTCCAAGAACTGAATTCTGTAGCTTGAAAATAATTTCATTTCAAAATAAATACTAAAATGTGACTGACAAACTTTTAAATACTCTTTTCACTTCAATTTCTCCCATGATTTATTTAAAATTATCAGTGACATAAATTATTTTGAGTAACCAATATGAGTTTTATTGTCTAGCTAAGTTTACATTCTCACACCAAAAATGATGGCATTATTAATGTCTCCATTTACTAATATAGAAAATGAATCTCAGAGAGTTTAAATGACAAATTTATGATCACAAATTGTACATTAAAAGCCAAATCTGGTTTCTCTGAAAACAGATCTTGAAATATACTAGTTTATGGTGCATTTTTATCCATTATAAATTGATTAAAGATATCCTTAATGTCAGAAAGCAGCAAAGTTTGGTGAGATCTTCAAATTATTCAAACTGTGGAAAGGTGTGAGAACAAATCATCCATCTGGGTTGTCTTATTAACTATTTTGCCTGGTTCTTTTAAGAAGGATTAGCAGTCTTACCAGTCCCTAACTAGATACCTGAGCTTCCTCCTGACTTCTTCGACAAGTCAATAAAAGCAGCTGCCACTCTGCACAAAGTATGCTACTAATTTATATACACCGTGCACTTTGAGCACTTAATCAATCACAAGTATCCATTAAGCACATACTGCATGCCAAACAATTCCAAGAGATGACTAGAAAAAGAAAAATATGAGAAATCTTAAGGATTTTTATCCCTGACTAGAAGAGAGACCCTAAGCCTAGAAACAAATTCTTTGAGGAACTCTTTAGAGGTGGGTCATGGACTGATACACTAGGGAAAATACTGACACTCATTGAGGCTGTACAACTCTCTAAAGGCACAGAGTCTGAAAAAAAGAGCTTCAGGCCTGTCTTAGTGTCCCAAAGGGCCAAGCTTATTTTGAAGGCTCAGGTGTTACTATGGTAGGGTAGTGTGGCTCTTCTGTTAGTTGTCCTGAATGTGTCTGTGCAGAGAGGCCCACGGCAGGAGTTAGAAGGAAGTAAAGCATATTCTCAAAGAATCTGCAGAACCTCTTTCTCTTTGGAGCAAAGCTGCCTCTTTGCCTGATTCATGACGTCCATCCCATCTCCAGGTCAGCAAGTAAGCCCATCCCCTCACAGGAGTCAGCTAATGCCTCCACATTTCACAAGAGTTGCAGTAGTTCATCCTAGTGTTTCACACAGGAGAAAAAAATCAAGCTGTTGAATAGATTTATGGGCTAAGCAAAACATCTAGCTAGGGAAGTCTGGAGGCAGAATAAGCAAGATAGCACCAGGTCGCCACACAGACTGCCAGGTAGCAGTCCATGAGGGCTTATTGCCAGAAATTTACTGTAGAGAAAGCTCCTCAGACAAAAGAATGCAGCTATCTTTCCATTTTCTACAGACAAATCATATCCAATAGGAAACAAAGGTGATAACTATGATATGAAACAAGTAGAGGCAAATTCATATCACAGCAGCTATTTTAATATGTGCAATTGACAGGATAGTTTATACAAGTGGAATACTCGACAGAACATTTCTAAAAGAAATGGTGAGCTGTTAAGTGGAAAAAAATAGAAGGGAGGGGGCCGAATCTTGACAGTTAATAGCATGACATTCTACCAAACGGACACCGGATGGCAGCACATAATAACCACAACTTGTAACTGCTTGTCTGGAGAATGATGGAAATGGTCCTTAAAATATTCATCGCCATTTCAAGGAACTATGAACTTGAGCTCCAGGTTTAACACATTAATTTCTGTACACATCAAAGCTTGACATCCTGCACTCCACCCACATGGTTCCTTTGCATGACATCACAGTGAAAAACCAAAAGTTAGAGGAAAATAGATGTGAGATGCCTTCATAAATTTTGGACTGTTTCCTTTGGGCCACCTGCCCCTGCTACCTGATTTGGTCATTCTGGAATTGATTTGAGTCTGTGTTAATGATGGCAGTGGAAGTGATTTGTTCAAGTGCCCCTGTGCTTTACCATAACATCTTTCAGACATTTAGATGGTCTTTTCTGCTCTCAGGTCAGCAGGTCTGACATCTTCTTTCTCATACTGTAATTTTTCTTGTAATTTAGCTTTACTAAAAGTGAGCCAAGGAGACATTTGAGGTATACAATGTACATCTATCAGTGTCTCAATAATATAAGATAGATTGGGTGTGTGTTAACTTATTGCCAGACTGAGCAAAAGAGTACTAAAGGAAACATAAGTTCATACTAGGAGCGTACCTAGTAACATAACCTAAAGAAAAGCCCGTCCCGATAACAATGATTAACATACACTCGCACATGCACACACACATAACCAAAGGTCTAAAAGCAATGGGCCTCGGATGAAGGCAGGCAACAGTAGACATGACCACTGCAAGCGTATCAAATCTGTCCTCACACTCTTCTTCTGTCCATATTCACCCCAGTATTTCCATGCCCTTCTGAAAGGAGGGACAGACTGAGAATATGTGATGTGCAGAGCCACAAAGGAACCAACAAAGGAGAAATGTCTAAACAGAGACTGTGCGGTACCGGAGTAGCATGAAAGCGTGTTTTTTTTTATTTTTGCAAATTTAAGCTCTAATAAAAACTATTATGAAATCATCATGGAGCTTCAGGCAGGCCAGGACTACTTACAGTTTTGAGGATGAAATCCCCCAAATGAAAAGATTCCCAAGCTTCATCACAAAAGCCGAGGCATAATTTCAAGGTTCATAATTAAAAATTAAAGTTGAATGCTGAATGAATTCTGCTTTCAAGCCTGTCAGTGTATCACAGGGGAGACATGTGTAACCTCATTTCCAAATAAGGCTAATTTTAGGGCCTTTTATGAATGTAAGATGTAGCCAGATTCTCTTTCCTGTCACCTCTTGTTCACATAGGAGTCAGCTTTTTTCTTATGGAAGAGAAAACACATAAAAGAGAAATAAAGCCAAATAAAAAGGATGACAAGGAAAGGCAAGATGAAAAGAAGGAAATAATGCAAGGTGTGGCTGACCCAGTATGCCTTTATGCATAGAAAACTTTTTAGATATTTAAAGATATTATTTATTAAGGCCAGCTGAAGCCCTTAGAATTGTAGGCGGCATGAAACAAAAGAACAAGCCTTGCTTCTTGGCCTCAAGCAGCTTAAAGCAAGTGATAGAACAAGTAGGTTTCAAACATGGGACGAGGTTAAATTCTATGACATAAGACTTGAGAGAAAGGAGAGATTAAGGCAGTAACTGTTTCCACATTTGAAAACCAGGAAATAACAAGGAAGCATATATTTTAATATTACTTAAGCATTACTAGGATAACAATTAGCCAAGTACCTGATGAAATATCTATGCATAGATATTAATATCTGTGCATAGATTAATATGATTAATATGCACATAAATCATTACAATTTATAAAAACAATATAAGATCCTTGAAAATGGGAAGCAGCTCATAGGAAATCTCATATAAGTAGTAAAAATTATAGTAAATAGGGAATATTATTTAATAGTCATTAAATTATCAAAGGGATAAAATGTACATAATTTTTCAAGGTAATGACTTAACTGGTTATTTTGTTGACAGTGATAAAAGCAAATAGACTCTTTGGGTAAGTAATAATATGCACTGTGATTTATGTTTTGAGATTTTGTGTGTGTGCATGTGTAGTGTGTAATGTGGTATACGCATGTGTTCACATGTGTGGAGGTATCTTCTCCCATGTGCACGCGTAGGGAGGTCAGAGGAGAGCATGCGGTGAGCTGATCTGTCGTGCTTTGCCTTATTCCCTTGACAAACGGAAGTCTGCTCATTCAGCTATGCTCCTGGGATCCACCTGTCTCTGCCCATCCGTGTGGCACCACCAGGCATGCAAGTCCATGCCAGACATTTGCATGTGAGATCTGGAGATCTGAAATCAGGTCTTCATGCTTGTACAGGAAGCATTGTTACCCACTGAACCATCTTCCCAGCACCTAAGGTTCATTTTTAAAGGGCTTGCAATTTGACAGGGTAATCCCGGCTTCTATAGAATTTATCTATAGAAAATACAAAGGAAAAAGTAGCAGGGATTAGGAAGTATTTTGCAATTTTAACCTTTTAGTATAAAACTTGACTCAAATAAAAACTGAGAGTAGAAATTATGTCTATGTGCTACAGTGCACGTGAAGGGTGGGATACCATGTGTTATTAAAATGGTGGCTATTATATGCAATATATTCAATTCGTAAAGTATTTATAATAAACACATTTACAATGTCTAAACCCGACATAAAGAATCACTATCTATAATATATTATGAATTCTCTCAAATCATATCAAAGCAAGAAGACCAATAGATAATAATTGAAGCTCATGAATGAGTGATTTTCAGGATGTAGAATTTGAGTGACTCTAAGCAAGTAATGGAAGTTAGGCTCAACTGCAATACCAATGAGGGAAACATCACTGAGGGAACATTTTTTGGTCCCACATTTGACAACATCAACAATAGACTGTTGGATTGGATTGTGTTGGATTGGACTATGGAGAAATGAGATTCCTTCTGTAATGCAGAATAAACTGGTGCGAATTAGTGTGGACATTCCGGAGAAGTTATGTCAGTGCCATGCAGCGGACTTATGTGTCAGAGCAGTATTAGCTCTTGGGTACAGTTTCCTGAGAGAATTTCTAACAAGCTTAAAGGACACAAGAATGTGTATGTTTTTACAATATTTATATGGTTGGAAAGAGATAGTGAAAACTTAAATGTTTCTATCTTGGATACTTGGGCTGATAAAATTTGGTACAGATACATAATGGAAAATGGAGAACAACTGGAAGGAATAATAGTTTTAAACATAGCACCGTATGGGGCTGGAGAGATGGCTCAGCAGTTAACAGCACTGCTGCTCTAGCAGAGGACTCAGGGTTCTGTTCCCAGTACCTACATGGCAGCTAACAACTGCCCTTAGCTCCTGTTCCAGGGGATCTGACACCCTCTGCAGGCATTGGACGACACGAGTGCACTTACATACATGCAGGCATTACACTCATACACATAAAGTACAATTAATAAACAATACAGTACCATAATAGATGTTCAAGCTCTAATATTGAATGAAATTAGCAAGAAACGTGAAGTTTTTGATACGAGCTGCTTATGCAATACAGAACACATGAATACACACACCATTACATACAGCTATTTTTGTTGTTTGGTCTATTTGTTTTGAACTAAATAGAAGTATAGAGAGTGGGTTTAAGGAACAATTAGAGCATATATCCAGAGGAGATTGATATGAGAGTGGGAGGCAGAATAAAATAAAACCAGCTAAGGATCTTTCCCCAAATAGTAATAACACAGAACTGTAAACTGAAGGGTGTAATCAATTCAATTCACTGCACCTGGGATTTCTAAAAGAGGAAAACTAAAATTTATGTACCTTTAAATGAAAAAAGTCTGAAAGAATGCATAATGGTATGTAAACTGATTGAAAAACCAAACAGACTAGAGCTCAGTCCAACGCTTACATGAACCCAAACTACGATCCAGACACTGCACTCATTAATTTTAATATGCAAATAGAACACATGTGTGCTTGTATACACACTGAAACTGCCTACAATGTGTTCATGAGAGTTGGCAGGGAAAGGGCCTGCTCTGTGCCTCTGTGTGCTCAAGACCCCAGTTCTAGGAGAACATATTACAAGACTGGTAAATATATGGAGAATAGGCAAGGGTACGTCACAAAACCACCATGACAGGCCATAACTTTGTTTTCATGGCTCTCCTCCCCATTTTTGCACGAGGCTAGAGGGTAACATTGACCAGTGCTATCATCACCTCTGGTCTCCCAACCCCAGGGAAGACTAGGTCTACTGACGTTGAGTGGTCTTCTAGGCATGGGGTGAAGGCGTGGGGACTCAAGTGGTAGGTAGGATAAAAAGCAGTATTGGCTTACTTCTTCTGGCAGTGGTGTTGCTGTACCCCGCACATGTCTGAGCTGATGTGGGGTGAAGAAAGAAAAGCATCAGGCTGGGCTAGTGAGTCAAAGATGCCCAACTGTGCCCTTTTAGAGCCTGACTTGTGGTTCTTTGGAGCACGGAGCAGCCCAGTCTTAAAGCTGCCTTGCATTTGATCTTGTGCCTCCTGCACTTTCCAGAAACATGGCTATGAGGCCACTGCCAAGAAGCAGGCTAGGAGAAGGTTCAAGGCCTTGTTTGCCTTTCAAGAATAAGATGCCACATGGCAGAAAACAGATTTCCTATTTAAAATTAGAATAGCTTTTGTAAGTTGTGGAATTATGAGTGACACTCCCATTTTACTTCCTTCAAATAAATATAAAAACAGTCCATGGCAGCCATCAAACAAAAACATATTTTATTCTCTGGTGCTGGCTAGTGCAACTTTCTAGTGATGAACTGCATAATTTCAATTAGCAGGTGCCTCACTGTGTAGCTAACTGCTATATTTTTCCTACATAGTTTTAACAGTTAGTTATATACTCACAAGTAAATGTCTCTCAGTTTCAGTATTTTCATGTACCTTTATAAGCTTCCATATTCCCTACCACAAAGCTAAATATATAATACAAGTGATATAGGAAATACCAAAAATTCTAAAATAGAGATGACTGCTTTTAAATATCCTGCATAAACAACATAGCTAGCATCTTTCTTGACCCACCAATCAAAATTTTCTTTTTTCTTGAATATTTTTGTCGCCTCCCTGTCCCTTCCACCACAGGGAGTTTTTCACTTTTACATTTCCTTCACTTATTTTGTTCATGACTTTGTTTGTCTTTTATTTTTCCCAAATGATTTTTATTTTGAGCTATAAATGGAGTTCAAGTCTTCTATCCTTCAAACAATTTCTCAATGTATTGCATAGAAATCTTTTCATATTGCAAATGAATTCATTCATACAACCCCAATCTGTTAATCCAGAAATAATTTTCCCTTTTTATGCTTTAAAGATTTCTAGTCCTAAATAGACAAGACATCAGCCACTTTTGCATTCTGGGCAACACTATAGATTATAATGTCGTTCTTTGAAAACTAAAACTACATTAACAATATCCATGTCAATAATGGCAATTGAAGAGACTCTTCTAATTAAGTTTCCTGAGGCCCTTCCTTCTTAAACAATAGCAGCGAAACAAGTTAAGGATGTGGGAAACTAGCAGAGTTATGTAACAGAGCTGAAGAACTTTCCTTACCTTAGTTTCTTTCCTCCATCTGCAATTTTAGCTCTTTGAAGATAACCTTCTTTTTCAACCATCTGCAAGAAGAATGCATATGTTAGAACTGTGACAAACTCCTATGCATTTTTAGTATGAATGAGCCCAAGCTTTCCAAGCAAGAGCCATACATACAGTGATGGAAGTTTCCAGTCACAGAACTTTATTTATAATACATACAAGACTTACAGGAAGTGCCTACAAGATCACAGTCTTTACAAACCTTTAAATATCCAAAGACAGGTTCTGAAGATGAATAGGAACAGTTTGTTAGACAGTGCTGCACCTTTACTCACATTCCTTTCTGAGCCCTAAAGTCACTTGCTTAAGAATACAAACTTAGACGATAAAACAAAGTCAATCATTTCCTTAATTTTATTGATCATACTTAGGAAAGTTATTCATTTGCATCTTCTCCTGCTGAAGCCAGGAAAAGGAAAAATTCAACAGAACAAGACTGACCCTGTTGAATCATGGAAAAACACTTACAACCCCAACATTCAATGCCTTTTGGTCAGTTAGTTAGAGACCCTGCAGTGGCATACTTCTCTACGGTGTGCGCTCGCTTTTCTTTTCTTATTTCTATGTCTTGGTTTTTTGTTGCTAACACAGCTGCAAGCTCCATATAGGGCATGCAACAATTCATTATAATACCCCAGAGGTGTTTGTTAAGTTCCAGAGAAAATAAATACCAATGCAGATTGCAATGTTTCTTCTACAATAGTGGTGCTACTAATTAGTGGCCTACTTCTATCATCTTGTTCCAGTTCTCAGTCTGTGTTCTATCTTCTCACTCTTAAAGAGTGGCCTGGGTCTACTCCCTGATGCTCTGTGTCTAACAGTAGAGGTCTATAGTCCCTCAGCATCACTCATATGATCTATATCCCTGAGTGTAATGGTCCATCTACTGTGACTTCAGTTCAAAACTCCTATACACATGAAGCAGAATTTCAACCCATTTTAATATTTAACCTGTAAGGCTTTAGTCAGAGGGCATCATACTCATGTGTATGTGTTTCCACTCTTCCCTTATCATTATGGTGGCTCCTATACTTAATATTGTAATAGCTTTACATTATTGCAATAGAAGATTTACATCTTTACTATGAGTCCATTGAAAGAAAAGGACTGTCCCTTCCCTATCCTGCTGGAATGAAGAGTTAAAATAGTTAGGTCGGATGAACAAATGAGCGAATGATGCATATTTTAATATTTAAATTTCTTTACAAAAATACCTTATTTATTATTTTTATTTTTATGTGTATGAATGTATTTCCTGCAGGTATTAAGCTCACCTATGTTGTGCAATGCCTCTGACAGAGGTCAGAAGAGGGGGTTGGAATCCCTGGAACTGAGGTTACTGATGGTTGTTAGCTATCATGTGGGTGCCGGGAACTGAGTCTGGGTCCTCTGCAAGAGTAGCCACTGCTCTTAACTGCTGAGTCATCTCCCTAGCCCCTATCATTTAAATTTCTACAGAAATTGTAAAAATTAAAAAAAATCACCTGCAATATGACAAGTGAAAGGAAAAGACACCTGAGAATAGTGAGTTGTTCCACACACTTAACTGGCACCAGTAAAGAACTGCCTCTGCTAAGGCTCACTCTACAGGTGATATAGAGATGACAGTCTCCTGATATGTAGAGAGTTATGTCCTAATATATGGCAAAGCACTTACCCTTTAAAATATGTTTTATAAATACATTTTTATTGAATAAATGGTGGAAGTGTATAGGGATAATGATAATCAGAGAAAAATGTTTTCACATATATACAGATTTAGAAGATTCCTTTCTTTCAGTATATTATCCACAAGTCTGCAACATTCTAAAGATGCTTTCAAGGATAATATTTATAGCCATAGTGTCACTTTTCTTATATTTGGATATTTGCTTTGCCTACTTCTTAATTCTATGTATTTTGTTTATACTCAAATCCCATAGAAGCTCTGAGCATTGATGGTTTCTATATAAATTAGGAGCAAAGATTTATTTTCAGTACCAGTTAGAATCATAGAAAGTCTCTTTCTGAATCCATTTTTTATGTAAACTTTTGTGAAAACAAAATAGCTACCAAACATGAGGATTATCTTTATCAGAAAGCTACAAAACCTCCCAGCCTATTGTAAAAATTGATGGATAAATTCTCAGTTAAAATTATTGCCTTTTCAAAAATATTCCCTAAAAATGCCAGGTGTTGTGGTACATACCTTTAATCCCAGCCCTTGGGAAGCAGAGGCAGGCTGATCTCTGTGAGATCTGGGTCAGCCTGGTCTACATAGTGAGTTCCAGCCAGGCTAGGGTTAGTGAAACCCTGTCATAGAAATGTATTGTTGACTATTTCTCTTAAAGGAGAAATGAGAAAGAAAAAGGTTGATAGCCTTCCAAGAAGAACTCCACCTGAGCATGTTTGAGATATGGTATATAAAAATAAATCCACTACATAAGGAACATCCCAACAGACCATGCTGAACCTTTCCCAGACTCCCTGAGAGTAAGGCAATAACAGGTTTTATTTCTTATGTTAGAATTCAGTTAATGTGATATCACTGCCATCAATGGCAGAGTAAATTTCCAAAGTCAATGTCACAGAATTCCTAAGAATAACAATCTAGAAATCCTTGGAGAATGCTGGTAGAAAAACTGAAGCAACTGAGCTATCAACTTCCAAATTCCAACCTGACTTCCAGGTTGTGAGAGGACCCTAGTGATTATCTTTGCATTGTGTTCTACTATTGACACATTTACTACTACCCTGCAAACTTTTGTGTATCAATGTGAGTATGATCCATGCACGTTTTTAAGCATATTCCATACGTGGCTTAGAATCTCATACTCATTCTCACCACTAGGATCAAGAGTTCATTTCTATACATGGTCTCTCTTCCATACTTGATGTACAGAGATTCATTCTTTCAGCAAATTCTCAATTAATCATGCTCCATTCTGTGAAATATCAACCACTCTGCTTACATGAGAGATGCAAGGATTAATATGATAATTTTTATCTTATTGAGGCTTAAACCCCTATGAGTTCACATCAGGATATCGTGTTGTTTCTGGAACTGATACCATTCTTTACTCCATTTCCATGAGATCTGGTCATTCGTCAGTCTAGAGCATAAAACTCCAATTGACTTCCTACACTGAACAGGCTGTTTTGTTCCAGCTCCATATTGGTAAAGAAGACTTCTTCCATGGGGTGGAGTTAATTGCCTGAGTATTCCATGTTATCACTGTGTTCTAGGCACTAGGAAGCAGTCAGTATGAGAGGCTCAGAGTGAGCTGAAAGATATATTAACACAATCAGAAGACTGTTATGTATTTCACATCTGGGTTTATATATGGTGACTTATTAATTATTCTAATTATGTTGTTAGCCCCGTGGTCTGAAAGAACAATGATCTATAAATTTCATTTGAGCATGTTGGTCATCTACAGCTAAGATGGTCTTGTCTTTAGTGATTTACAAAGTTACATATAGCTTTAAATTTAAGTTAAATGTGCTTTGGAGCTATTTGTTCAATGTCCCCAAGAAGCCCTATTTAACATTGCATGGCAGAAAAGATCAGCAATTTGTCTGTGTTGGATGGCAGCCAGGCTACCAGCACTCAGACTGCTCAGCAGAATCATCTGTGCTGAGATACAGCTGAGAAGAATGGATGGCTGTGGACTTCCCAGAGAGAACCAGTTTGTCAGCCTAGGTTGGAAGAGACAGACAGGGCAGGAGAGAATACAACTTTTGGTGAATTCTCACAAATATAACAGAAACATGAACCTATAACCTCACAACCTGTGTTTTTTTATATGAAGGTTTTGTGTTGTTACCAGATACAGTTGCAAACAACAGGTTTTCAATTGCAGCAGTCAAGTGAACAGTTTTGCTAAGATGCATGTTTACAAATGAAAGTGAGCTAAACTGCTGAGGATGTGGCTTTTAACACCAGAACCACATTGTTCTGTGCCTTGTGATATTTGCTCTGCTCATGTGTTTAAGCTGCTGCTCTCTCCTCCTTTGTTCGCATTCTGTGTTTCTTGGCAACCGTCTGAAAACATCTTCAAGTCCTTAGGTCATCTGATGTAGAAAGTCAGAGACTTAAGTCGAGTGTCAGAACATCCCCATTGATGTCTGTGTGGTACTATCAAGGGATCATCATCTCTATAAACAATGATACCACTGCAAATAATACTTTTTTCTGAAGCCATAAAACTGAGGCAGACCCCATTCCTAAATTAGGATGACCCCTCTGAAGGGGGATTTTGCCAGGTGAACTATGTTTATAGCTGACCGAGCCTCTTCTAAGGGGAAGTTTGCATCATTACAACCCTGGACCACTAGAACTTTTAAATTGACCCAGCGTTTAACAATTTTCCTATTTAATAATGAAGTAGCTACTGAAGTTTTAATAGTTCACAGTGCTATGCCAAGAATCTTATTTTATGATTTCTATTAAAAACAGTAGATATGGACATATTTTGTTATATCACTTTATACCCATGCAATGCCTCTCTATCATTCTTAGATTCCTTTTACTTTTCTAGGACCTACAGAAAGAGACATTTCTGTTACTCTTTTTTTCCACTAGTGGTTTCTTTCTTTTGACATTGTCTTCAAGTTACACTGTGATGTTAATCTTGATTGACAACTTGAATGGATTTAAGAATGATTATGAAATAAGTGACGCATACCTCTGGTGTGATTGTACATGCATTTCTAGAGGAAATAGATTATTAATTGACATTTGAATACATTACTGGGAGGTGGTGGAACTGTGTAAATCTGTGCCTGGAAGAAGGAAGTAGATCACTGTCTTTGCACTATTTTATACTATTATTGTCTTTAGTACTACATTGCAAACTTTCAGATGTCTATGTGTGTGTACACATTTACCTCAGAGAAGCTATAACTTGCCCTACCCACTTCTTGTTACTGTTCTAATCTTCCTGTTCTCTGTGAGGTGAAAAGCCTCTTCTACCACATATTCCTGCTACCCATAATGTTCTTCTATTCAAGCACCTGAGGCTCAACACCATAAACTGAATCTTTTGTAAACACAAGCCAGATTAAGTCTTTCATCCTCTGAGGTTTCTCAGGCATTTTCATCAAAACAAGAGATGTAACACACACACACACACACACACACACACACACACACACACACACTCCTTTTCCTTTTGAGACTCACTGGTTATGTTTTCTTTTCAGTATATAACAATTTTTACACTGTCTTTCTGTATTTGATATGCTGATAATATTAAGTGCTTGTAGTGGACAAAAACCTGTAAGAAAGGAAACAAGGTATTGGGGATGTAGCTCAGTCATAAGACCTGTGCAAACACAAATAGATAGGGGTCCAGCATGGATGGGGGGAGGTGGGCAGGAAGCCCCATCACTGGCTGAGAATCTATTGGCAAGTGATAAATGCTATGAGGGGGTGAGTCAACTTTATTTACTCATGAGACAACTGGTAGGTTTACCAGACTCCAAGGGATACACCATACCCAAGAGCATTTAGGAAATACATATTAGACCTCGGTAAGCCTTTAAAAAAGACAAATAATAACAGAGGACATAAAGTCGGGGGGAGGTGGTAAGGAGGAGATGAAGAGAGAGGAGGGGTCTGAATATGATCAAAATACATTGCATGAAATTCTCAAATCAATCAAAATATTTTTTAAAAAAATATTGTAAGAGCCAGAGTTTGGAGAAGAATGAGGAGAAACTGTCTTGTGGACATGTAAGAATCATGGCACTGGTGAACTCACAGCTACCGTTGTTGCCTGCAGAAGACCTATACACCATCAAACCAGTCAACATTCTAGAATGGATGGAGGAGGGGCACAGGGAGTCCCACCCCTGGGTGAGGAGATGGTGACAGTGGTGGCTGCTGGAGAAGGGAGAGTTAGTTTTTATAGGGGTGTGGTCTTTGGTAGGTTGACCATGCTCCACTGGATGGTCCCACACTCATATGTATAAAGACACCACAAACTGGATTCAGTGACTTATAAAAATAAAAAAATGAAAGAGTACATGAAGTTGGGAGAGGGATATGGAAAGGGTATCAGGGAGAAACTGAAGAAGGATACAGGGGACAAATATGCTTGACACGTATTTATTCACATATGAAATTTTCAAAGATTATGTAAAAACATGCACTCATGTTCAGATATTGTATATGTATTTTTCAGGGGGTTTGAATTAGGACATTTCCCTCTGATTTTTATGCTACCTAATCTTCATTCATCTCTCCTATCTCTCTCCCTGTCTAGCCCCCCTCCTCCCTCCCCAATTTACCCCCATTTTCCTTATTTTCCCTTGATAATACCTATATCCTATCGTCCACTCTCTCTTCAGTTCCTTCTTCCCCTTGACCCACACGATTCTTTGTATGTCCTTCCTTCTTCCCTTCCCAGTTGAATACCCCATTTTCTTCATTTTCCCCTTGGTAACATCTGTTTCCTACTATCCTCATCTCTCAGAAACAGTGCCAGACAGAAGAAACCTTCTTTTGAGTTGTTGGTCAAGGTAATCCAAGAGACACCTAAAATAACAATGGCTATTGGCACAGCCCTTGTTGACCTCCCAGAACTGGACGGCCAGACCCTATTGCTAAAATCAAGGCATACTTCAGACACAAGACTTGGAGCAATGGAGCTGGAGCTAACTTGAAAGCCTTCTCCCTGAGGAATAGCTCTCACAGTTCTAGAAGATACTATGCAAGCTTCTAATGGAGAAAAATCAATCAGTGGTCCAACCCAGCTGTGAAGCCTAATAACCAAAAAGATTAGCAGAGAAAACTATCTCTACTGGTGCAGTTGTGGCACTGTTATCTAGGGAGGAATCAATAGCTATCTAATTCCACTTAAAACCCTCTCAGTGGGAAGGAACTCATGGGTGGCACGGTATATATAGCCAAATATACATGATGGGGGGGGTCATAGATCCTAGAGAAAACCCTTTCTCTGTCATATCTCTAGACAAATGAAATGTCTTACTGTATGCTAAATATGGATCTTTATACTTACAGAGAAGTATACAGTACCCCACTCATCAAAGAAGCTTCTTTTTGCAACAGATGGAGGCTATTACAGTTCCACAACTGGTCACACACAGAGAATATATGTCTGAGAGATGCTCAGTTCTAAGTGACACATCTACAGTGGAACCTCTATACCTAAGGATCATGGAACATAGCAGAACAGGGATTAGAGAGAATACTAATGTATCCCTCAACTCTCACCAGCAAAACTTCCTCATACAGCAGAATGTGATGCACACAGAAGACCACAACTTGCTAAGTTTTAAGGAATAAGAGACCGCAGAGTGCTTGTCCCTGGATAGGACTCCTATACCAAACCTCACTTACCCATGGCTCATGGACCACTGGAGAAGAGGGGGTGAAAAGATTTTAAGAACCAGGGTTGGTGAATGAACATAAGGAAACAGAGGCTTTCAGAACACTGGGAACTTGTTCATATGAATTTGCAATAATGGTGACAGCAATCAGACAAAAAAATCTTAGCATATAATGAAGGAAATTGGTAGCAGACCCCAGCCTTAGCCAATGAACTATTAGGAACTGATTACTGCTGGGTCAAGGGAAGTAGATCTTCTTTAAGGGAGAGACTCTAAACAGGCTGACTAGACTCCAGTGGATGAACTTGCATTGAGGGACATGTAGGTACAAATGCTTGACTGAAGGGGGCTTGACATATGAGACAGAATGCATGAAATCCATGGGGAACATGGGAGACTATGGGAGGCACAGATGGGGAAGGGGGTCTAAATTTGATTAAGTTCTATTACATGAAATACATAAAATTAAATAAAAATATTTTTAAAGAATATGTAAATGTGTTATATTTTTAAAAAGTCAAATGTGGCTTTGTGCTGTATTTCCAGTACCTATAATTCCAGTACTGGGAGGCAGAGGCCGGTAGATGCCTAGGACTCGGTGGCCAGGCTCATCAGTAAGAGATAAGTTCAGAAAAAGACTGTCCCAGGGAGCTCCCAGAGTCTCCCAAAACAATATAGGTTGTTATCAATGTTCTTGGCTGCTTACCAGAACTAGATGGTAAGACTCTATTGCTAAATGTATTACACACCTAGGATTCAGGACATAAAGAAATTAGGATTTAGGACACAAAGAAAGCAAACTGGAAATGAGATGAAAATTTCCACCCTACTGACTAGAGTGGATAGTGCTGAAAGGTGCTATACACTGTTGCAAGCTGTTGATTCATCAGTCTTCCGATTTCAGACCCTGTGTGCTACACTACTGTGCTGGACTGCTGCAGTTATCAACTTAATACACCTGGAAAGAGGAAATCTCAGTTGAGAAACCTCCTATATCAGACTGGATCTCTGAGCATGTCTGCGAGGCATTTTTTTTTTTTTTGATTATTGAGTGAAGTGAGAGGGTTCAACCCACTGTAGATGGTGACACCCCTGGGTGGGTGGTTATGGGTTGTATAAGAGAGCAAGCTGAGCACAGCCAGAAGAGCAAGCCAGTAAGAAACATAACTCCACAATCCATCCTTCGTTGCTGGCTCCAAGTTCCTGCCCTGGCATCCCTCAAGGATGAACACTGATAAGAATGAGTAAGGCAAAGAAACCCTTTCCTCAGCACACTGGTTTTGATCAGTGTTTTATCACAGCATCAGATAGCAAAGTAGAACAATTACCAACCTGCCAGTCACGATATTCCCTCGGGTGCATTAGTGGCATCATGGTGCAGGAGAAGCAACTGCTTCTTCATTTGATCTGAAGCACACTCCAGTGCCTGAGCTGTAATCCTGGTCAAAAGCCTATGGGTCGTGAGGTCCCAGGTCCTATGGGAGAGTCTACGACTAATGTTTTGTTAACTATACATGTAGTTAAAATGTCTTGTGGATGCTTATCTTTATACCCAGGGAGTGCTACAACTCTCAGCCTTAGAGAAGCTTCTTTCAGCAGTGGGAAATAGTTAAACCAGAGGCTCATAACTCATCGAAGTACAGAGAATAAGGGAAAGCTGAGTAACCAACCTCAGCGGGAAATGTTTTATATATATAT
>NW_008360320.1:9796918-9807996 GCF_000622305.1 Nannospalax galili
CTCAGCGAGAAATGTTTTATATATATATATATATATATATATATATATATATATATATATAAAACTTTGTGTACGTACTTTTAGCTTCTCAAGTTGGATACAATCATTACATGGAAAGAAGGCTTGAATTAAGGTGGTTCTTCACTCTTACATGAGCACAGTCCAGGGAAGAGCAGCTATGGTTTCTTAAAGATGTTAGGGAAGCACAGCATGGTGGGATATTTCTATAATCTCAGCACTTGGAGACACAGGCAGGAGGAAGATCAAGGCTAGCCTGGTAAACATAGTGAGTTCCAGTCGAGCCTAGACTATGTTATAGTGAAACCTTGTCTCAAACCACAAAAGGAAACAAAAACAAAATTCAAAAGGTCCTGAGAATTGGTCTTGCTTTCCAGTTTGACTTTGGGTGTGGCTCGCTGTCACAACTTCCTTGCACACTTTAGTGTACATGTTGAATGTGCCCTCATGTCCCCATGAGTAAGGTGACTGGAGGAATTTTAGAGGCCATGAAAACATAGAATTTGTTAAATTAGGTAACAAATTAATTACCTTGCTTGTCTCTTCTGAGGGGGAGGGAATGTGGCTGGCTTTAGTGTTTAGTTCAAAGTCTTGAACTGTTTTCTAAACACTGAATTTGGTGAAGCACATATTGTTTTGCTAAGTGATTTTCCTCATCAAATTAAATCACTGTGTATTTCAAGAGAAATTTTATCCTTGTGTCTCTGATTTATTTACCCCCTAACTCATCAAAAGGTCATTGTCAAAATGGTATTATACTAGTCTATGTTTAAGAACTCCCATGTCCCCTTCAGAGTCCTGCGTCTTGCAACTAGCAAGTCTTATTTGTTCATCACCAAGATATCCAGAGCCTAGTTAGGAGACAGACTGAAGAGGGAACCTCTTTGTAGCTGAACGACTTTCTTCAGTCTTCTGGAGGCTTCTGTTGTACTTCATTCCTCCTTCTTCCCTCAATATATTCTCTTGGGAAATTTATTTCTTTGTATCTTTGATTAGATGAACTTTGCCTGTCATTGAAGTTCAGTGAGAATGGTCTGCCTTCCCTGTTGCTGCCTGGGCCAATTATTAGTATAATTCAGTTGTGTTAACCTAATTTTGGTCTGGGCAGCAATGAGAAAAGAATTGCTCAATGTTAGGAATTTTTGCGGTCCAGTGTATGCACATCTCTAGTTTAGAGTAAAATGATTTACACGTGTGTGGGGGGGTAGGCGACATATTTGAACTATTTTCTCTCTTTCCTGGCTTCTAAATTCCTTCCACTTACCTCAAGTTTCCTCATCTGAGCACTGTCCCATCTGCTCATTCTGCCCATACCCCCACACCCTTTTCTTTTGATCATTATATTCTAGCCAGTATAGCTTTTGTTGTTGTTGTTTATTTTTCAGATACAGGCTTTTCTTAGGTATCCAGGTTGACTGGTCTGGAATGCTATATGTAGACCGGGTTGGTCTTACATTCCAAACCTTCTATCCCTCTATCCTTAGTGCTGGCACTACAGGCTGCACGACCATGCCTGCTTCAGTGCAACATTCTTACAGTGTAAAATGCAAATGAAATAACATTTTTTTTTTTTGCCTCTAGACACTTGCGCTGCTGTCTCTTCTCGAAACCTTCCTGTTCCTACCCATTCCCATTTCTTGCTTGGTGAATTCTACTCACGGTGCAAATCTCATTTTAAATGACCCTTTCAAAGAGGGACTGCATAACTGCTATATCCAAGGTAGACCCTTCCTCTCCCCTGGACACTTGTGCAGAATGATGCCTTTCTTTACTTGTGAATGCTTCTGTTCAAACCTAGTGTGAGTGTTCCTCCAGAAAACTGGAGAACTATGAAATCTCTCACTAGATTTCCCAAGCCTAAAACACTTCTGAGAATGGGCATGGCCTAAATAAATACATGGTTCTATAAGCATACTCCTACTTAAGGAAAGGCAAAAAGTATTTAACTTGGAGATGGCATCTAATAAAGTTATTCAAATATTAACTTTACTATTATTTTGAATATGTGAGAGCATACTATTTTGAAAACCTAACTCTACCTTACGAAAATAACATTTTGAAAGACAAATGGGGGCTGGAGGGCTCAGTCATTAAGAGCACTGATTGCTCTTGCAGAAAACCCGGGTTCGATTCCCAGCACTCACATGGTGGCTAACAGTATTCTATAACTCCAGTTCCAGGGAAGTCCAATGCCCTTTCTGACCTTCGTGGGCATTGCACGACACAGGTGCACTAACATGCACATACAGGCAATACACTCATACACATTAAAATAAAAATGACAAATAGAATATTTTTGAAAAAGAAAGACTGCAAAGGGTTTTGTTGAGTTTTTTATTTGTTTGCTTGTTTGTTTGGTTTTTTTTTTTTTTTTGTAATTTAGGGGAAGCCCAGCTTGGTCAATAGAATTTCCACAAAGTGGCTATGCTTTGCTTTAAAATAAAGCAAAAGCATGGAATCTTCACAATGTCTTTCATCCTCAAAGTCCTCACAACTATTAATCCACAAAATGATATCTGGCTTAAAGAGTTAGAATCTGTGACTTAAGGTTTATCTGCTAAAGCCTGCTTTGCCCCTAAGCCATGGCAACTTCCTGAGCTCTGTCCTCAAAATTCTCCTGGTTCAGGAGGAAACAGAAGATTTTCTAAGATCTGCCATAGCCTTTTGACTCCTACAGGGCTAGCCGTCGATATGCCTTATACTGTTTTGATAAAAATAGAGCTGATAAAGATTTAACATGCTGTAATCAGGGTATTTTCTTGCATATTTCTTTAGGGGAAAAAAGTGCCTTGAAACTAATTGGGCTGCGTGAACAGTTGTAATATGGAATACATTAACAGAAGATCAGCAAAGAGATGCATGTTACTGTATTTGATGTTTCATTTTAAAGCTGCTGCTGCTTCATAGTCTTGTTAAGCAATCATGCCAGTTTTCAGGAAGTGATTCCAGCTTTTTCCACTGAAAGCCTATGATGTGCATCTGTGGGCCATAAATGCTACACCTGTTAGTACACTGAGTAGTTGCCACTGTGAGATTTTTAGACTCCAATTAGGAATGCTTTGAAAACAATAGTCAAAACAACTGTGGTGTTCTTTGATTATCTGTGTTGATCACAATCAGTTCTATTAAAGGGAACAGTGAGGGATAAAGCACAGTTCCCAAGGGGAGTTAGCACCGATTGGACCATCTTTTGGTAGATTTATTTTTTAAAATAGCCATTTTTATTTTTTAGTTGCGTGTGTGCGTGTGTGTGTGCATGTGCACACACACACACACACACACACACACACACACACACACACACTCATGGGTATCTGCACATCTGAATGCAGATGCCCTTACAGTCCAGATAAGGGTATCAGATCCTGGGAAGCTAGAATTACATGTAGCTTTTAGTCACCTAAAATGTGTTCTGGTAACTGAATTCAGGGCCTCTGCAAGAGCAGTATACACTATTAACCACTGAGTCATCTTTTCAACAGATTCCATTTTATAAAGTGAAGCATTTTTCTCTAAAGGGAGTAAACCTATAGAATAATTGGACAAGTTCTAGCTAAAGCCATAGTTTCTCATTATTCTTAAGAACAGAAATTCTTAGAATTTCTGTGGAATGAGGAAACACCCTATGACTAGCACTGTGGGAGTGGACATTCTGCAGCAGAGGGACCAGAGAGTATTTTGGGACTACACTCCAGGCTCTGGAGGGACTTGGGTGTATAGTGAGACCAGGCCTCCATCCTCTAGTAGTCTCAGCAGTCAATACAGAGTCTAAACTTTGGTTCCACTGTGCCAAGGTCTCCTGAGTGTCTGGAGTTTGATCCAGTGTCAGTATGGGGTTGTGACTTCTAGGTTCCAGGGGTCACTGCAGGACTGAGTATACTGCTGTGGTCCCAGAGGTTGCTCTAGGCCCTCAATGCTAACCAGTCCCCAGATAGACTTCAGTGAATCTAATGTTTGGTGTTCTCTGCCCAGAAGGTTCACAAAGTCCGTGTGATGTCTGGGTTCTGATCCTATCTAGTTGAGTATGGTCCTTTTGGCAAATAAGTAAGATAGGTTTATCTCAGTGATTTCACTTGGCAATCGATGTTTCGCCATTCCCCTAGCTAAGCCTCATATTATCCCTCTAGAAAAAATATCTCAGAGAGCAACATATCCAAATAATCTTGGAAGAAGAAAGAAAACTGAAAAACAAAGTAGAAAATTAACAGCAAGAGAAGCTATAGAAACAACAACATAAAAACAGAGTCCAAACAATACCTTCTTGAATGAATAGTGGATCATCCAAGAAATTGAAGAAGAAATTTTAAACTGCTAGAAACAAATGCTGACTAGAACACAGCATGTCAGAACCTTGCCAAGGCAGTGCTAAGAGGAAAGTTTATTGTAATAAGTGCTCACATCAAAAAAATCCAAGAGATAGCAAATAAACAACTGAATGATGCACCTCAAGGCTCATGAAAAAGCAACAAGCAGTAAATCCAGTAAACAGCAAAAAATAATTAAGGGAGGAATTAATGAAATAGAGACTAAAGCAATATACAAAATCAACCGAGCAGAGTTGACCCTTTGAAATAGTTAATAAGACTGACAAACGTTTAACCAATCTGACTAAAAGAAAGAAGGGAAAGACACAAATTAACAAGTTTAGAGACCAAAAGGATGTCATTACAAAAGATGTCAGTGAAATATAGAAAATTATTAATGATTACTTTGTAAACTTACACTTTAAAAAGCTGGAAAACTTAGGAGAAATAGAAGAATTTCTAAATATATATCATCGACCCAAATCAAAGTCAGAATATATAAACAACTTTTTTGAGAGAGAGCAGAAGTTTTCGTTTATTATGTATAGACCTCAGTCTGGACTCCTGCTCCAGAGAAACTAAGGTCTTGACCAGAAATACATATAGGTTTTTATAGGATTTTTCACATCATCCTTTAACAGTAATCATATTGATAAATTTGAGACTTTCCGCAGAGATGTATATGGGCCTTTTATGCTATCACAGGAAATTCAGATGGTCAGCATTTAACAAAAGCAGATATTTTTGGTAAGAATGGGCAAAGGTTGCAACATTCCCAATAACATGATATATTCCTGAATATATAAATAACTTAAACAGACAAACCAATTAAAAGGAATTAGACAGAAGTTTCATTCAAAAGTCTCCCCTGAAAGAAAAACCCAGGACTAGATGGATTCACCACCAAATTCTATCAAACTTTCAAGGAGGATCCCATACAAATTCTTTCTAACTTGTTTTACAAAATGTAAGATGAAGGAACATTACAAAATTCATTGTACAAAGTCAGTATTATCCCGATACCAAAACCAGGTAAAGATACAACAAAGAAAGAAAACTACAGCACAATTTCTCTGATGAACATAGTTGCAAAAGAACTTGCAAACTGAATTAAGGAACACATTAAGAAAATCATACATTATGACTATGCGGGCTTCATCCAACAAAGACAAGCTTGGTTCAACATGCATCAATCAATAAATGTAATACACTGTATAAATACAACTAAAGGCAGAGATCATATAATCATCTTGATTGATGCCAAAAAGGCACTCAACAAAATTCAACACACCTTCATGATAAAAGTTCTGTAGACAGGGAGGTAGAGGCTTCTAGGCCACTGGAGGCTTGCTCATGTGAGCATGGGACCCATGACAGCTCAATTAAACAAGGGCCCACAGGGGAGGTGAGAAATAGGGGGTGGGCCAGCACTGGACTGAGAACTATTTGAGAGCTTGTTTGGAGCTTCTAGCATAGGAGTGCAGCTATACCCTTGACGACGACTGGTCCTCCTTATCAGGGAAGGTCATCCTGCTGGGTGAGGGAGAGTATGACTTACATAGGACAACTGGGTGGGCTAACTAGACTCCAGTGCATGCATTTACACTGAAGGACATTTGGGTACAAACACCTGAATGAATAGGACTCAGCATGTATGGCTGAGTGTATAGGGTGCTGTGAGGGGATAAAGGGAAGCATGGTGGGAAAAGGGGGTTCTGGATTTGAGTGGGAAATGTATGAAATTTAAAAAGCTCACTGAAAAAAAGTCCTGTAGACATTAGGAATAGATATAGCATGTCTCAAAACAATAAAGGCTACATACAATGAACTTACAGCCAGCATTACACCAAATAGAGACACTGAGAGCATTCCCCTAAAACCAGGAATGAGACAAGGATGCCACTCTCCCCTCTCTCATTGAATACTATGCACAAACTCTTAGTTATAGAAATTAGACAAGAGAAAGGCTTACCATGGATAAAAATGGGATTTTTTTTTTTGCAGGTGACATACTAACAAAATCTCTCTAGTATCTAGTAGAAAAATCCCAGGTCTAATAAACACTGTAAAACTGCAGGATTTAAAATCAGTACAGAAGAACAGCAGCCTTCATATATACTAGTAGTATATGCTTAAAGAAAGAAATTAGGAAAAATATCCCATTCTAAGTAGCTCACCAAAAAGTTAAGTATCTACTGTACATCTAGTCAAAGAAGAGAAAAACTTCTATAATGAAAATGTTAAGACACCAAAAAAGCAAATCACAGACATTAAATGATGAAAAGGCCTTGCCTTCCATCCTCGTGGATTGGCAGAATTAAGATTGTGAAAATGGCTATAATACCAAAATTATCTACAGATTTAAAGCAATACCTATCAAAATTACAGTGTCATATTTCACAAAACTAGAAAAAAATATCCAAGAATTCATATGAATTCACAAAAGAGCCCAAGTAGCCAAAGCAATCCCAAGGAGAAAGAGCACTGCTGGAGGAACACCCAACCTCCAAATACACTGCAGAACTACAGTGAAAAGGGCACCTTGACACTGGCATAGCATCAGACAGGTGACAACGGAACAGAATGAAAGATCAGGAAACAAACTGACAAAGCTATGCCTACCTAATTTTTGACAAAGGAGGCAAAGGCGAACGTTGGGGAAAAGATAACTTATTCAACAAATGGTGCTGCAAAACTGGATAACAACCTGCAGAAGAATTAAAATAGAAACATATCTTTCACGTTATACAAAAATCAATTTCAAATAGATCAAATGGCTTAATTTAAAATCTAAAACACTGAAACTTCTAGACAAAAGCATAGGGAATACTCTTCAGAACATTTGGAGTAGACAAGAACTTTCTGAACAAAACATCAATAGCACAGGAACTAGTCCCAAAGTATCAATATATGGTATGACATAAAATTAAAAAGTTTCTTTACAGCAAGGGAAATTATCAGCAGAGCACACAGACAACCCACCAACTGGGAGAAAATCTTTTCCTCTGACAGAGGACTAATATGCAGAATTTACAAAGAACTGACAGCAGAAATTAAATTCCAAGGAAATAAAACGACCAGTCAGCAAATAGGACAGCAAATTGAACAGTTTTCAGAAAAGGAACAAAAGGTCAATAACTGTTTTAGAAAACTGTCCAACATTCCTAGTCATCAAGGGAAGGCAAGTTGAAACTACTTTTAGATAATGCCTTACCCCATTCAGAATGGCTATCATCAAAAAATCTGACAACACAATTTGGAGAGAATGTACAGTAAAAGGTACCCTTATTCACAGCTGGAAGGAGTGAAAATTAATATAGCCATTATAGAAATCAAGAAATTAAAACTAGAACTACCATATGACCCAGCTATTTCACTCCTGGGTTTGTAACCAAAGAACTCCATAACCTACCATAGAGACATTTGCAGCCCCATGTTTATTGCTGCTCTATTCACTATAGCAAGAAAATGGAACCAATCTATTTGTCCATCGGTAGATGAATGGATAATGGAAATCAGGTACTTAAATAAGATGGAAAACTATTCAGCTCTCAAAAAACCATGAAATTCGCAGGAAAATGAATGGATCTAGAATAGCTAATATTAGGTGAGGTCATCCAATCTCAGAAAGAAAAAAATTGCATATTCTCCCTCATAGGCAGATCCTAGCTTATAATGTATGCACATATACATGTAACCAAATGCATGAGTGGGTGTACTATTACAATTAAGAATAACAAGAAAAGGCAATTTTAAAGGCATAGTAATGAGAGAGAGAGAATACTTGGTATAAATCTCTTCTTGAATGCTCTGTCAAGATATAAAGTACTTTCCATAAGACTTATGGAAAATAAGCCCTTAAATGGGCATTATTCACACGTGATTCCATGAGTGGCTGTTAAATTACTGGGAAATCTGAATTTTAATTTTTTTGTAAGTGCTAATAAACAGTATATTTTGTTTAATTTTAAAATTTTTCCTGAAGCCAGATGTGGTAGTGCATGTTTTTAATCCCGGGATCCAGGAGGCAGAAGCAAGCAAATCTATGCAATTGAGACCAGCATGGTCTACATAGAGAGTTCGAGGCCAGCAGGGGTTATAGGGAGACCCTGTCTCAGAAAACCAAACCAAACAAACAAAAACAATGTTGAAGAGAGTTCTCTGACTATGAGATAAAAGAACTGAAATTTACATCACAACACAGCATTTCATTGGACACCTGTATCAAACTCCTGCCTTCCAAGGCTCGAGGACCATTGCAGAAGAGTGGGCAGAAAGGTTTTAAGAACCAGAGGTGGTGAATGAACATGAAGAAATAGAGTTTTCTCAACAGCTGGGAAGCTACTCACATGAATTCACTGCAACAGAGACAGCATGGACAAGTCCCATGTAAGCTCAAGTCAGAACAAATCCCAGCAGAGAAGCAGAGAAGTGAGTAAGAAGCCCCAAACTTAGCTGAGGGATTTTAGGAAACCTGGTTAATGGATGCTGGGAAGGGGAGAGTCAGTTTCATTTAAGGGTATAACTCTTGGTAGATTGACAGGGTTCCACTGGATGTACCCACACTGAAGGACATTTGCTGTCACAAATTTGACTCTGTAGGCCTTAATATATAACAGATAAAACAGAGTACATGAAATGTGTGAGGGGATAGTAAGGGGGGGTGTAGATAGGGGAGGGGATCTAAATACAATAAAAAATCTATTGTATAAAATTTACAGAAGCCCAATAAAAAAGTTAAAAAGGTTGAGAATCCATATGATAAAAATAACAAAAATAATGAGTAATAAGATCAACTCAAAGGAGTTTAAATAATTTCTGTAAGGATTTGAATATACCATTTCTTTTATACTGTTCGTTATGGTAGATACTGTCAACAGAAACCTGCTGACAGTTGGCAGTTGCCCTAAGGCCCCAGTAAGCCAGGGGAGTCAGGAGATACTAACATGACTAAGTTGTGGGAAAAGTATCACAGAGATGAAGAGAATATAAGCTTAAATCAGTCAAATGGAAAGAAAAGTTTATGGGTTCTAAAATGTAATCCATACCTCTGTGAATGGTAAAGGATGGTTTTAAAATGACCAGATTTGCTTTTTGAAAACATTGTGGTTATTTTGGTATTTCTCTACATATACGAACTCATTGATGAGAGTTTGGATCATTGATGGTATTTCTGCAAGTAAGAAATTTAATTCAAATAGAAGTCATTGGGAAAAGTCAAGTGTTTTCTGAGCTCACAGGACAGATCAAGGTAACTATAGGCTTAGTGAGAGAATTCAAGGAAATTCAAGGCAGGAGCAAGAAGTAAAAAAACAGGTAGTTTCAAAAGTTTATGGAAATAGTGGCTGTGTGTGTGTGTGTGTGTGTGTGTGTGTGTGTGTGTGTGTGTAAGAAGAAAAAAAACAGAGAGATTCACAAGTTTGTGGAGATAGAGGCTGTGTGTGTGTGTGTGTGTGTGTGTGTGTGTGTGTGTGTGTGTGTGTATAGACATAGGAAGGAGAGAGGGAGAGAGAGAGACAGAGAGAGAGCGAGAGTGAGAGAGAGAGAGAAATGCCTGCATATGCACATAGACTTAGCGACACTACAAACTTAAAGGCCTTAAAAATGATGGGTTTTGCATATATTTGGTAGTGTTTTCCAATGTCACCTTTCCAATGTCACCATATAAGCAGACATGGGAGACACAGTTTTTTTTTAATGTTTAAAATTTTTATTTATTTTGTAGGTATATGAGTGTTTTGCTGCATGTATTAAATGCAACAATGCATGCAATGCCTGTGCAGGCCATAAGAGGGCATCAAATACCCTGCAACTGGAGCTACAGACAGTTGTCAGCTGCCATGTGAGTACTGGGAACTGAACCCCGGTTCTATGCAGGAGCAGTTAGTGCTCTTAACCACTGAACCATCTCTCCAGCCCTACGTTTTTTTTTAAGTTGAGCATGCAAAGTAAAGAGCTCACCACATGTTAGTTAATAAAAAATAACGATTGGAAGGTAAACTAAAAGTATTTCTGAATTTCATAATGATTCCTCAAACTTATGTTTCCTTGATATATAAGGTGTGGCTATAAAACTGAAAATTATGTGGTGGTTATTAATTAAATTCAAAACATAATTTGAATTTTTAAAGTTCATAATTCATAGATACATTTCATGTAATAATTTAGGACACATAATGTGTTACTCAAATATAATTGCACATCCATTTATGTATATGTATATGTATTATATGTATTCATATAGAATTATTTGTATGCACTTCATTTTCCTATTCATTTTACAGTTACAATGTGCTGAGCTTTATGCTAAGTCCTAAAAATGTAATTGTGAATTATGCCTCGTCCTTTCCTCATATAGCTTATGGGTCAGTAAGGAAGCATACAATTTCAGTATGATGCATCTGGGAGAGAGACAAGTCCAAGTTGCTCCTGGAAGGTAGGTTAAATAAGGATGACCTAACTCAAATTTGAGAAATCATACAAATGTTCCCATAGAAAATATGATGTTAAAAAGTGATCGATACCTTCTTTGAGTTGTTGGCCAGGGTGGCCAAAGGGACTCCCAGATAGTAACCCAGCATAGAACTGGGAAAATGAACAGCAGGCCCCAATCTTATCTAAAGGAATATTGACAACTGATTACTGCTAGATGAGGAACAGCTGACCCTCCTAAAACAAAGACCTCTAGATAGGCTGACTAGATTCACCAGAAGGGCAAGTAGTGGGGAATGGCCAGGGGTGCTGACAACACAGCAG
>NW_008360320.1:9808107-9834909 GCF_000622305.1 Nannospalax galili
GTGTAATACACACACACACACACACACACACACACACACACAACAATCAACAAATTTTAAAAAATGTGTTATATTTGAAGAGGAAGCATGAAAATATGTCATGCTAATTAGTAGAGGTGATAAATATTACCACTGAAATCCACCCGGTGACTTTATAGACATACACAGGCGCCAAGGATCCAAGTGCAACCGATTAGGACTAGTAATAATCAGGTACATACAGATTAGAGATGCATGCGCCAACATCTCAGTGTTAGTAGCAAAAACAATGAGTCTTTTTGCAAGGAACAATATATTCTAAAATGAAATGGAGATCTTTTTTAAAGGTTAAAACCTCACTCAATTTTATGTCTTACAGGGCCTTTACAGGGCCTATACTGAGTTCAATATTGTATAACTGTATTAACTCAACTGTGAACCTAGATACTTGCACCCCTCCCCTTGTGAAAGAGATGTACTCTTGCTCTGGAATGTGTCGCTGAATATGTTAAAGCTGTAGTGAAATGTTTCTTCTAATCATGTAGTTATAAAAATAAAAAAATAATTTAAAAAACTCTTCAAAGCATAAAAATTTGCTCCTTAAAAATTAGTAGATGTGAAAAACATTAGCATTGAAATCTACCTGACGAATTTATATCCATGCTCAGATGCCAAGGAGCTCAGAAAGTAACCGACTGTGAATAGTAATACTCAGATATATAGAGATTAGAAACGCATGTGCAAACATCTTAATGTCAATTGCATTGAAAATGAATTGTTCTGTATGAAAAAAGTGATCATTTTGAAAACAAATTGTCAGTATATATAATCACAATATTAAAAGTATTTAAGTTCATTTTGAATAGCAAACATATTTATTAATATCTGCAATCAACAATGTTTTCATAAACTTTTAATACATTATTGTTACTTCAGTTGATGGACATATCTTTCCTGAACAAACACTAATGCTCAAAGCAATATAAGTGGAAGTAGTGTGTCATAACAAAGAAAGCACAAGTCACGGCCTCTCACTTCAAGGCATTTACAGTTCAGCCATGGAACGAGTCTATTACCCATGAAATAACAGTGGACAGCATAAATCAGTATATGAGCATGTGCTTGGATGAAAGGACCATAATTGCTACAGAAAATCTAAGTACCTTCAAGCTAAAAGCCACATTTCAATCATGCTACTATTCCTGCCTTGAGGGTATGGATTTGGGAGTGGATAATAAATAACATAAATCAGGGGCCATGAGAGAGGTCTACAGACTTGATACTGTAGGAGAAAGGAAGCTGGAAAGTTTTGATAAGCAAAATGAAATAATGCAAGTATTGTTTTAAAGTAGGCTAATCATGAACCACTGCCCATGGTCTGTAGGAGGGTACAGTGACTATCCAAAGTGGTATCAAAAACATTTAAAGGCCAAGATGATCTGAATGGAAAGAGAGACTCATGAGCATCAGACCACTGAGCAGAAACTACTTCAAAAATTGGCCCTGTTGGGGCTAAGAAGATGTCTCAGTCAATGTTTCTTGCACACCACAAACATGCACACTTGCAAACTCACGTGCATATGTGTGTACATACATTCTTATGCATGTGCTTACATGCAGACACACACACACACACACACACACACACAAACGCACATGCACACAGAAGATGGCTATGTAAAGAATCCTAAGGATAACAAAGCATTCAAAGTAAAAGCATTTAAGCCTAGAGCTGTTTGCTACTATGGGCGGGGGATGGCCTAAAGATAAGGGGAAGCAGTTTGGGGAATTACAGCTGATGGGATAATTTTAGAAGACTTTAATTCTGTGACGTCACTGAGAAAGAACTCTCAGAACAAACGACTATTACGTGAAGATTAAGAAAGTATTGAACTAAAAGATCTGTTCATAAAACTTTTGTCACCACAGACAAAAGTCATTAGCTTTTGATTGTACAATGCATTTAAGTATGTTTACAGAAATCTTCCATGTTCTCACAATCACTAGAATCACAGGTAGAAAAGTGAACATAGAAAGTAGTGCCTCTGCCCTTACAGACAAGCATTCCAATAGACTAACTCATAAATTAAAAGAATGTGGAGTGTTTGATGAAGTAGGTAAATAAGACCTACATAAATGTTTACATTTATTTATTTATGTTTGTTTGTTTGTTTATCATGTATGTGTGTATACATGTGTGCATGCACATGCCATGGCACATGGGTGGGGGTCAGAGGACAACATTCAGGAAGAGTGTGTTCTGACTTCTAATATGTGGGTTCCAATTATTGAACTCAAATTTTCAATCCTGGCAGTAAGCACCAATGAGCCATCTTACCAGTGAAATACTTACTTTAAAAGGTGAAAACAAAGACAGTAGACAAAGGAATGAGACATATAACTGACCACCAATAAATTACCATTTATTAGAAACAGGAATGAACAAATGGAAAGACTGTGTGGAGGATGAACCAGTGAAGTCAGAGCAGAAAAATCCAGAAGGTGGGGTCATAAGGTCTCTAGACCTTGAAGACTTGGGAACTACTGGATGCTTTCCAACTTCTACCCTGGGGAGAATGGGGGCCAAGGAAGGTTTGGAGTCAGGAGTGATATCAGTGTGTTGGGGAACCCTGCTGTTAAGGTAGGCTCCTTTCTCAGCAGGGGCTTCCTGCCTGACTTACCTGGAAAGTGCTGCCAAGCAGGGATGCTTGGCCTCATTTAAAACCTGACCTTTGGCATAGTTACCTGGAGTAAAAACTACCCCCAGGTTTTTTCTATATGATAATTAAGCATTGCCCGATAGTCTAGTCGGATGATAGGCACCTACTGCCACATGTAAATAAAGCATACTATGAGCACCTATCAGCTGAAGCATTGGCTACTGCCTCCACACTATATTTCCCCTAACCCCCAAGAGCTGTTTCACTGAGTCTGGAGTTGTTTGTATCACTGAACCTGCCTCCCTGGAAGGGCTTTCTTCCATCAGTGCTCACTGGCTGTCCCTGACCCCGTTCGTCGCTTCTGCTCCCTTTGTCCTCGTGGCCCGTGGCCAATGACCCACGAGGGAAGGGAGAGACCCCACACCAGTGTAGACTGATATTTGTGTTCCTTCAAAGTTCATATATTGACATTTAACCTGCAACACGACTGCATGAAGAGATGGGGAGCAAATAGATTACAAGTGGGGAACCTTAATGAATGGGATTTTATGAAAAGTGCTTTTATGAAAGTCCCGCAGAGAGCTCTCTCATTCTTTTCCTACAATGCGGTAATACAAAAGAAGTCAGCAGACTATAACCCAGGAAGGGGGCCTCATCGGGACCATCCTTGACTCTACAACCATGACGAATATGTTTTTGCTATGTATATGCCACCCAGAATGTAGTACTTTGTCATACAGCTGCCTGAACAAAGCCAAGTCAGACAGCTGCCTTTGGCAACTGCCACAGAAGTGAATCCTGCCAACCAGCCTTGTCATTGAATTTGACACTCCTTCAGTCAAACTTTGAGATATGATCAGGTTCTGAGTGATAGCTGGATTGTTTACCTTTAACTATCACTGAGTTAGGCACTAATAAACCATGCCTAGATTCTAGTTTGACAAAATATATGAAAATTATGTGTGTGGTTTCAAGTCACTGAATTTCAGATAACTTATTTTGCAATAGTAGATCAAAGAGTAGAGTACTAGAGTAAATGAGTCACTTACTGGTTGTTCCAGTGGAGGAATGACATCTTTCAGCACATGCTGTGAATGATTCCTTCTGTGCCGGGAAATCTGCAAACATTGACATTTGATACCATTACATTGGTTTTCTTCAGAAATCTGCAAATTATTTTTAATAAACTTGATTTGATAAGTATGCACATGAAATTAAACATGTTAAAATTAATTCAAGAAGGATAGTAGCATAAACATGAAATAAGTAGTTTGTTAGATGTTAACTACTTTCCTGAAATTTGTATTCCAAGATGGCTGGATGCAAGAACATCATACATCTTGTATACTTCCTCCTATCAAGTAATGGGATCAATATTCAAGCTTGGATCTGATCAGACCTTTATAAGTACTTCAACCAAAAATTGTGATGGAAGCTCTACTATATGACAACAGTGGTTAGAGCATAAAAATATGGTGCATGCCCCTCTTGGAATTCTTAACTTAGACAATAGTTATCTTGCTATGAGAAAGACCATTCTACATAGAATGGCCAAGGAGGGGCTTTGTCATTCTGTGGCTAGTAGTCTGGTGATGTTGTAGCACCCATCATCATCTTCCACTAATCATCAAATACAAGCATGAGACTTCCTGAGGATTTTTTCACCCAGCCCTGGTATCACCTCAGCCTTCAAACTTCCAAGTCATTCTTGAACATCATGCAAGAGACACAAGCTGTCTTTACTATGCTTTATTTTATTTTTTTATATTTTTGAGACAAAGTCTTCGTGTAGCCCCAGCTCGCTTGGAATTCACTATGTAGACCGGCTGGCCTCCATCTCACAGAGATCCACCTGCCTCTGCCTCCTGAGTGCTGGGATAAAATGTGTGTACCTTCATGACCTGCTTATTTGATTTTATTGTAACCAGACCCTAAATATAATAATTTTTAAACCTTTCTTTTCAGTGTCTTAAAATGCATTAATAATAACTTGATAAAAAATTTTAAATTGAAGTATGATATGATATTTATTATTCAGATACAATTAAATACACAAAAATCACAGCAAGTGTTTTTTGAGCAAGGAATAATTAGTCTTCTGGTTTGTTTTATTTTGTTTTCTTTTGAGATAGGGTTTCCTTATAGCCACAGCTGGCCTAGAACTAATTTTGTAGACCAGGTTAGCCTCCTGAGATCTGCCTGCCTCTGCTTCCCAAGTATTAGGATTAAAGTTGCAAGCCACCATGCTTGGAGGAAGAATGAGTCTTATTGTACTTTCTCTTGCAGAAGCATCGTGGCAAATTCTACAGTTAGGAAAGAAGTGACAGGGAAATTATGATTTAATATGTTTGATAGCTTAAAGCATTTCATCAATAAAGCAACTTCATATTTTACATGAAAGAGATGAGTGGGAAGGAAGAGGGGGGTGGAAAGAATGAGAGAGAGACAAGAAAATGAATCAAGTAAGACAGGTCTGAATACTGTGTGTAGACTTGAAAAGAGTTTTCATGCCTTTAGCTCTGGTGATTTGTATGACTGACTGAAGGAATTAAATCAGTGTCTACGGGGGCTGGAGAAATGGCTCAGTAGTTAAGAACACTGGCTGTTCTTGCAGAAGACCTGGGTTGGAATCCCAGCATCCACATGGCAGCTAACAACTGTTCAAAACTCCAGTTCCAGGGGATCCGACATCCTCTTCTGTCCTCTGCAGGCATTGCACAACACGGGTGCACTCACCTACATGCAGGCAAGATACGCATACACACAAAATAAAAATAATAACAAATATTTTAAATCAATGTCTATGAAGATCTTGAAGGGATTATATTACCAAAGAAGCCAGAAGTTATGCCTAAAATTCCTATGAATCTACACATTCCTGGGACCCCAAATTTGATCCACAACAACTAGATCATATGGAAAATAAATTTGAAGAGATCATTTGCTCCACTCAGAGCCCTTATGGAAGGATGGGCATGCTGTATAGGGAAGAGCATCCAGAAAACAGAGACACAGCCCATAGGGAAGACTGGACAGGAGCAGTTCCACTCGGAAGAAACCCAACTTTGTACTATTTTCTCACTGGATATTTCACTGCTTTGCAGTGAGAAAATGATCTTTTGGTATTTAAAACTATAAATAACTGGGGATTCATTTTATATTGTTATATATATGGGATTGGTTACTCCTAAGTACTTATTACACTAAGACTTGTATCTCAAATGAAAATTTAACAGATATGTTTTATGTTTATTATATGAAGGTGGAAGTTTCTTAGATAGGGAAGTTTTATTTTATTTCCTTAAAACTACATTTTTAGGTTTGTGGCGAAATTAATTTCTTAGAAAGTAAAATACTTCAACTGTTTGATTAGTGCCAAATAAATGTTTCCCAAAACGTACTACATGGGCCTGGTTATCTTTGTCACACATGCCTACTTTGTTGCACCATGGTTACATTTTGATGGAGATAAGGACCCATCATCCCATAGGTGTGTCCCTTAACTCATCTGAAGACAGTGTTTCAGTAAGGCAGTCTTTCATGTTGTGTCATGTACTTATTGTCAACAAAATAAGAAGTTATTTAAGCTGTAACTATTTACATTTAATTGTTATTTTAAAAAACCTTAAGATTTGGTAAAAAAATTACATCAAAACCATTTACTTGTACATGAACTTATTTTCCTTTAAAAAAACTGATGAAGTTTAAATCATATAATAAGTGAAATAAGTAAGTAATAGGCAAAGAACTCATGCAGTATCAAATGACTGAAATCCAAAATAAACATAATGAGAAGAAATTGAGAGATATGACCATTACTGAACACATACTTATTTTCTTCTTGAAGGGGATCATTGTGCCCATAATCTGTCTAAGCAAACTTTAAATTGCAAAACTATACAAACATAATACCATATGCAAACATTTATTGAGTACTTACTTGCCAGGCACTATCTATATGTTTTGCATTTAGTAACATATTTAATCTCACCCAAACTTTAAGAAGTCCATAGTATTACCTTTTTGATAAGTATGGAAATATAGACACAGTTAAAGTATCTTTGCAAATCTAAAGGTATCATATTATGGATGATGTTTTAATCTAGACAAAGAAATTAACATGTTTTATACAGCATTATTCTTTGTTATATATGTTTGCACGTAAATAGATATTAACATAAAATTTTCTCAGCCTTCAGACAGTCATGGGGGACTACAAAGTTGTGTCCTCTCTTTGTGCAGATGAGAAAATTTCTAAGGTAGAAATTTAAAGAAAGATAATCAAACTTGTGTATTTGCACACATTTACGTACGAAGCTAGAAATCAGGTTGTAAACCTGTTATAAATCATCTTAATATTCCTTTAGGGGAGGTAATACAGCTGATCATTCCTAAATCAATATGCTGGCTAATCTATCATATTCAACCAAGTTATGAAGATGTTGAAAAAAGAGAACTTTCATCACCTGTCTTTCACTGTAAGATTCTTCTCAGTAAAGCATTAGGCAAAGAAATATGTTATCATTCCAAATCAAATTAGGCTGACTGAGAGTTATGATTTAGGAAATTGTGGGTCCCAAATGGCTTAATTACCTTATGTCAGGAAAAGTTAAGATATGTCATACTGCCTTTCCATAATATACTTAATTGAAATAATAATTACAAAGAAAACTGGGGATCAGCCAAAATTCTCATGAAATATGTTTGAAGGAAAAAAAGGCTCTTTTAAACCATATTATAAATAATAGAAAATTTTCATAGTACCTTTATAAATATTTATGAGTAACTAAATATTATCTGATTTTCCAAATCATTTTGGTGCCCATTATATATTACAGCTGAAGACATTAAATATCCTTGTGATAAACTCATGTTTAGTACATGCATTTCAAGGATTTCTAAGGAGATAGTCAAAATATCCTTGTTTACATTATAAAATGTTTCTACTATTAGTACAGCAAGAGAAAAAGAGTACTTCATTTTAGACAGCCCTATTCCTTCTCAAGGATTTTAGCACTTTGACATGTATCCATTATTAATAGCTTATATTTTGTTTTGAAGTTGATTCAAGACATATTTCAGAATTAGCAAAATACATTAGTTATTTCTCACTTTTGATAATTTTCTAGTTATTGAATTGTGAAAACTTGATTAACAATAAGAAATAGTAGAGTCTAATACAACTTTATTTCTTTTAAAAAATATTTTTTTGAGTATTTGTGCATTTCATATAGTATATCTTAATCAAATTCAAACCCCCCATAGCCCCCATCTCTGTCCCCCATAGCTCCCCCACTGGTTTTCACACATTCTGTCATACATGTTAAGTCCTATCCAGTCAAGAATTTGTTCGTAGATGTCCTTCCATATAATTTATCCACTGGAGTTTAATCAACTTATCTAGAGTCACTCTCTTACGGAAGATGTATCCTCCCTCACCCAGCAGTAATGAGTTGCCAATAGTTCCCAGACTAGGGGTGGCACCTGCTGCCCATTTCCCTTGCTCTTTGCTGGGTTTTTATCTGACTGAGTTTGTATTGGTCTTGTGCACGTTTTAAACATTGTTGCAAGTTCATAGGAACAAGTTCCCAGTGTCCTGAAAGCCTCTGTTTCTTTATGTTCATGCATCAACTCTGGCTCTTACAATCTTTCCACTCCCTTTTCCCCAATTGTCCCTGAGCCATGGGCTGGTGAGGTTTAATGTAGGAGTCCTATCAAGAGTCCTATCTCTTGTTTTCTAAAACTTAGTCAGTTGTGGCCTTCTGTGTGCATTGCGCTCTGTTGTATGAGGAAGCCTCACTGGTGAGAGTTGAGGGATGTATTAGTATTCTCTGTACCCCTGTTCTGCTATGTTCCATGAGCCTTAGGTATAGAGTTTCCACTGTGTATGTGTCACTTAGGGCTGGACATCTCTCAGATATATATTCTCTGTGGTGACTAGTAGTGGAACTCTGTATTACCCTCTACCTGTTGCAAAAAGAAGCTTCTTTGATGAGTGGTGGATAGTATACTTGTCTGCAAATATAAGAATCCATACTTAACGTGCAGTAAGAAATTTCATTTGTCTAGAGATATGACAGAGATAAGATTTACTCTAGAGTCTATGACCTCTCCAGCCATGTGTATTTGGCTGTATTTACAGTGTCACCTATGAGTTCCCTCCCGTTGAGAGGGCTTTAAGTCCAATTAGATAGTTGTCGATTACTGCCTATATAAAGGTGTTACTACTGTACCAATAGAGATAGTTTGCTGCTTCAGCCATTGTGATTCATAGGCTTTGGAGCATCTTGCATAGTGTCCTCTACAACTATGAGAGCTAGTCCTCAGGTAAAAGATGTCCAGGTTATTTCCAGCTTTGTTGCTCAAAGTCCTGTGTTGAAAGGATGTCCTGTCTTCAGCAATAGGATCTTGCCTTCAAGTTCTGTGAGGCAATCAAGGGCTTTGGCAATAGCCTGTGTAATTTTGGGAGTCTCTTGACTACCCTGACCAACAACTAGAAGGGAAGTTTCTCCTGTCTGGCACCATGTTCCTTGTTAAAATTATTTTTTCACTTAATCACAGAGGCTTTACTTCTGAGGAATGAGTTTTATGTGTGTTTACTTTTTTTTTTTTTTTTTTTTTGGTTTTCTAGTGTTCTTAAATAGCATATAAAGAGAACACGTATACATGTTTACCACATATTTAAGGGCTTACGGCCTCCTCAATTTGGTTCATATGTTGTACGTTAAGAAATGTTTACCATCATTTTACAGTTCTCCTGGGAAAACATCATGAATTTCCACATGATATTATTTTCAAAATTCTGAGCAAAATGGCCTTGACAATTTAGTATCTCTGTCATTTAAAGGCTAGAGAGATGACTCAGCAGTCAAGAGCACTTGCTGTTCTTATAGCAGTTGCGGGATCTGTTCCCAGTACCCACATGGAGGCTAGCAGCTATCTTAAACTCCAGTTCCTGGGAATCTGATGCCCCTTTGTGTCTTCCATGGGCATTGCATCTACATGGTGCACTTACATCTCTACAGGCAAAACAATAATACACATAAAATAAAATAAATAAATTATAAAAAAATAAAAATGTAATTTAATACTTCTGAATGACTTGGTTATCTCTTAAACTTTTTCTGGAGATATTCTACCTCTTAGACATCAAGATATGGTAATAAATATTTCAGTTAATGACAACCATTTATTTGGAGAAGAAAACATATTGCCAAGTCTCGTCTTCTTTTGTTGGTGTGAGCAAAGTTTTCATTTAATGTTGCTACATTCGTATTGAATTGTCACATCCTGTAAATAGGAAAGGTTTGTAGAAGGTGTCATTGAAAATCAAAATGTAGAGGTTTTCTGACCTGGATTCTCTTAAACATGATTTCAGATAGATCTATATGACTAAAAGGATTTCAGATCAAAAGTGTGCTTTCATTTCTCTATCACTCTGTACCCCTCTCTTTCTGCAACCTCTGTCCTGTCCTTCCTCAGGTACTGAAGCTTTGTAATTGCTGAAAGTTAAGTGGAAAATTAAAGTATTCAGACTGGATAAAGCAGACTTCTTTTAAGTTGCTCTTTGTTCTTATTAGAATATGCATCATATTTTTTTTTCAAATCTTCTGCTTCAAGAAGAAATTTAAGTCACTTTTTCAAATGTTCATCATTTTTTTCCTCCGTTCTTTTTTTCATTTTATCTATTTAGAGCACGTGAAACCGATGAGTAGAATTGGTATGTGATATATTACACACTGTAAAAATAACAGAATTTGGGCACATTATTTTCCTTGTGTAGGAGGGTCTACTATGAAAGTTATACATAAACATGAAACATTCCACATAGCTCTGATTTTAAATAGATTACCATTTTTGATGAAAGTTTATATCTTGTGGCTTAGAATTGAAATGAAATCAGTTGAAAAGCATTAGTTTGTTCCAACATTTTCACAGACGTGTGCATTTTCTGAGGCATACCTCCCATTAGCAACCTCCCTGGGTACTTGGATGAAAAACAGAAATAAATCTGTGGTTAAGTTTAGTTTTTATCTTCACAGTTTCTTGAAGTTTTTCTGGTGTATCCCAAGTCTTACATTCAAATTTTCATTTATTTTTCCAAATTCTATTTCTTAAAGCTTTCACAATCAGAAATTAAGGCAAGTTAGTAAGGATTATTTGGAATGTGGAGACATGGCTAATACCCCTTGTATTTGTAACACTTTTATGTTTATGAGTAATAATACAACCTAAGTGAAGGTCTTCTTTTTTTGAACTGAATGTATGTGGCAGATAGGTTTATAGGAAGAAATTTAAGAATAGAGGGTTTGATCTTATCCTGCACTTAATCTTCTAGTCTTAACTGTATGTGGACATGTAAAATTCATCAAGGTCTCAAAACTTTTCTGCCATGACTTAAATGAATCTTTTAGTAGTCCTAATGGGAGGCAATCACTTAAAGCAAAGACCAGATTGTTCTGCTTCATGCCTTATTAGTGCACAGTAGTTCGGCATTTACATTTTCTTTCCCCTTCTGACCACTATGCTAGTCAAATACCATAGTGGGCATCCATGAGCAAATCAGCCACCCCACCCGCTTTATTTGCACCTTAATCCTCTTGATTGTATAATGTCAGTCAGAAATGTGGCACTGCTTACTATATCTTTTATCCCCTGCAGAAAATTAAAGAAAACAATCTAAAAAGCTTCTTGAGGATGTTTATAGCATAACTGCATTTTTGAAATTTGCTGACTATTCTTCGATCACCATCAGTGTCACCTAAAGCACTTACCAGCTGGCCTTCCTGGGGTTTGTCCAGCTGAGTTAAATTCAGCCTCAACTTCATTTTGCTGACTCCCAAACAGCCAAAGAGAAGCATTTTCTAGGATGGCTCCAATTGCTCAATATCTTTTTTTTCCCTTTATTTAATTCCAAACACGTGTTCCTTCAAAATTAAAAACCAGACTGCCGCATGATTTCCCTATTTAGATAAAAATTAATTGTCCACAGCATGCCCCTTTACTTGGTTTTTGCTGAACGTTATTTCTGCTAGCTCTCTCTTTGAGGGGGATATTTTCAGTGTAATGTATCTCACCAAGAGATTTTTTAGAATGAGAGGCGCCATTATGGAATCTGGAAATACCATTGTTTCAGTCCTCATTCAGACTAAAATAACCACTAGAACCAAAGAATTCAGGTGCCTGAGCGAAATGCTTTTTATATTTCTTTAATGTGAAGTACATTATGCCTTGACCTAATTTTTAGGGCTTTTCCCCCTATAGGAACACCTATGTTTAGCAAAGAATTTTGTTTGGGGTGGGGGGGGCCCTGAAGAGATGTCTCATCAATTAAGAGCACTAGCTGCTCTTGCAAAGCACTTGGGTTTGAGTCCCAGCACCCACATGGTAGCTAATTACCACCTGTAACTTCAGTTCCAGGGGATCCACACCCTCTTCTGACTTCCACGGGCATTACAGGACAGAAGTGCGCTTACACACATGCAGGCAATACATTTATATACACACAATAAAAATAATGAAAAAAAAATTTAAAGAATTTTGTTTTGCCAGGAATTGTGGCCCACGCCTTTAGTCCCAGCACTTGGGAGGCAGAGGCAGGCCGGTCTTTGTGAGTTTGAGGCCATCCTGGTCTCCATAGTGAGCTCTGGGACTGCAGGGAGACCCTGTCCCCAAAATACCAAAAAAAAAAAAAAAAAAATGTTTTATGTGAATTTTAAGCCTCATTTCTCCTAATCATTTAAAATTTTTCTTTGACATATAACCATAGCACATGTTTATGGGGTGAAGTATAGATCTGTACAGGTCTGCAACATAATGCATGTAAAATGAGGGTGGTTGGTATAGTCATTATTTTGAATATATCTCAGATCTTCGTGTTGGGAATTTTCAAAATCTTCCCATTTTCTGTCATGAAGTATGCAACTAATTGTTACTTATAACAGTTATCCTGCTGTGCTACAGAACATTAGAATTCCTTCTACTCAGCTGCACCTCTGTGCTCATTAGCCATTCTCTCTTCCTCATCTTCTCCATTCTGTTGAAGTTAACTGCGATGCAACTCTTTCCTATAAGATCAATTTTTTAAGATTTTACACATGTCATTTAGCTTTTTGTCTCTGCAATGAAATACCTGTGGTAATTAACTTAGAAAATAGCTCATTTTGAATCCGTTTTGGAAATTTTATTCAACTGATCCCAATTCTTTAAGCCTATGGTGAGACAGCACACCATGGTGGAGCACATGACAAAGCGGAGCTGCTCAGGCCATCAGTAAGGAAGTAAAAGAGAGAAATAGACAGACCAGGATCCCACAGACCCTTCTCGGGATGGCCCCACTTCCATAAGGATCCCCTTTCTAAAGGTGTACACACCTCCCAATAGTGCAACTCTTGGACATGAGCTTATGATGCCATTTTTTTCTGCTTGCTATACTGCTAATGGCAGTACCATCAGTGGTAGTACAAGGTTTGTTGAAATCACAGCAATAACACTTATTAGCAAGTGTGATAATTTATTCATCCTTTTTACTCTCTATAACAGAGAGAGCCTAGTGTAGACAAAGGAAATGATTCAAAGAGTAGATTATGAAATCATAGATGTATAATCTAGAAAAATTGAACAAAACAGACATTTGCCTCCTCACAGCAAGTCAGATGATCTCTTTTAAATGAAGTGATTGATACCAACAGAAAAATAAACTAAAATTATCTTGTAAATACCTCAAAAGGTACAACATAAAAAATAAATAAAAATTATTGAGGACCCTCCATAATGCAGGTGGGCCTCATCTTGACAACTGAATGGAGAACCAAAACACTAGTCATCACTGCACACGAGAGTTCTCCAAAAGACAGTCTTTGGACTTCTGCCACACCCCTATTTACGGTCTGCATCACAGTCTGCCTTCAAACATCAACTCCCCTGGTCTATAGGCTGCCCAAGCACTCTGAATATTTAATCTTAATAACTACACAACACACACACAAACAAACACATTCAAACATTAGATGAACCCCATTAATACATACAATTTTATGTTTTTATGCATCACTTATAAGTCAATTTAATTTAAAAACTGTAGGGAAAGCAAGAAGGAAATGAGAAAAAGATGTCTGCAAAGGCTCTGTACATAAGGGTCAGAGGGGCAATAACGCACAAAAAAAATAATGCACGAAAGACTGAATAATGCTGTTCTAGTATGGGCCTACAATTTTCCCATAACAGATTGGGACAAGTGACTTAGCCATTCAAACAGTGACTGAATAAACTTGCAGACTTACAATGTAAAAAACAAAACAAAACAAAACAAAAACTATGAGGACCCAAATTACTATAATGTTCTAATGGTGTTTCACCAACCATTAAAACATATCATTTGTCAAATACCCATTTTTCTGTTTTGTGCAGAATGAATCTGCATCTAATTTCATGATATCTACTGCTTAAAAAATTAGAATCAGGCTCAGTTTTAAATTTAAAAACTTTTTTCATTTTCCAGAAGGACATAAGTTAAAAAGTCAAGTATTCTTACTTTTTCATGTTTATTTCAAGCACTGAGAAACTATTTTGATTTTGGAAAACTGTGATGCATATTACATTAAATCCATGATATTTTAAAAAAATTTTATTGAGCTTTTGTAATTTCATAAAACAGTTCTTAATCAAATTTAGACCCTCCCCCCATCCATGCCCCCCATCCCCTCACTGGACCTCAGGTATTGTGCCGTACACATTACGTCCCATTCAGTCAAGTGTTAAATCCAGGATATTTAGCTGAACCAAGACACCTATCTGCTGCCTGTTTTCTATAGTCTACTGATATCTTTTTTCATATATTTTTATTTCTTAATTCAGAAGTAGAAATGGACTTGGCTAAAATGTCTGTCTGATTTGAAAGTCTTTTGCTAATGCATTGTTGGTGACAGGCTGAATAACAGTGACACTCAAGAATTAAAAGTTTCTGCCAAATATTCAAAATGAGTGCATAGAATAAATGTCTTTAACATCTTTAATCAATACCTAAAAAATTGTATCTTGCCAGTTTGCTTTTTTTACCTATTCTTTGAGGTTCCTAGAGACCCCCAAACTCACCTTCTGCTGCTAAAAAGAAGATTTAATTTTGAAGGTTAATCCGACTCAGCAGGATTGAAGGATGGCACTTTTCCTTGGTTGTAAGTACGTTGGCTCAGGCCAGACAGCTGTTAGGACATTCTCCCCTGGGAATTGTGCCCTCACCACCCACCATTGATGCACATACATGGTCTACTGGCTGCCGACTTCCATGCCCATCTGCTCAGATGGCATGGTGCCCACTCACAAGTTGGCTGGATCCTTGCCCTTAGTGTGTAGGTGCCAGGCAATGATGGGTTTAGATGGGCAGCCTGCATAATACTATAAGTGACAATTTTTTCTTTCTCTTTGTGCAATATCTGTCCCCTCTGCCTTCCTTCAATGAGAAACTTGTTTCTTCACTTTTGATCATACCCATGGACACATGCAGCCTTGTACAGATAGATGGACAAGTGCACTCAACCTGCCACCAACAGTAAGATGAAGGGAGAGATTCACAGAGCTCCAAGTGACAAGTTCCAACACGGAAATGGGTTGGATTGTGAAAATCCTGACCACCTGGAGTCTGTCAGAAGACATTTACCATGGGTGTGAGTACAACAGACTCATAGATAGCGGGGATACCAGGAAATAACTGGTTACAGCTCTGCTGTCTTTTGCAGTTTCAGCACAAATCACTTGCCTTGCATTGAAAAACACATACGATAGCAAATGAAATAAATCAGGCAAAAGAACAAGCGTACTGGGAGCACAATTTCTACATTCAATGGAGCTTAGGGTGCAAGCTGTGATATTCAGAACTCCAGGATGACCCTGACCAGGGGTTACAATGGAAAACAAAAAGAAACAAAAAAAAAAAGCATCTTTCCTTCCAATCTACAGTAAGGCCATAGAGAGGAATAGATTGGTATTGGAGGTTGTGACTTTAATGAGCCAAAGCATATGAATGCTTGTTAGCAGACAGCAGACAGACATAAGTAAGAACAACAGTAATGGCAGCATCTGCAGCTTGGCCTATGGCACTAAAACCAATCAGGCAGCAGTGGAAAGCAGCGCCCGAAGGTATGTTAAAGCTGTGCTTTCCTTGTGTGTTTATTTAAGGGTGATTGAATTCAGGGTGTTGTCAGTCTGCCTTGGAGAATGGTTATCCAATGTGGAGGCATGATCTTTCTCTCTGAATATGCTCTGTTGAGTCAGTTAGTTATGTGTGACTACTTGATCTGTCCTAGCCTTTATAGAGTGCCAAAATCCTCTAGTCCAATTCCAAAGGAATAGGGCCTAAAAACTTTTGGCTCTAAAATCAAATTAGGCTTCTCTGCTTCCTTAGCCAGAAATGCAGAAATACCCAATGGCCAAAACCAAAGAATTTGACATTGTGGAATGAATAGAGCTGTCATATACCACTAAAGTGTGGAAATATCTACTGTTTGAAGTCAAGACAAGTTCAACATCTTCAGTAATCAGAACAGACTTCTTTGGACCCTTTTCTGGGGTAGTCTGGCATCAGACTAGGAATGTTTCTGGCAAGCTTCCTATTTCAGATATCAAAAATGTAAGAACATACGGTTTTAAAGAGAAAATCTGCCATTTTTTCTGTCCAAAAATTCTTTAAAGCAACTCATTTATATATTAAAAAAATGAGCCCTTTATCCCATGTTCAGGTTACTACCAGTTGCTTAAATATATTCTTCAGAGAACTGGTCAAGAAGAGGTAAGTATGTTTGGTTTGAAAAAATATTGTGTCACTAATATTTTCATTAGTTTGAATTTGGAATAGTCTCAGGAGTTCTTGATGAAAGGTAGAATAATACAGCGGTAGAGACATCCAAAGCTCCTTCATCTGATTGCTGTGCTATGAGTTCATCATCAGATTCCCTGAGCAAATACTCCTCAAATATCCTATGAAGAGCTTCCTGAGCGTAGAAGCCAGTTTTATACATCTTAAAATACACTGTACCTAATATAGTATTCCACAATGTGATGACACTGATCTTTTCAAACTTCATAGCATATCTCTTTGTATATTTAAACAATTATGTCATTGTATCTACCTTGATCATAAGCTTTGCACTAAGATATCTTGTTAGGAACCTATACATTTCTTTCAAAATAATAGCCTGGTGAATTTCTGGTCTCCCCGAAATGTACATCTCTGTAATTTCTCATAAGTTATTTGACATTCATTTTTAACTGAAATAAAGCTAGATTTTCAAAAAGACCCCCCTCCCAATTATCCATAATTGGAATATGCTACTCCGGTTTATATGGTTGGTAGATGTTTGGGGCTTTGATTCTTCTCTAGAAAGAAAAGCTGAGACATAAAGCTATTGCCCTGCGAGTTATGGATACAGCACTAGCTGTAAGTAGGTATACTTCTGCTTTTAAAATAAACAATCTTCCATTACAGGTGATAATTTTGAACCATTTTATGTTCTTTTATTATATCCTCTGGGCAAATTACTTAACTGGTGAGGGTCATTTTTCCTCAGTTGTAAAATGTGGCATAGTAAAGTACTTTTATACTCTACGGAATTTTATTTCAAGTAAGGAAATAAACATAATGAACTCAGATCACACGGTCAGCCATCATTATTATATTTCAGTTGTATCCTCTGGTAAATATATTCTAACAAATGGGTAATTACCATTAACCCAACGAAGTTGATGAAATTCTTTCAAGTTTCTATAAACATTTAAAAGCCTATTTTTTCCTTAAAGAAACTAATCATTTCCTTCTAAGTTATGTGTAAGATTTTTAACTAAAAAGAAACCTTTAAACATATACAGAGATGATATTATGCCATATATATATATATATCAAGAGAGAGGTATAATCTTAGAATTATTCCTGTCTCAATCTGTCCTTGGTTTTCTTTTTTAACTATTTATTTAATTACCACACAATCTGAAGAAGCATGTAATTACAACAGCATTGACATATTCAATAACAATTTCCAGAGCTAAGATGCATCTCCTTCAAAATTGGCTGTAAAATTTTAGGTTTACAGTTGAATTAATACAGTTATATAATATTGTACTCAGTATAAACCCTATAACACATAAAATTAAATGAGGTTTTAAACTTTAAAAAAGATCTCCATTTCACTGATATAATACACAGTTTCATACAGAAAAATTCATTTTCAATACATTGACACTAAGATGCACATGCATTTCTAATCTCTATCTGATTATTACTAGTCACAGTCGGTTCTTTCTGAGCTCCTTGGCATCTGAGCATGGATGTAAAGTCATCAGGTAGGTTTCAATGGTAATGTTTTTCACATCAACCAATTATTAAGGAGCAAATTTTTATGGTTTGAAGAATTATTATTATTCTTTAATTTTTTTTAAATTAATTAATCTATTTTTACACCCACTTCCCAGATAGCACCCTCCCAGAGCCTCCCTCCCCTCACTAGAGCCCTTATACTCTGATATCCCTTCTACTGTCTGCTGTGTCGTCGGCACCCCCAGCCATTCCCCGCCACTTGCCCTTCTGGTGAATCTAGTCAGCCTATCTAGAGGTCTTTGTTTTAGGAGGGTCAGCTGTTCCTCATCTAGCAGTAATCAGTTGTCAATATTCCTTTGGATAACATTGGGGTCTGCTGTTCATTTTCCCAGTTCTATGCTGGGTTACTATCTGGGAATCCCTTTGGCCACCCTGGCCAACAACTCAGAAGAAAGCATTACCTGTCTGGCATTGTTGCTTGTTATGTAGCTTTTAGCTATACATGTGGACTCTTATGAAATTATATAGGCCCCTTTAATCTTTGGTTATACTTTCCTTTGGGGTGTTTAAGGCCATATAGTTGGACCAGATAAACTGATTTATTTTTACTCTTAAGGTCATTTGAGGATCTGATCTGTTCCTCAGGGGTCACATGGGCTTGGGAGGAGCTGCTCACTTCTTTCTTTTACCAGTTCCATCTATGTGAAGATAAGTCAAAGGTCATGCTCGACCATGGTTGGCTTTGCTTGGAAGCATGGAGGAAATGATTCCTCTGTGTTGACCCTCCTCTTTTTAGACTGGACACTGGTTCAAGTCCATCTGGTGGGGTCTTCTCGGCCTCCTTCATCAAGAGGACTGGTGACACACCACCATTATAGGACATTTTGAGAGATGCTCATATTCCCCTGGAACTAGTCGACCTAGGAGCGCTAGGAGCAAAACGTGTCCTTTATGTCTGTCTCTCTGACCAAATTATTATAGGCCTCAAAGTATGTCTGTTAAACACCCAAGAAGGTTAGTTCTGGTACTTTTAATTACTGTGTGTCATGTAGATAAATCTTGGGCAAAGACCAGTTGTTTTCAGATAAACCTTACCTAGACATATATTTCTTGATCTGCTATGTATAATTTGTCAGTAGGGTATAGGAGTAATATGGTTCCCTCTGGTTTTCAAAACTAGCTAGGCATTGTTTATCTCTCGCATTGTCTCACCCCTCCATCATGGTTTTCCCACTGACACTCTTCCCAAATGCAAAGACATCTCCCTCCCCATGATCTTGAGTCTTATCCTATAATGCTCAGCACTGGCTCATCTGAACTCTCATCATCTAAGTCTAAATTTTATTCTCATATCAGATCTAATACCAAAATTTTGTTAGTTAAATCAGTTAACTCCTGTTTTGAAAGTTGAACTTAAGTGAGAGCAAGATTGGTGTCACAGAGGAAGAAATCAAACAGATAATTTGATTTAAAAGCCAGCATTGTTTAATAGGTACTGGGTGTTCTTCATGTTATTATTATTATTATTATTATTATTATTATTATTATTATTATGTGTGCATATGTGTGTGTGTGTGTGTTGCATGTGAAGGTACATGTGAACACCAGATTAACATTGGGATCTTTTCTTCAATTACTTATCTGTTGTATCTTTTCTCTCTGTCTCTTTTAGAGACAGGGTCTCTCATCAAACCTGGAACTTTCTGTTTTGTTGCTGACTGCCCAGCAAACCTATGGGATCTGCCTGTGTCTGAAGACCCAGAACTGGGGTAAGGGCATGAGCTGCCAACTCCAGCTTTTACATGGGTGTTGGCGATCATAACTAATGTCCTTGTGCATGTGAAGTAAGCGTGTTACACACAGAGCCATCTCCCCAGCACCCAAGCTTGAAGCAGCTAGCCATATCCACAGTCAGGAAACAGAGAGGGACACGTGCACGTATGTTCCCTTCTCCATTTATACAGTCCAGGATCCCAGTCTGAGAATGCTACCATCCACAGGGCATGGGTCTTCCCACTTCAATTAATGTAATCAAGACAATTCCCCTTTGGCCATTCTCCCAAGTGACTGTAGATTTTGTCAAGTTGACAACACTATCACAACCACCATTTTCTACATCTATTAAAAACATAATTAAAAAATATTGAAACAGAGGCACCCGGCAAAAGATTATTAAATGAAAATTCAAGTATTGGGTGTGGGATACCTCCCTATGACATGTTGGTAAGGGAGTCCCCCAAGGCCCCCGAGGCCCCTCCCCAAATAACTCAGGCTCTTGGTCACCCACCAGAACTAGACTGTGAGACCTTATTGCTGAAAACATCATACACTTGTTTGTTAGGACATGTGGAAGAATTTCTCTCCCTGCTGGCTTGCTTACACAGTGCCAGAAACTGTTATGTAGGCTTCTGGGGGAGAAAAGTCATCAGCATTGCCACAGAGCTGTGGATGCCATAAGCCACAGTAGCAACCTGCCAGGTAAGATGTGCCCATTGGTCCTACTTTCTGATTGGATTTGTGGTTTACTTCACAGGAGCGAATTTGTTTTCCTACTGTAAACCTGGTCAAGAGTCAGTGGTTGAGGGTATCACAGGCCTTAGAGAGGCACTCACTATCGTAGCTAGATAGACTGCCTTCTGAAAACTCAAGCTTATAGTCATAGACAAGTACTGTTCTCAGCTTTCATTAGAGGAGCTTCTTTTTCACAGTGGGTGGCCATCACTACAGAGACTCACAACTATTCAAAGTGCTGGAAGTAAGTGGCTATGGAGTGCTTGCCCCCAAATGGGACACCTACAGCCACCCCTTCAAGGCTCAGGAATCATTGTGGAAGATGAGGTGGAAAGAATATCAGAGCCTGAGGATTGGGAAGAGTGCTGTGAAACTTTCTTTTGGATATGATAGGGTGGTAACCCCCATGAACACATTGTTGCTGTGGCTATCTGTGTAAGAAGTGTATAAGTTGGGCCCATTTCCATTCATCATGCGTTCTCAGTCCCAAGGACTATGAGAAGTTAATGGGTTGCCAAGGGATGGAACATTATCCTTCAGTGGTGTATCCACAGATTAACTTTCCATGTTCTAGTAAATAACCCCAGGTCATGTTCATGCAAGCAACTATAATGAAACTCAATGGTTCCTAACACACAGAAAAGTACATAGATGTAGGATAGGGACTTTTGGGGAAAAGGGGGCTTCATTTGGAGAGGGAGGGTGATGAGAGAGGTTACTAGAGAGTGAAAATGATCAAGAAATTAATAACATATACATATATAAAACTATCAAAGAATAAAAAGGAAAGAAATTGGCTGAAAATAAATTTAAGTGTAAAAACAAAAGATAATCACTATCTTTGCAAAATTATAGACAATGAAGAGTTGAGCAAAAGCAAATATGGCTGAGATATTTTTGGAAGATAAACACATGTGGAAGCATTATAATTTCTTTGTAAAATTAAAGAAGGTACAACCTAAGTTCAGTGTTGTAGAAAAAGTAATATTAATAACAAAAAAAAACTCAGAAAACAAAACAGAAGAACCCTGATAATTCTCCTTTGCTCCTCTTGATGGAACATCCAAGAAGCTCATCACTTTGTAGTACCTGGGTCCCAGAAGATGTGGTTGAAATTGTCTAAAATATCATTCATAAAGATGGAGTCTGTGACTAATAATTAGTTACTGAGCATTAGACATATTCAATGCATTGTTCTAAGTGATGAATAAAATTACGTTCTAAAGTTGTGAAATTGAGTAATTGCCAAATAAGAAGCATAACAAGGGATGTAGGGCATCTTTGTGGCTTGATAGCAAAGTACTAATAAGCAGAAATAGTATAAAAAAGATATCTAAAAATCAAACATTTATGAATATGACACAAACCTGACTCTATAGGGCTTTACATACATACATACACATGCACACACACACACACACACACACACACACACACAGAGACCTCAATATATTAGGGAAATTTGCAAAAGTTCAATAAAAATAAATTTTAAGAAGATGAGAAAATATATAGAACTCATAACAACAGGACCAATAATAAATAATAGCAATATTTGGAAACTAAAAATAAGTAAATATTTGAAACTGATAGAATTTCCAGAATTAATAAGAAAATCCATGCCATTATTTAAGCAGATGTTTATTGTCTTGGACAGTAAGTGGAAGGATTAGAATACTCTCTTGGTTGTTGTTAGAGGATGAGATGCCATTAGCTCCCTGACTATTAAGTCTACAGAAAGATTTTCGTATTCCTGTGTTTCACAGACATCTAGAAAGAAATAGGAGAAAGCCCTTTCACTAGTTACCTATGTAAAACTTTCTTGCTTTCAAATCAAGGAAAGCTGCCAAAATAGTATTAATTTCAAAAGAAAAATAATAATTCACTGGTGCTCCCCTTGGATGAATAAAGAGAAGCAAATTCTAGCCCGTTTTATTCTCCATTGTGTGCACACTACAATGTGTGAGTTAGCTCATTAGTGCTCTCGGCATGGGCTATCATTTTTAAATGATCAAAGTGTTTGTTTGGGGAGAAATCAGTCACATAACATAATGGTTCCCAATTTGTGATTCTGGGCATTTAGTATAGTATCCTCTGTGGTTCACTTAGGAGATATTTTAAGGCTGATAAGATATAGGACCAAGTGGGAATATTTTGGAAATCAAATAATACAAATAGCCACAATATTGGTTTATGGACAGGCATTTAAAAGTAATGGTAAAAAAAAAAAAAATCCCAGCATGGATGGGGGAAGGGCTCATGAAATTCCACCCCTAGCTGAGAAACTATTAGCTATTGATGTCTGCTGGGGGAAGGAGAGTCAGTTTTCTTCTGGGATACCAATCCTGAGAGGCTACCATGCTCCAGTAGATGGTCCTGCACCCGTACACATACAGATCGAACTAAGTGGACTCAGTGGGTTTGAAAAACAGAAAAGGAAGATGTGAAGCTGGGAGGGAAGAATGACAGGGGAATAGGGGAAAAACTGAAGGAGGGGAAAGGGGTGGATTTGATCATAACACATTGTATGTATGAATGTATGAAATTCTCAAACAAAAAAAAAAGCCAAACCAACCAAGCAAACAAAAATAAAATGAAATCACTAATAATTCATTTTAGTTATAAGCAAAGCAAATATTATTTTGCACCTATTTCATGCTCTCAGATTTCTCTAGTAATTTGTGATCTTAGAACTGATTTGCTTTCCCTCATCTGGCCACAAGGAAAGACACGCCCAGCTTAGCAGTAGTAAAAGGACAAAGTTTAGAATTATTTTTTTGATTGTCAGTTACAAACTCCACAGAAGCATCAGGCATATTTTTGTGGGCACTTAGGAAGTATTTGCAAGTATTCTTTATGAAAGCTTAGTGTTTTTCACCTCATTGAAACAGGACATTTTGCAGGCATCTATGGAGAAGATTTGGGGTCTGAGATGGAGGAAGAAGGGGAATGATATGAGGGTTTGATGGGATTTCATGAAGTTAATGAATGTGAGTTTAGGAAAATTAAAAAGACAGCTACTTTATAACTTCCATGAAAACTTAGCAGATAATACTTTTTCTTTTAACTCTATGAAAGAACATTTAAGATTTCGGCTTAGGGAAAATGGCTTTCACATGATTTATGTGGTCCTTCTAGTGGTGCTGACAAAAAATAAATAGATTTCTTACAACAGCAATTAATAATAGGAGGGTGAGATACATGTAAGAGGGTTAAATTCATTTTGACTACAAAACAGGTATCCCTAGAGGACTAGATCTTTACTTGGACCTCCAAATACACCTGAATGAAAGAAAACACTTCTGAAAGTGAAGGTTGCTCGTGTTGCCATGGTATCAGAGGTGGGGGCATTGCAGAATCTCAGTAGTGCATACGCTTCACATGTGCTTCAAAAAACTCCCAAGTGATTATGACCTGTTCCCTCCCAGATCTTAGATTCAAAACAAGGGAGAGACTCAAGGATATGAAGCAAAGAAATACAGAGGGAAAGCTGGACATGAGAACCAATTTATATCTTAGCAATTAAAAGCAACAGGACAATGAAAACTTCAATAAGGATAAGGTAAATTTAAAAAGAAGACATTTATTTTTCTTTACGTTAGAGGCCTTATTTACCCCGTCCTACTAAACAGAAATACTGACTGAGAATTTGGTGTATAATACTCATAAGATAAATGCTAAATTGAATATGAAAGTACCAATAAAAGCATGTAATTTTTAATGCTTTCATATATATTATTCATTTCACAAAAGCAACAGCACTGCTCGACATAAGGAAAATTCCTGGTTCTATTTGGAACATAAGAGAACTCAGCTACAGTTTAAAATAATAATGTTGAATGGTTTCTGTAGACAAAACATCCACTAAGCATTGTGTAGACCAGGCAGGATTACTACAGTAGAAAGTTATGTTTATTTTCTACTTACAGCTAATATGTCATTTGATCAAAAAAGAATCAACATTTACATAAGTATCATAGATTTCTAAATTTAGGCTCAAGTATATTAGATAAGAAGACAGTATACAGCTCATTTTCCAGTTTCCTGATGACCCACACTTTCCTGAGGTCCCCAGAGAGAAGCAACTGCACCCCCTCTCTTGGACTGCTCCTTCCCTCATGGAGCGGCAGTGGGGTTGCACATAAAGGAAATAGTCTGACCTCCTTTAGGTGGCTGCCATCAGAGATAATTCCCAAATAAGTTGGTTAGGCAGCAATACACTATGTCAGTTCATCCTGTTGGTCACCTTCCGCTTGCAATGCAGTGCTGTCCAATTTTTGAGGTCATTTTATAAAGTAAGACTTTCAGTTGATGCTAAAGGCACTTGTCCTTCAGACTTTTACCTCACCAAGAATCTCTCCTTCTCTTTAGTGTAGGCAACACTTCACCCTGTGCAATACTATTTTTTGCAATTCAGCTCACATGATACATTTCAAAATACAAGTATGCTGAGCAACAAGCTGCATCAGTGATCGTGTCATCTCAGGTTATGTGTTTCTGTGCTTTCTTCCCAGGACTTGGGCTGCTGGGATGCTGACCTCCCCAGCTGAGTCAACTGCCATGGGCTGTGAGCCACAGAGAAGGAGCTGTGACGAGCAAGGGCAATCACAGCAGAGAAACGTTCAGTTTGCCTAACTTTGCAACCCTGTCTTACCCTGCCCTGCTAAGTTGATTTATAAAGACTGCCTTTTTATGTGGTTTCAACTTTAAGCTTCAATTTAAGGACAGTGCTTTTTCCTTTTGGTCAGTTTTGCTTCCAGTAAACAAACTTATAACATGGAAACTTTTTTACCTTTAACTTTAAACAAAGAAGGGAAATGAGACCATCCGAAACAGCAAGCTGTGGATGCGCAGATATTTTTAAACAGTTTTCAGTAGACTGCCCCGCTGCTTTCACACTCAGACTGGAGCTGTGGGGCCCTTTTCATTGTTATGTACTTCTGTTTCCCCTTGTGTGCTCAGCTTCTCTGATCCGTTTAGACATTTTAATAGATTTGATTTTGCTTTTTTAGGGATATGTCAAAGAAAGACATTTGTTTCAGATGGTGCTACTCGAAGTGGTTTCTTTCCATTTACCTAAGGGAAATGCAGAATTTAATAAGCCTACTGAAAACTACACATAATATCAGTGTTAGTGCATGGGTATAGTTGAAGGCTATATAACAAAAATAACTGTGCCAGGCAAGTAAAACCTCTCTCTTTGAGTTGCTGTTTCAGGATACTCCAAGAGACTCCCAACATAACACAGGCTATTTCCACATCCTCTGATTGTCTTCTGGAACTCAAAGGTAAGACCATATTGCTGAAGAAATGGCACACTTTGGACACAGGGCTTGGAGGAATGGAGCTGGAACTGACCTGGAGGCCTCCTCCCTGAAGACTAGCTCGCATAGTATTAGAGGATACTACATAAGCTGCCAAGGGAGAAAATCATTTTCCTTGTTGATCATTTCTCCCTTGATGCAAAAGAACCAAGTGTTAAACCAGAAAAACAGCTTAAATTTATGCAATTCCTATAACATGGGGCTTCTCAAACAAATATGAACTAATCATTGCATGGAGGGAGCAGCTCCCATTGTGGGTAGCACACACACCTGACAATGCCTCACAGCCCAGCTGGCTTCTCCTGCTTTGTTTATCTTGGGCTCTGATGACTAGCTTTTCTAAAGGACTTAGAGTGCAACCTCAGAGCCTGCCAAAGAGGATATATATTTGACAGACCTCTATCTTTCATTGTCTTGAGAAGATAAAGATTCATGAGGTGTCTACTGATACAGGGTCAATGGCAATCTGACTTACAATCTGAGGCAAAATTTGAAACTCTTGGTGCCATTGCCCATTTTCTTTATGTGCCCCTAATGTTAAAATTGAGTTCCCATCCTTGACAGTTGCCTTCAATACCCTGATCCTCCCTTGTGAGGGAGAAAAGCTTCCAGAAAGCAATCCTGATTACTTGAAGGATGATCTCGCCTGAGGTCCTGTTTATCCTCTTTAATTCGTGGGACCCATCTAGCTAGTATGAGCCTCACTGTGTGAACACAGATCTCTTTTTATTTTTTAAATTTTTTTCCAGTTAATTATTTACTTAATAACCACATACTTAGAAGAAGCATTTCATTACAACAGCATTGACATATTCAACAACAATTTTTTGAGCTAAGATGCATCTTTTTCAAAATTGGCTGTAAATTTTTAGGTTTACAGTTGAATTATTACAGTTTTATTGTATTCAGTATAAACCCTATAAGACATAAAATTAAATGAAGCTTTAACCTTTAAAAAAGATCTCCATTTCATTATTAAAATACACAGTTTCATACAGAAAAATTCATTTTTAATGCAATTGACATT
>NW_008360320.1:9835125-9835887 GCF_000622305.1 Nannospalax galili
ATACATGATTAAAATCAGCATTTCACTACAGCTTTAACACTTTCAGTAACACACTCCAGAGCAAGAGTACATCTCTTTCACAAATGGGTACAAGTTTCTAGGTTCACAGTTGAATTAATACAGTTATATGTTATTGAACTCAGTATAAGCCCTGTAAGACATAAAATTGGATGAGTTTTTAACCTTTAAAAAAGACAGTAGCAGGGATATCACAGTATAAGGGCTCTAGTGGGGGGAGGGAGGTGATGGGAGGGTGCCATCTGGGAGATGGGTGTATAGTCAAATGAGATGGTTTGGGATGTTCTGTGTGATATATACACACAAAAAAATGAACAAACTTTTAAAAATCTATTATATTTGAGAAGAAAGCATGTAAATTTATGTCATACTAATTAGTAGAGGTGATAAACATTACCATTGAAATCCATCCGATGACTTCATAGATCTTTATATGTCGTGCTCTCTCCCCTAAATCTTGATAACCTTGTTGCCCTTGTCAGGTGATTAGCCTGGTTGGAAGGAAGGCCTGCTTCAGCCATCTCTGAGTATTTTTTACCCTCAAACATTTGACTTAGCAGATATGGACTGAAATTTTATTAATTTCTATTCCAGTAAATGGCAGGAAGAGAAAGGAGTCCCATATAATCCCCTGCAAAGCTAGTGACATTTCTGAGATGTGAAGCCAGTTTTACAAATCTCAATCTCTTCTCATCCTCCCTTAGCTTCCCTTCCCCTCCCCTCCCTTCCTTTCCCTCCTCTGCC
>NW_008360320.1:9835909-9903728 GCF_000622305.1 Nannospalax galili
CCTTTCCTTTCTTTCTCCTCCTCTCCTCTCCCCTGACTCCTTTCTCTTCCTCTCCTTCCTCTCTTTCCCCCAGCTTCTCCCTCTCCTTCCCCTTCATCCTCTTCCCTCCATCCTCATTTTCTCTAATACACACACACACACACACACACACACACACACACACACACACACACTACATACACAGCTGAGAAATGTCTGATGAAGAAAATAAAAGTATACATTTCTTAGATACAGATGAACTATGATTAAGAAATGTTTTCTTTTTTAAAATATTAATAGTCAATATCTTGTTAATATTAGAACTTTCCAAATAACATGTAAACTTACTTTTAATGTCTAGATTTTTTAAAGATATCCAGCAAGCAGGAACCATACACATGGACTATAACATGTACATTGCTTGCTGCTTAATGTGAGCTGACTTGTTATGGGGCAGTGCTGTTGGTTTCATAGGCTGTTTTCAAAGTAGATGCTGCACAGTATAGAAGCTCCTCTTTCTTCACTTTTTGCCGTCTATTTTATTTTGCTTACTTTTGTTTAGCTTTGAAGCCTGAAACATTTGGTTCATAAAATAGAGTAGAAGCTGAATTATGACTTTTGAGATCTAGATTAAGTGCAGCAATCTGTATGTTTAAGTATTCCCAAGTGATCCTTTTAAAAATATTTACTTATTAATATTTATTTATTTATTTATTTATGTTTTACTTTATGTGTGTTGCCTGTATGATTGCACTTGTGTGTGCAATGGTTGTGGAGGCCAGGAGAGGGAGTCAGAGCCCCTGGAACTGGGGTTTAGCCATCATATTAGTGCTAGGTACTGAAAAAGAGTTCTTTATAAGAGAAGCCAGTGCTCCGAACCACTGAGCCATCTCTCTATCCCCCACAAATAATTTTTATTACCAGCCAGATTCAATGATGCCTGCAGATGTAAATGGTGGCAGTTTTCCTGGGCAACCTGTAAAACTGCATGTACCATGTACCATGGTAGCAAGAAGCCAATGTCCATTCCCAGGGATCACAAGGTAGATCATCCTCTAGGATTTTGGTGTTATTCTCTGGAGACACAAAATCATTGCTGGAACAACTAAATCAGTGTTCCCTGAAAGGGAAGAACAGTACCACTCTGGTCTGTGCTGCATCTATTCAGTCTTCATATAACCTCAGAAAATAAAACACAGCCAGCACACCTTCAATAGCAGGAAAATTCAGGAAATGATCAGCCATAACATTGCAAGTTTGCACCAATTCAAAAATTCCACTTACAGATTATACCATTTTTCTGACTATAGTGAATTCTATAATTCAGATCTCAAAATGCATATTTTAATAATTTTTAGACATTTATTCAGACAACATGGTTAAGATAAATATAAGATGTAAATGAACATTTTTTCATGAGTAATTACTTTCTGTTATTTTTTTCCATTTTTAAAAAAAAATTATTTATTTATTTATTTTTTAACAAAGATATGTTAACTTAATATCACATTTTCAGCTACACAAATTATGTGAGAAGTCTTTTATACAAATTCTTCTGCTTACTTGTATACATTTTTTTGAAGTGTTTTGTTTTGCTGTATTTTTTTTAGAAGAAGCATTTCATTACAGCTTTAACGTACTCAATAACAGTTTCCAGAGCAAAGATACATCTCTTTCAAAAGTGGCTATAAAATTTTTAGGTTTGCTGTTGAATTAATACAGTTATACAATGTTGAATTCAGTTTAAGCCCTATAAGACATTGTTTCTTACAGAAGACTCGTTTTTGCTAATAACACTGAGATGTTGGTGCATGCGTCTCTAATTTGTATGTATCTGATTATTACTAGTCATAATCGGTTGCACTCAGATCCTTGGCACCTGTGTATGTCTATAAAGTCATTGGGTAGATTTCAATGGTAATGTTTATCACCTCAACTAATTAACATGACATAAGTTTTTATGCTTCCTCCAGGAGTCCATATGTATAGCTACATATGTATAGCAACAATGCCAGATGGCAACAACTTCTTTTGAGTTCTTGGCCAGGGTGGCCCAAGGGACTCCCAGATAGTAACCCAGTATAGAACTGGGAAAATGAACAGCAGACCCCAGTCTTATTTAAAGGAATATTGACAACCGATTGCTGCTAGATGAGGAACAGCTGACCTTCCGGAAAAAAGGACCTCTAGATAGGCTGACTAGATTCACCAGATGGACAAGTAGCAGGGAATGGCTGGAGGTGCCAACAACACAGCAGACAGTAGCAGGGATATCAGAATATAAGGGCTCTAGTTGGGGGAGGGAGGCTATGGGAGGCTGCCATCTGGGAAGTGGGTGTATAGTTGAATAAGATGGTTTGAGATGTTCTGTGTGATACACACACACACACACACACACACACACACAAATCAACAAAAAATGAACATTTTTAAACTAATCAATAATTAATTTAATGTTTGTAACATTAAAAATAAATTAGCAAAAGACTTCACATATCAATGGTTCATGAATGTATAAAGTTAAAACCTGTGATAGGCCTGTTTACAAATGAAATACATACCATTTTTAATATTTTTGTGAAAATAGTTTGCAGCGGCTTCTAGAAACCAAGTCTGCATGAGCATTAAATGGACAAGTGGAGTACAACGTGAAGAGTTTATCGTCCCTTAGAGTAGGTTCACATCTTTTGCAAAGCTTAGAAAGAAAAAGCTTTGTTTCTTCAGCAGGGTGTTGAATTTCCAACTTAGACAGAGGTTTTCAAATATTTATAATAGAACTTTGTGTTCTTAGAAAGTTTAAGTTCCTTACACACGTTGTTAGGGTAAGTCACAACTACTATTATTACTTATCATCAGGTACTAAAACGAGTCATTTAAAGACAACTAATTATCAAATAATTTAAACACAATAACAAACTCATTGCCTATTAATATGTCTTTCAATGTGACTAGTTTCCAAAAAGATTCACTGAAGATTTGACTTGTAGTTTTGCAAATGTCTTCAATGTCCGACTTAAAAAAAAAAAGGAAAAAGCTTTCACTGTTGACAATTTTGTTGATAAAACATCCTGCAACCACTGCAGGAGCTGAACCTATACCCATATGACGATGTGCATAAAAAGGGGAACGCTTATCTTACAACTATAATGAAGATAGGGATGACCTCAAGGACTCAAGAGGATGAAGATGCCCCCCACCAACCCTTAGAGTGCCCTCTGAAAACCACTGATGTACAGCATGGTCACCAGATAATATGTTTTGCAAATAGTGAATGAGTGAACCAAACAGTTGACAACAGAAAACAAGAGACATATAGAAAAAATAAAAACATGTCTTCTCTGTCATACAAACTTTTGCTGATTGTTTTATATTGTCTAGCCTGAATGAAACTCCTTTTGGTAAAAGTAGTGACAGCCTTTCCTAATCCACTGGAATAGTTCTGCTGGGTCCTACTCAAATCACCACTGGGTCATTTCAGTCCCTAGACCCACCAACTTGACAAACAGTTAAAGTAAAAATTGGTTCATGACCAAAATATAGCCACGTAGGGTCGTTGGCTAGAATTCTTCCAGCTCAGCTAAAGGAGAAAAGCTCCCCCTTTCTCTCTAAAAAACAATGTTTAGTTTGTAAAATCCCAGTTCTCATCTTACCCACTTTATAGAAAAAGACTGTCTTAATAGAGGGAGGGAAATATTTTTTAAAAGGACAAAGGAAGAGATTAAAACATTTCTGCATTTCCCATTATAATTCTTGTTTTATTTTCCAAAGTATCTGAAACACCCCTCACATTAAGATTTCAAGTTCCCTTAAAATTAGCAGGTCTGTAACTACCATGAAAATGACTCTATCAAACATCTAATCTAGTATGTAAGGGTGATACAACTTCCATCCTGCCCTCAAAGAACACCAGCTCTTAGGACCTGCCCATATGCCACAAGGAGGCTGAAACAGGCCCACATGGGAGGAGATGGAGCAGCCCTGACCCCCAGTACCCAGGCTCAGCTCATCACCTAGGAGACAATAGCATTGCCATTCTAACCTCATGGGTGAGCTATCTTGGAAAAAAAAAATCTTCCAGTCCTACATCTAACTGTTCCACTTAAGTATCTGTCTCTTTTCCTCTGTCTCACAGTCCAAATTTACCTGTGTAAGTTAAATAAGCACTTAGAATTGCTTTGTCAATGTATGACTAGATATGTAACTACATATGAAGGCCAATAGTTTTTCTTTTATAGTTTAACTAGTTCAAAATGGGAATCCACATGTGTAAAAATAGGCTTGACCAGTACAAGATCTTTATATAGTGTTCCTATTTGCTGTTTTTCCAACATTAGTAGTAAATAACAAAGAAACCAAGAGAAAGGTTTCTTCTGTTACCATATAATGATTTTAACTAGCTTCCCAGTATTATTTAGGATATTACTAATTTGTCTCCTACACATGAATACCAACATGAAACATATACCAAAAACTAACAAAGTAGTTCTGCTTTGATATGGAGTAATTTCCTTCATTGTTTTTGAAAATTACAACTAAAAATTTGAGAGAAAATATGATATATATGATTGGGAGAGGTTTCCTATATAACTGCCTGTTAAACATTTCAATCAATGTAAAACAATGCTTTTATAACTGTGTAACAAAAATATCAAAGTATTTCGCTAAAGACAATGAGGTCATCTTTCCCACATGATCAGTCAGTGCTGTAGAAGAACCTTTCAAAATACAAGACCTCACTTGTTCAAACCTAACAGTGAATGATTTCCTTGAAATTTGTCAATATTAAAAAAAATTAAAACTTCTCTAGACAAGTATATATATATATAATTTCAATATATATTACATATTGACTTCTTTCAAGTATTATGTTCCTATTTAATTATATTACATGATTTCTATGCCATTTTATTCAAGTAGTTAACTATGTGTCTTGATCTTTGGCTTGGATTTGACTCTCCTTTTGCATTGAAAATACATTTAGTAACTCGGTTGAGTCTTCAAGGTAATCAGTACAACACACCCTTAAGGAAATTAGCAGCTTGCCATTATTAGAAAGACCTCCCTGAAAATACTGCACTAATTTCTAATTCTAGGAAGAAGTCTTAAGAGTTACAGTGGTTTCAGAAGCTTAGCAAGCTTTGTTCACTTTAAATATCTGCGTTGAGAATAAAAGTAGCTGGCATCCACACTCCTCTTCTTCATCTGCTGTACAGTTTTGTCCACTTTGTGGAGACACGGAAGTTTCCACTTTTCAGTCATTTCCCCTCTAAGAGAAGAAACACCAATAGAGGCAGATGGCTATCACAAGAATGTCTGCCCACCGTAAAGTCTAAAAAGGATATCAGGTCATTTTTCATCCTAAACTTCTCTCTTCCAGTCTCTCCTCCTTGAATATTGACCAATTAACTTCTGCCAATTGCTTCCTGTTCTCAAACTCAGGATTTGATCTGTGGTGGGATTTAACTTAGTCTGTGGTTAATACATCTTCAGATGAGTCTTCTGTGGATATTTTAATGGCACTGAGCACTGCTAATATGTGTGCTTCTCCTTGTTTCTTCTACTCAGGTCAGATCAGAGGCTTCCCAAGACTCTCAGTTCATTGGTTCAAGGGCCCTTGAGAATCATTAAAGAGATAATGACATGTAAAACCTCAGGCTTGGTAGTTTCTTAGCTCTCTGTGGCTTTCTATATATGGATTCACAGTCTCCCGCTACAGTGTCCACTTTCAAATTGTACATCTGCAAGTTCCTAAGGGAAATTCATGACCTGAAACATGAAATCCATTTAAAATCTGGATATGAAAATTCTGTAGCGCTGTTTCTTGTTAGCAGGGGAATAAATAACATTAATATGTCTGACTGATAACTAAAGAGGTTTTTTTCCCACTGTGTTAGCTACAAAATACTGTTACTATTGCTTTAGGACACACTGTATGTATATGAGGACTTCATTACAAAGCAGTTACCCCCTTCTAGGAGGAGATGTAAAAATGAAAGAACAATCAGTAGTTCCGCTACCCCAGCAGATGCAGGGAAGAGGCCACAGTGATCCTGCTGCATTGGCTCTTTAAACAAATAAATCAGACAAGCACTTCAGAGTGCAATGAAACCTCCATCATTTCAACTAGATGTACCTCACTCAGTTTTTATAGAAAGACAATGAAATTGTTTCCAAAAAAATCACACCCTTAAAAATCATCTATAGGTAAATAAGATCATTGTCTGACTTGGAAGACAAACATAGTAAGTAGGGTTCAGAAGTCCTTTACAAGGATAAACAAAAACCAGAGAGCACTTTGTGCTAAAAAGGTCAGTGCTTGCCAGTGATGCAGGGGAGAGATGTTACAATACAACGCTTTCAAAGGCAGTGATTGGTTTTGCCACACAGTTTCTCTCTTTACTATTAAGCTGCTCATTTGGTGGAGGTGATCATTAGTGTGTTAATGTGAAGCAAAAACTTCAGGACAAGAACTTCTGATTGGAGACCAATATGAGAGGTACCGTTTCAGTTAGAGCCTTAATAACTGTAACCATGGGGAACCTGGCAGAGCCAGTTTAATGAATTAATATAATATAAGAGTCCACCAGGTACAGATGGAGAGTACAAATAAAGGAGAATTGTCAGCAGACACTACACTGGGAATTTCTGGATGTGAGGGAATTGTTTGATAGATGCAGTGTGGATTCAAAGTGGGCACTGGTACCGTAGCTGCAAACTCATCTTCCAATAAGAGAATGTGTATCTGGGGGCAAATTGGAGAGGGAATTCAACCAAGGAGAATAAAACTGGGAAAGACCTCTTCAAAGTGATTAATTCTACATATTCCATTATCCTATAATGTTCCTTATGGGATTTTTTTTTTCTTTAAGTGGGTTAGATCAAACATACAGCTGACATTTTCTTATGATTTTCTCCTGAGGTATAATAGGACTTTTGCACAGAAGTTACAAACAACTTGGTCCAGAGACCATTATCAATCTACCAAAGAAATAACATGCCATTAACCTTTGCTGATTAACAGAGCTTACCATTTTATCCCGGGGCAAACTGTAAACGAAAAATAAAGTTCAAAAATATCCACTCAATTTACTTCAGATAAAATTAGAGGATTTTTGTTTTTCTGTATTATCTTTATTATCTGTGGGCAGCTTATTTTTATCTTTACCTTGATGTTTGCCCTTTGATTTTTATCTGTGAACATTTATTTCACATGCTGGAGCCAGTTATCATTTTCCAGACAGTTTTGACATTTGTTTTCTTCCTTCTGATGTTGCAATGAGAGATAGTGTCTCCTCAACAGGAATTGATACTTTTTATAGGAAAGCTAAAAGCACAAAATAAATGTTGAGTTTTTCTCTATGAAGAGAAGAAAAACTAAAATTTAAAACATGAAACAATCCTTTAATGTTTTATAAAATGTACATGTATGTGTAGCAAAGCATATGCCCACAAAGGCTTATGGACAAATATTACTTATGTGAATGGATATTCACTTGTCTATAATGAAAATATGTCTCAACGGGCTTGCTGCCATTTCTTTATTATTAGTTGATACACGATGGTGGCTGACATCAAAATTGTATCCCCGAGGCATAAGTAACACACACACACACACACACACACACACACACACGCGCGTGCATGCACACACACATTCTGAGTTCCAAACTCATATGATGGAGTGTCCTTTTAGAACTTTCATTTTGATGTATTCCTAAAAGCTCAAAGCTGACCACTGGAATCTCACCTGCTGACTGCCTAAGACACCCAGTTCTTTCTAGCTCATGATGGGCACAGTCATCCATTCATTTTTCCCATTACAACATCTAAAAGCCCTCCAATTCTCTTTTTACTGACAGCCAGTCTTTCTCTAGGTTACTATACATTGAAAATATTCTTTATTTGTCTCTATCTGTCTGCACTCCACCAATCTAGCTGAAGCTACCATGATTTATTGGACAGAGAACAGGCAGAATCCTTAGAGTCCCCTCATTTTCTCTCCTTTATCCTCATGTTTCTTCTACCCAGCAAAGACTTAATCAGATTAGAATCCTTCAATGAACTCTCATTGTGTAAATAATAGAGTCCAAACTCGCAGTAGACTGCAAAGTTCTTTATGACCTAATAATTGTCACCCCACCTCAATTTACTCTTAACTTACTCTGTCGTTTAACTTGGATTCTTTATTAGTACTTATATGTATCCACTATTTTTTAAAAAAATTATTTAATTTTTGCTTAAGGAAAGTGTCCCAATTACAATTACATATCCTGATTTTCTCTAAAACTAAATGTGAATGTGTGATACATTTCTGAACACACAAAGACCAGAAGAGACTACAAAATTGACTTTCAGTGGAAGCTTATTTGCAGTTCTTCGTTTTTAGGGAGGGTAAATCCAACTTGCACATGTCTTTCCCCCTCTGCTCATCATTCTTTTCTAGAATTTAGCTGAAAAACTAAAGACTAGCAGTAAAGCAGCCGCCTGCTGGCCAAAAGAAGAGAAGCAAGAAGAGAAGGAGTGGAAAGACTCACAAAGCCAAGCACTGCAACTGAAGGGCAGATATCCACTCTGGATCACCAACACACAGACACACAAACACACACAACACATGTCCACATACATGTTACTTACTCAATCCTCTACGTCTACTTGTCTAATACATTGAACTAAATGCTTACTTTAATGGTTCAAACAGGTCATGTGTCTATTTCTGGACTGAATTTGCTATGCAGATAGGTGGACGAACTCTCTTCCTTGAGCTAGGAGTGCACTTCCTGGAGGTACTTTGACAGCAGCAATAAAGCGAGCTTGTATAGCCTGCCAAGATACAAATGAGAATATCTTCTGCTCTCTCTGCCTAGCCCTGTAATATAATAGACTTCCTTTCTGCTGTACTTACCGTCACTTTAGTTCCAGTCTAGCACCATGTTCACAGTTACAGTCAGAGGAATTCAGATTGTCTCATTCCACTGTTGGTCCCCTACAATCCCCATCATGTTTTCTTGTTTATTTTGAGCTATTTCATAGGGAATCTAGTTCCCTATGATTTCCTCCATGTTATTTTTTTGAGTACTCCAGTCTCTTAATAGAAAGAAAAAGGTGGGGACTGTTGAAGATCAACAGAATTCTGTTTCAGGAAGAGTCTGTGTGTAGTAAAGGGTATTGGCCATTTCTGGTTGGCTCAAGCACTGTTTCTCTGAATCACAGGACAGGTTGTGGAAAAGGAAAGCTACTGCTTTGGTTTTAATTCCCACAATGATGATATCTCTGTTCTTGGCATGAATCACGGATGGACTATTGCAAGTTCCCTCCTAGTTAAGGCCCTTTCCTCTATGGTTATGCGATATTCTTAGATTCTAATTTCTTGCTTCTCTTCTGGGTGCATTTGCTTCCTTTGTGTCTTCAAGAATATTTTGTTTGGAAATTTAGGGAGATTTTATTAACTGAGCATTTTTAAACTAAAATAATATCCAATGCCATTTTCATCAATGTTAGGCATGAGGTCTGAACTTAAGTTTTCACTTAAGTAGGGGATTTATACAGTAAAAATATAAAAAGTTAGAAAGTCTCTAAAGTAAGACAGAAAGAATCACACTATACGTAATGGACATTTTATAATTAAAAGGCAAATATTTGTATCAGAGTTTAGACAAAAGATGGCCAGACATAGGAAACTGAGTAAAAGGTTGTGTTTTAACTGGTTTCATAAAGTAAATTGTAGGAAGCATACAGTAAGTTATACTGCTGATTCCTGCTCATTCTCTGGGCTGGAGTTAACATGACAAATGCCTCTACAAGGCTTTTAGGAAGCAAAAGTATGGACACTCAAGGTCTGTAATACTGTGTACCACTTAGAATGCACAGTTTGGGGAGTAGACATTCTTAGGGCTGCCTCTCACTTCCATTGTATATTCATTACTGGGGGTGGGGTTAGGAAACCTTTTGTTATAAGACTTAGCATAATACCAAGTAACATAGCACATGCCTCCAAGTGGTGAACATTTGTGTTAGTGTAACACAAGCGCTCGCTGTGAGTCACAGAAGAGAGAAACCAATAGACATTATTGAAAGACTAGCATCCTGCAGAGACTTGAGTAAGAATCAGAAGTTAAAATCAAGAAGAAACTAAATAAAAACGTAGGGTGATTTGAATCACAAGGGGTCAGAACATTCACAGCCCATTTACTGAAAGGTGATAATAAAATGGTAGCCCCAAAGTAGAGCCAGAGTGACTCAGCAGATGGATAGTGTGACTATAGTAGTAATTCAACATGCTTTTAAACACTACTTACATGCCTGTGCCAAGCTCTTTATATATATTATGTCTTTTAATATTTATTACTCTATTGATGACAGATATTTTTAATTTGTCTTAATGCAGGAGTGGGGAAAACCTTTGTGAGGGAACTAACATGTCCAAAGTAACATAAGCAGATCCAGGATTTGTCACCATACTTCCCAGCACCAGCCCAGAATGATAATCATAGGATTCCTATCGTGGCACTGTGATGACTCCTGTGTGAGTGTATGACTTGCACCTGGCTTTACATTACCTGAAAATAATACTAGTCCTCACTGACAAAATGTTACTGGTCTATTGAACAAGTATGTACACAGTGCTGAAGGGCAAGACCATTGTCTCTTTTACGACACTTGCCACTGACTGCTCTGATTGAACCTGGAGGGCCCACTTCAGGGACGGATGCTTGCCACATCTCCCCTTGACTGAATCTTTGATTTGTCATTGGCAACTTATTGCCGTAGGCGTACTAATTACTGTCACTGGGAATCAGCAAAGGATAAAGGTCTCTGAAGTTTCGTCGTTATAAATTATTACTTTGATATATGATAGAAATGTTTCTTTTTATTTCAAATGCTTATTCCTACCTAGAAGCGGGAACTTAGAGAAGTTATACTCAAAGGAGATATGTGTCTTGATTTGACTCCAGTGTAATTTCATACAGTCCTCAGAGAGCAAGCAAATGCCAAACTAGAGATGCTAACTCAGAATAGTAAGTGCAAACGCCCACTAAGAAACATCATCAGTGAGGACCTGTTGTGAGCTGAGGGGTACTTGTTCATCTAGGTGAGGCAAAAGCTACTTAGTTTCAACAGGTTATTGCCTGCTTTGGGGGAAATCTGCCTTATGACAGCAGAATTATCAAGACAAATTTTCATAGGAAAGGTCACAATGTTAAAATGTCAGCTCCAGTAAAAAGAAAGAAGGAAAAATATAGTTTTGAAATAAAAAACCACCTTTAGGTTGAATTCAGCATGCCAGTTACAAGTCTATACCGTCTTCCAGACCTCTGATCTTTGCTACTGAGGATCATTTTCTTCCCCTGTGACTCTATTGTTCTGTTTCCGTAAAGATTGGGTAAAATGGGTTACAGAAAAAGACATTTTAGTTAGGAGGAGCTGAGTTGAGACTGGATTTTTAGAGTTCATGTTCCTGTGTTTTTGTTTCTTATGGGAGGTCACATGCTATTGAAAAAGAAAATAAAAATTCTAACGAAGTTAGGAATCATCAAATTAAGATTAATTAGTCAAAATGTAAAATAAATGATAAGGGCTTAGATGAGTAGTTAAAACTAAGCTGATTTGATTTTTGTATGAAATATTATACATTGTATGTCATTTATTGTTTCTAAGGGCCTGCTATGCTTATTTATGATAAGATTTCTAAGGCACTGTCCTATTGTACTGTTTCTCTCACATACAAAGCAGATTCTTATTAGCTTTTGAGACCTGCTTTTTCAGAAGTTGTAAAAGTTAAATCATAGATAACTTAGAATCAATAGACTATTTGTAACTCGGTGACAAGAGAGCACCATCTCCTCAGACAACTACAGCTATTTTTTTAATGTTGTCTAAAAGGCAGCAAGATGTTTGTTGATTTACAGTAATGTAGGAGTCTAAAATTGAAATTAAATCCAAAGGAGAAAATCTGAATAAGAAAATTCATCTTTAGTTATAAAGAAAGCCTGGTTTTAGACTATCACTGAAATGTGGTAGAGACTACATTTCCAAATTTATGACTAGCAACTGTCATCGTCTGAATTTCCATGTGTAAGGAACAATTGGCATACTCAGGCTGGCTACATGGCACCCTCATCTAGGAAGAGTCCCCTAATGAAATGCTTAAGGTTATCAACGCCAGCGTCCAGAGATAACCAGGTCATATGACATGCAGGAAATTGCCACACCTCTAGCTAAGCAGCTCACATTCAAAATGTTAAAACAGCATTCCAACTGAATGCAAATACCTGGGGACAAATTGAACAGTAGAACAGCCACTTGTATGTAACCCCTGCTTTAGATCCATGAGCCTGGAAAATAGAACATGAACAGTACATGAAGTCAAGATTGACCTTGATGAGCAGTCCCTGAATTGTAACTGAAAATCAACATTCAGACTGATGGGTACAGGTTGGTGATATTTAAAAAAATAGGAATCATCTAAGGCTGGGTGCAATAGCAGGCTTAGAAAGAGCAGGATAGGTGAAGAAAGTTCAGATTTTACCATCAAAAGGGGAGAAATAAGTATCATATCCTGAATTTATCTATGTTTCTTTGTCCACTCCCTGGCAAGATTGTTACTTGATTATCCATATGGGAGAAACAAGGAATTTTGAGACAGTAATAATTCCTAAATGGTGTGGTCATGTCATCATAAAACTCTGAAAAGCACCTTTCTTCAGGCAGTGGAGTTAACTAGATAGCTAATTTTAATATCCACTGGAATTATAGTTTGGCTCTAATGTGTCTGATCAATTTAAATAGACTACTCATCTAAAGACTTGTTTCTTCCTCTTTTCCAGATGGCATATGCCTCAAGATAGTTCATATCAACAACTGAGCCTACAGCCTGGGCTTTCCTTCCTGACTAATGTCACTTTTGATCTAGTGTAAGCACACATCAGTATCTCAGTTGGTGCCACCTTTTAAAGGTGACAACAGTATGTTCATCTTAGATAGACAAGAAACACTAATGGTATGGGCTGATTTGATGGGCTTATAAATTAGATCAAGTACAAAATACAATCAATCCCACCCAGGTCTGTCTATAAATCATGAGGAGAAGGACAATGTTCGGGCAGATCGCAAAGCAAAGAGCAAAGTAAAAATTGTATAAGGCAAAAACTTGAAATTTTGAATTCTCTGCATATGTCTAAACAGGTCTGTGTTCAGTTATATTAAAATCAAGACCAGTCATATGGGTCAAATAAACAAATATTAATTTTTTAATAAAAATATTTTAACATCAAATAAGATTATCATTCATTTACTAAAGACTAAGGAAGGGAACAAAAACAGTAATTAATGAAAAAGGGCTTTATAAACTTAACCAGATCAGAAAAATAACTGCTTGACTTGTCAGAGAAATGCTTTGTCTACGTCTAGGAAACAACACGACAGAGAGGCACCAAACCGTGTGAAAAAAGAGCTTAAAATCAGGTGAGATTTCCACAGCTCTAAATATATTTTTAAAGGAAAAAGCTTCTCATTTGGAATTTACAACCACAGGAATTCACCTTATAGAAACTGAAAAGAGGGCAAGTTTCTTGGTTCACTGGTCATCTTCAAGCATTGTACATGTGTGACAACTGCAAGCAAGTGCTGCCAACCTTAGTACTGAGGGTAGGAGGTGCCAGTGATGAGAATCATTCATAGGAAGTGCACAGACTGAGCCCTGGTACCCTAGGAATCTACCTCGCTGGAAGGGAAAGTGACCTACAGAGAGAGAAGCTGTTTGCTCTATACCCTTTCTTTCACAGAAGTTTCTGATGTAGTAAATGCCAAGTTATGTTTGCTGAATGTGCAAATGAACAAATAAGCATATTGAAAGAAGCAGCTGGCTGGTTCTTACACTTTCAATTTTGGGGGACACAGGGTTGAAGGTTTAGAAGGACACAGAGTGGGTTGTATGGTTATTGCTGAGTGGAAGGCAATTATTCACATAGAAGCCTAAGACTATATCATTAGTGTAAGTTGCCTAGGATCTATGGACAAGTGGAGAACTCTAGGGTGAAAGTTGCAACAGCAATATTCCCTTAAATATGAGTTTATTACCTGGAATGGGTTTTTCTTATTGTTGAGAATTATAAGAATGTCATGTTATTACTTTGTAAAAGAAAAGCTGATTCTTTAGTATTTTCAAGATAAGCAAGAGATTCTCTCTCTCTTAAAAACAGAAATTAAGAGTAGCACATCCAGGGATGTAAATGCCTTTCCTGTGTATTTGATCATGTGCTATCGCCATTAATACTGTCAATAATTCATGGTAAAAAAGGAAGTTGCCATGAAAGGTTGTCCATTATCAGGAGGTGATCAATAGTGTGTGATGTATTGTCAAATATCAACAAGATTCACTTTCCTGTGGATTCCCAAAACAATAGTACTTACATTCAGTTTGTCTAACCTAAACTAAGATTATTTGTTTATTAATCTTTCACTGGTGATTAAAAACTATGACTTAAACATATTTTCAGGAGAAAATGCCAGGTCTGGTGATTTAATCTTTGTGATCTGGCAGTGGGCCTCGAGATTTTAGCTCCCTGTTTTGATGTCAGAGTTTATATTAGAGTAAACAAAACTGTCACTTTGTTTTTCTGTCTTCCTATATTGGGTCATTCAGTGCTACATGATATGATCTAAGACAATTCAATGCAAGGAGACACATGTCCCTTCTCATTGCAAATATGAAGACTGTAGCTTCTTTTCACCCCGTGGGAAAGAAAGCAGGTCAGGTGTCCAAAAGTAGTGGAGGAAAGTTTGGTGTCGTTATTCTTCCCTTCTACCTGCAGAAATCCTGTAGAAGCATAACAGCAAAACAGCACTGGCTACTCACACTAAGAAAGAAAAAGGATTATACTTTGATTATCTCTGTTAATGACATTCTGGAAGAACAGTTGCATAAAAAAACAAAACTACTGTTTCTGAACACTTTCAAACAATGTAACATACCTTGAAATCTCAGGAAGAAGACGGATCACTTATGGAAGTGCCTCCTGAGGGATAAATGAGACCTTCATAGCTATTTGACTTCTTTGATTTAAAAGTGCTAGGTTTGTTTCTTGGAGTTCCCCAGTGACCTTCTGATATCTGCACATTGATTTATTTCATTGTGTCTTACTACACTCAGATGTCGGTGTATAAATTAATTTTGATTTGAACTGATAGGCAGTCTCTGCCAGCCTCTACATTGTTTCTCAGTGATTGTTTTGCAGAGAAAAATACACCAGATAGAATGGTGACAATAGTGACCACCAGAAAAAAAAATCATGCTGTGTCCCCAAGTGAAAAAAGCGTGGGAGGAGGAAATGCAATGTAGTCTTCATGATGAGGAGAATGGGGTGGAGAGGGCAGGGGAAGGATAAAGGAATTCCGCATCCCTCTCATTTTTCTCTTTCCCAAAAGATCCTGTTCTTGTTTTTGACCGCTTGTCTTCTTTTGAGCTTTAGCACATCCTTAAACCTTTGTGACATACGACAACCATACGTGCTGTTACAACTCAAACCCCATATCTCTTCTCCTGATAAACTTATTGTCAGTGCATTGAAAGTCAACAAGAATCCATTACCACAAAGAAGCAGCATTCAAGATTGCATGTGAGGAGGATGGCATCCTGGCTGCCACAGCACCTCATTGCTGTACATTTGCTAATTAGTTGCAACATGCATTAATGTACAAAATAATGCCTTTGCCTTCCGTGCTGTTGGAGATGGTTCTGCTTATCAGTTTTTAATATGCTCTTTGAAAACTGACACATATTTTGCCCACATCTCTTTAGGAACATAGGGATTCAAAGGCTGGATAAAACACTTTCATGCTTCCCAACACAAACCTGAGAGAGTAATTAAACAGATGGTAACAATAAACCGAATTTGAACACATTGGGGACTACAGTCCCTTACACACTAAAAAAGGAAGAAAATGAAAAAATAAAATCCAAACCCAAACTCTGGGGAATTGTTTTAGCAGTCAACACCTTTATGCCTTCAGTGAGCTCCAAAGTGGAGGCTAATCAATCATTTAGAAGTGAATTTGCTACCACCTAGGATAGGGCACCTGGAACTCTAGGCCTTCACTCTACCCCAAGGAGAAAGAGAGAGTTCCTGGGAGACTCTCCAGGAGTGACAGCTCCTGAGGATTACCTTCAAAGACATCCACACTAGATATACACTCTTTGGAGATGTAAACCCATCAATGCCCCTTGACATTCCCTAAGTATCAAAGTCTTTTTAAATCAGAGGACTTACACTTTTCTTTTACCAGAGGCCAGAATCTAGGCATTAATGCATTCTGTGATGACCCAGGTATTTTAAATATTTTCTGACTCATTCTTGGCAAAAGAATGATCCTCTATTACATTCTTAAATGAATTAGAATTCTTAATTTTTAGATCTTACAATTGCTAGTCCATACTGAGTTGAATCCACAAAAAATTATCGATTGTGGTATTTCTACTTGTAATTATATGTATGTGATTATTTTTCCAGAAATACACAAATAAGTTCAAATTCATATACATATGCATATGTTTACTTGTGCAGTATCTCTATATAGATGTGTATATGTACTATATATACAGATATAAAACTCTATATGCATTGATATATACGACATACAGACACACAGAATCTACTATATGCAAAATGTAACAGGTGCCACCTAATTTTACCGAATTGTCAATGAGACATCACATATGTTAAGATGCCATTGTGTCATTACATGATGTACTTATAACCTGGGTGACAGTTTAGTCACTCTTCGCTGTTCCGTTTTTCAGCCTGCTTTGCTGTTGGCTTAACTTGGCAAACTGTTTAAGTACCATTTAGTAGGACTGCTTGGCCTTAAACCAATGATGTTTTAATTTGAGTAAATGTAATCAAGTAAAAGCCCTTGTTTAATATCCTGTTTTTAAGTTAATCTCTCTGGAAATCACAATCTATTAAAAGATGTTTTTAGAAATTGAGGCAATATTAAAATTGGAAAATGTACAAACATATAGCCAACCTTAAGTCCAGCTCACGTTCACAAGCTTGCAGTTTACCTCTCTATGGGTATATATCACCTCATAGTACTCTCCAATGTTTACGGTGTGATTGGACTTTGATAAGTCATATTTATGAAAAGAAAGTTCCTGTCTTTGGATACAGTTTTCTCTAAAGATGACAGGTATTATCTTGGGAGCTTGCCAGAAAGCTCTCTTACTAATACTGACTGTGCTTCAAAGTTGTTTTGAGGGTGAAGAGTAAAATATGAATAAAATAAGAGGCCCTGCAAATAATTTAGTGGAAACGCATAGTTGCTGCCACTCAGAATATTAGGTAACCTCTTTTAATTAGAATGTACAATTTTAGATTACTGATTATGAACATCATGGGACTCGAGATTTTGATTCATCAGTAATTCTCCTTTATGTCTACACTAAGATGTAAAAATGAGACCTCTGGCTCTCAGACAGTTTCAGTCTTTTACAAGCTGGTGCCAACGCTCTTTTACCTGTAATCTCTAGTCCTGCTCTGCCCCCTTGTGCTGCTCCGGTGAACTCAACACACGACAGTGTGCCTTCATCTTTGTACGTGAACTACAGAAAAACCCCACTGTCACTTCTCACTTTTCTGGCAAGTTCAAGGTCAGTGTCTAGCTATTTTCAGCTCATCTCTTCTTGATCCATGCAGAGAAATGACAAGGTAATGTGATTCAGGGTCAGCTGTAGTACAGGAACCGTTACATAAACGGAGAAAGTGAAAATCAATCCTAGCTGACAGGGACTTCGGGATAATCAGTGCTCACTGGATGCCTCTGTCAGCTCGCCTGCATCAAACACCGTGTGACTTCTGTCAGATCTTTTTAATAAAACTATATTCTCACTTTCAGCAACCTAAATAAATGCTGTACTGTAGCTGAATCTTTTCAGACTAGTTTAGCTGGCTAGATTTGTAAAGTTTTCTAATACTGCCTTGAAAAATCTCGTAAGTGATACCTATTATCCCAGGTTGGTTATTGACCAGAGACTAAAGTATTGCTGCAAAAACTGCCACTCTGAGTGATGGCTGTGATCTTCCCTGAACACTGTTGCATCCTCTGAAATTAACTCAGCCCCTGTCTCAGCATCACTCCCACATCGTCCACTCTTCTGATTGCTCTCTCTTCTTTCTGGGTACCAGAACACCTCATCAGTAGTTTCCTGTTGGGGTCTTGGGTTCCTTCATTGTTTTCAGGGATTTATTGTTGCTTTCTTTTTTATCTCTGCATTTTTCATTGGGACATTTCTCCTAATGCAGAGTTGGAAGCAGGGCATTCCGGCGGACAGCACCTGCTATGTCAGCTTCAGAAAGGAGCTGCTTTATCCCACCCACCTTGTACTCCCTGGAAGCTGAAGCAGCCAGTATGCCATTTAAGTACAATTTACCATAATATTAGTTGTCAGTAAATTCAAAGACGGAACTACTAAAGCTATAAAATGGATTAGAAGCAATTTAAAAAAGAATTAACAAACTAGAGTAAGAGTATACTGTCAACAAACAAATGCTCCATCATAGGACTGTAATTTGGAATTTTAATTACCCCTCTGCTCTGTAACAAAACAATGTCTGAACTGGCAGCGATTTGAATCTCTCACAGGTCATTGAGCATTCTAGTTAATTACTCTATGAATAGCCTGTTTTTCTCCCCTCTGGAAACACGTTTCTAATGGCAGTCAAGGTCTGACAAATGTGTCATCTACATAATTAGCTAGGAAGCAACACAAAACATTAAACATGCTTTGTGCCGACAACTATCAAAACATTTCATTTGTTGTCAATTATTCATTACTTTGTAGGTTCTGAAGGGGTTGTTATTATGGAAATAAGTCCAGATGCTAACAAGGTTAGAGTTTTGGATTCAAATTAGTAATCAGAGGACTAACTTTTAAAAAAATATATCTCATGTCCATTCAGCGCCATTTTCAATCAGTAGGAGATTATAAACAAATTTAGCTCTCTGCTCAAGTTCAAACAAAAACAGTGCTGCCACATGTGTCATGTGTGAACTCTGGAGCCTGGGGTCACTCTTCGAAGCATGGATTGAACAATTTCACTGCAAACTTTTTCCACCTTTTGGGAACTCCAATTTGTGCTTAGTAAATAGAGTTAAAGGATTTCCCAGCATGAAATGGCACAGGGTGACAAGGACCGGAAAAGAAACCTCTGGTGGGTTTTGCATCTTCTCCTCCCCTGGGGCATTCTGTATAAAAGTGGAGATTCTAGCTAACAAACTCTTTTTCATCTACCCACTATACTGGACCTTAGACCACCTTTGATTTTCTATCTGTTGTTGCTGTGCTTTTAAATTTTTGCTGTGTCTGAAATCTTATATCATTTTAATATTGTACCCAAAGCTAAATATTGTCTGGAAAGCAGCACTCCTAATGTATATAGACGACACAGAAAGATTTCTCAACAGAATTGACCTCTCAGTGGCAAAGAAAATTGCAGTGGAAGACACATTATTGCGCAGTCATATCAGAGCCTTGGATCTGTGGAGAGTCTCACTCCACTGTCCTCCAGCTTTTCCTTATAAACCCAAATGGCTTACAAATGTCATCTACAATAGTCCAATAAAGATTAGGAATAAAACACTGTCCTCACATTGATGAGATAAGAAAGATTCGGCGACAGAATGCAGCATAGAAAACAATTCATAAGGCTGGTTCTCAGATCAGAAAAATGGAATTCAAATTACATTTGTGTGTGTGCGTGTGTGTGTGTGTGTGTGTGTGTGTAGAATTTAATTGAGATGATCAGTTTATTTTCTACATAATGTTTGATCAGACGCCTGTATTACAGAACCAGATAAAAAGAAAAGAAAGAAAAGAAATTCCATCAGGGAAATCAAGAAGACCCGTTATCTACAGGGTGTGCAAAATATGTTAGAAAATAATTCTACCCTGTGCACCGAGAATGCCCAGTTAATAAAAAAAAGATCAGCCACTCGCTAAGAGAAAATAATTGTCTGTATCTATATTTTTCAAAGCAAAAAGCAGTCACATCTTACACCAAATAGGGCACATTAAAATAAGCTTTAATAATCTTTATGCAGAAGGAAACTAATCCATTTTCAGATCATACGATCCACAGCAATAAAAGGAAATCATCAAACTAAAAACAATTTTAGAAATGGCTGCAGACTCTCATTTAATTAACATGCAACAGATCATATATTTATGAGGAAGTCAAAATATTTAGGAAGCCTATAATCCTGTAAGCTTTAATGTGGTAGAAAAACAACAAACAAATGCAAAGTGTTACTGTTACACATGCCTGCCTGATCAATGGTGTTCACATATTGATCTATAAATGGAGTTGACAGTCTCTGTTGCCTGCACATTTTCCAAGCAGTGCTATTTTTGCACAAAACCAATACGGGCAATTACCTTTGTTTGAGATGCCAAGTCTTATCAATTCAATGTGATTTAGTGTCATTTTAATTAAATATCAGGATCCACTTCAGGACAATTTATCCAAACAAAGCCTCAAACCTAACTACAAGCCTGATTTGAAGTAAATATGGACATGCCCTACAATCTCATAATATTTCTCAAAAACTCTGCTAAACAGAAGGCTTATATTTTTAGTAGCAATTTTTATGTCTGCCTTTTTGGCTAGCCACAACTTTGGCAAGTACCCTATAATCACAGAAGTAAGAAACAAAAGAAAATTGTTTCCTCTTTTTCCTGATAATACATTGAAAAGAAAAATGAGCAAGTGCAGTGTGTTAATGGAAGTAAAAGGAATCTTGTATGTTAACATGTTGGAATAGCTTGACCAAAGTCTTCATATAAAGACCACTAAAAAGATATTTCCCTGCTCATGATGGCCGTGAGTGAAGTGATGCCCTTTTGTGGGCTTGCAGGATGGAAGCAGTGAATATTCATGCACAGGGCTGCTTAAGACCCCAGCAGGAAATGCTGAAATGGCTCCAGTCTGCAGGTTCCTGATCTGGGATGTTTAACTCTCCATTAATATCTATTCTAAACTGTCTAGTAGACTGGCGCATCCTCCTATAAATAGCATCAAAGTGTGTTAAACCTTTCACACCAGCTGTTTGCTGGGTAGCACACTGGCCTTTTCAGCCTTAAACCTGAGCCTTTGCTTTATTTACTTGCCGTCTGCTGTCGGCTCCTCTGGCTAGCAGATTCTGGTAAAATAGCCATCCACCTTTCAGAGACTCAGGATGGGACAACAAATCACCCCAGAGGCCACAGAGCTTCCTTGCCCGCCGAAAGGCTCTCTCCGGATTTCTTTTATGGATTGGCAATTTTCTTGCAAAGCGCACCCTTCTATGCCCAGTGTCCCACCTCTCCAACTTTCCCTGGGTAACAAAGCAGCCTCCTGACAATTTTAAGATTATGATTTGGTGTTTAAGGAAACAACACACATCAGTAACACACTGATGGAGTCCAGCTTCCCTGAATGCTTCCCTATAACATTTATGTCATCACAATCCATAAATTAGCAAAAAGAAAAGAAAAACAAATTCATCTCTGCTCATATTGCTTAGGGTTGAAGAAACACATAGTCTTGAATTTTAAGATACATAGAGGCACTTTCAAGTTACTTGTTATTTATTTGGTATCATAAGTACAGTCATATTAAAAATAGTGCAACTGAACAAAATGAATAAGAATTGATGAATTAGTGAAAACTCTATAATTGACTTCCTAAAGATTGAAAATCATTGTATAATATATTAAATCACTGTAAATAGAATATCAGGCAATGCTGTTATGATTTAGTCCAGTGAGTTCAATGAGACCTAACACAGTTGTTATCCTGGTAAACAGATAGATAGCATATACAGGACATACTTATTAAACAAGTGTTCAGCACATGTGTAACCTCTAAATATCCAATGTTTTTCTGTAGAAATTGCATGTATGTGTCTCTGTTACAACCAACTTCTTCATCTGAACTTGTATACACATTTTGACAGTATAGCTCATCCCACTTCTGAATTCAAACTCTCCTCTTTGACCTCACCCGGTCACCCAACTTTTGAAAAATCAAGGTCTTAGTTTAGCCTGAGCATATAACTTTAACAGGCTTGTTTGAATAAATATGCCAAAATACTTTACATTCTGTCAGTATCTAGTCAGAAAATTGTGCGTGGAAAAAAGAGATGAAAAGAACTGAGACAGAAAGAAAATTAGTGCCATGGCAAGCTTTCAATGCGGTGTCTCTGAGCCAAGTTTTCTCCGTGAAATGACATCTCCTCACTAAAATATGCCTTTTATATAATTATGCACTGAGTATACATAACCAGAAGTAACTTTTATTTTTGTTCCTTATCGAGGAATCCATATTGCTCAGGCTAAGAATGCGGAAACAAAAGAGGGGATAATTATAGCTAATTTAACTTCGGAAAACTCTTATTTTCCGGCAGTCCAGCCTACAACCCCCCAAACTAAAGTTATGTAACAAGGTAATACCAACAATGAGAAACTGCATGATAAAATCCTGCCCAAAAGTGAAAAATGCTAATTTTGTCTCATTTAGCAGCTGGATACAGAAATGCTCATTAGTTTTAAGAGGGTTAATCCTTTTAACTTTTGCATATTGATATGCCAATTATGCCTAATTGTACAAGAGGCATCAGTCAAGGTAATAGTGCATAAACACATGAAAGTTATTAAGTACATCCCAACATGTAATAAAGTAGGTGTTAATTGGTAGCTGAGTTCTGCGGGCTATTGAGGTGGATAATTCATTGAGAGATGGATCACTTGTAATTTCTCTCCATAATTCCTTTTGCAGTCTCATGCTGTGATGTTTTCATGCTTGTCAAAAACAACTGCGGCATAGTGCCTTTTGTTAAACACAGCCAATAAAATATGTTAGGCATCATTAAATATACTTAACTTTTAAACTTTTCAAAGGTACAGTTCTTATGGATAGTACATATAGAGAGTCCGCTAATTTAGTCTAACCATTGTTTCAAGTTCATAGTGGAGAACAGTTTAGCTGCTTGAAAAGTGAAGTCCGCTAACAGTGCTGTGCCTCCCAGCAGACAATTGTTGTAAATGAGAAAGTCAATAAAGGAAAACGCTTTTCTCATGAGTTACCTTATCTAAGGATGCTTTTCTCACTCCCTCAGTATCACCACTTCCCCATGCTAAAGCTGTCTCTACCACCTGAGGAAAGAATCATTAAATGCACATATTTCTCAAACTCCTGAGATTGATGTGGGTTAATTTTGCACTTGAAATTCAAGTGAAAAATGGGAAATAAATATAATTGGTAACATGCTACTCAGCAAGTTTATCTCATTTAATAACTCAGTTAGGGAGCTGAATATTTCATAGGCCCCTATGATATTAACAGAACACTCAATTAATAGCTCACATGTTTCTGCAGGGTGACTGGGACTCACAGTCTATCCCCAGCTAACCTATTTCTCGCTCTTGCTCTCACTGTGAGAAACAAAATAGATCCGGGGTCCAAAAGAGTGGCTAACATTGCATAAATAATTTTGCAACATCCTATGGCCTCAGCTGCAAGTTACCACCATTATGGAAGAAAATTAACCAGAGGAGACCCATCGTAATCAGTGGGTTTAGTGGCTTAGGATGCGTGCAGGGCCAGGGACACAATTGGCAGTAGAGTTAGCTCATCTCTAACTATTTTATTTCAAATCCTTCTAATGACACATTATCGAAACAAAATGTCTTCCTCTCCAAACCTTAAATAGCCACATGATTTCAACCCTTTAAGCCTACTATGAATCAAACCATAAACTCTATTCTTTTATATTATTGGGATATTTTAAAGAAGAGATTTTCACATTTTTTCAAGTTTTTTTTTTTTTTTTCCTCTCAGATCTTTCTTAGCTAATTTTAGCCTCTGGCTTTTCAAAGTGATGTACTGTATTTGGAAGTACAAACACCACATGCTAGCATAACCTCATTATTTTTATGACACTGAAGCATGGTAGCAGAGGCCCTTAAAATGAGTCAAAGGTGCTCTTCAGCCTGCTTCCAAATCCACTTTATCACTCTGGATTAGGCCCAGCTCTGCTCTTGTAACTGGGATATTATTATGACTATAAGTAGGCAAGATAAAATGCACTGCAAAAACAGTTTTCTCATGCACATTAAGTAAACAAATAAAACAAAGCTAATTAGCTTTTTTTCAAAAAGCCTGTCTGATAAGAGAATGTGGCATATTTGGAGTATTTGACTTACAGGTTCAGTGACCTTCCCAGCATCTGTGAGGATCATGGATTTAGTTTGGCTCAGCCTGTCATGGTGGCTGTTGGCATTTTTGATTCTCATTTGCACAGCTCCCGAAGCTTGGTGGGCAGAATTCAGTCCTTCCAAAGGGGTATCACTATTTGTAGAGGTCTGCATATTACAGTGTTATCCTGATGAAATATAAAACATAATATTTTTCTAAATATACACTCTGTGAAAAACTATTGGTGCACCGATACTCCTATTAACTGTTAAGTTATTAAAATTGAATAAGAATCTTTCCCTCTCTGAGCAATATATGAGAAGATAGTTACTCAGTGGTCATTTCTAGCAATTTCAGCCTCCATCAGTACAGAAGACAGCTTTCAGATATATGCAGACAGCACATCTCTGCTCTGTGTAACCCCAAATCCTATTAAGAAACTTGTCTATGGATGGTGGGTAGAGATGGCTCAGCAGTTAAGAGCACATACTGTTCCTACAGAGGCCTGAAGATGGGCTCTCAACATCAACATCCTTGTTGGGGTGGGTCACAACTGCCTGCAAATCCAGCTCCAGGGGATCTGACACCTCCTCCTAGCCTCCCCAGGCACTGGGCTCATATGCACAAACCACAGTCTCACATGTACATAAACACATAATTCGAAATTAAAATATTCCGTGTCCCTGAGTGTTTTGCTGTATGAAAGTTGTATGTAAGTGTACCACATGCGTGCAGTGCCTGTGGAGGCCAGAAGAAGGTGTTGGATCCCCTGGAACTGGAGTTATGGACAGTTGTTAGCCACCATGTGAGTGCTGGGAACCAAGCCCAGGGTCTCTGCGAGAGCACCAAGTGCTCTTAATGGTTGAGCCATCTCTGCAACCCCTAAAATAAAATCTTTAAAAAATATTTTTAAAGTATTTTATCTATTATTTTTATTTTATGTGTATGAATGTATTGCCTGCATGTGTGTAAGTGTACCCATGTCATGGTATCATGAAATGCCTGCAGAGACCAGAAGAGGGTGTCAGATCCCCTGGAAATTGACTTATGGACAGTTGTTAGGCACCATGTGTGTGCTGGCAATCAAATCCGTCCCCTGGAAAATTGCTGAGCCATCTCTAGAGCCTCTAAAATATAATCTTAAAAAATAAACTTCTACATGGTGCAGTCTTCCCCATTTGGACATGATAGCTCCAACTATTCACCTTAAAATACAGGCTTTTCATTCACAGCCTTGGATCCACTATACCCTTTGATTACTTCCAGCACCATGAGCATGTGTATGAATCACACCAAAATTAAAGAAGCAGAATTAGTGTCAGAGCAAAACAAACATATCCGATGAGCCCCACCTCTACTCAAAATGTCCACAGTGAAAAATTAAACGTTTTTGTCCACTGACACCTTCCTATTAAACTGTTTTTTGAGATAAAGTCAGATACAGTATTTAAAAAGAACATGATGAAAAAGAAAATCAATACCATTTACTTATTTATAATATATTTAATAGAATGAGTCTGACTTAGGCAAGAAAAAAATCAGTGTGTGCATAGTTCAAAGAAGCAGCAATGAAAATAATATAATTTGTGAAAATAAATTTAAACTGGGCAGCATGAGAAGAGTTTCATCTGCTTCCTCAAGTCCATGAGTCTCTTCGGCCTGCCCCTTCTTTTTCTGTCCATCAAGTGAACATAGCCTCTCATCAAAAGGGAACATTCACAATGCAAACACAACTTTCCAATAGTAGCAGACCTCTTTTTAGTCTGGTCATTGCCTCCAGTTCTTTTCTATATAGACTTCATATCCTCCACACTGGGCATATGGTTACAACATTAGACAAAGTGACTAGTAAGTTGTAGAAGCCCATATCACCCAAAAGAACAATTACATGTTAAGTAAGGGGAGCCAACAACATTAATATCATAGGTTGTGAAATAGACATTCAATCCAACTTTCATACAGGAGAGAAATGAAGATTGAAGGGGCTAATGACCTTCCCAATGACAATGGAAAAGAAGGCAAAGTGTATACCTGATTCCAAAAGAGCAGTCGAGAGGGACAAATCCTAGTCTATCTTTACAATGAAAAAAGTAAAACAAAACAGGTGGAGACATGGCTCCCTGGTGAAGAGCAAGTACCACTCTTGAAGAAGACCTAGGTATGGTTTCCAGCACCTACACTGGGTGGCTCAGAAATGTCCGTGACTCTAGTTCTAGAGGATCCAATGCCTCTAGGCACATGTACTCACATGAACACCACAGTACATACAGGCACATGTACTCACATGAACATACACCCACAGAGATACAAACACAAACCCATAATTAAATAATTTTTAAATATGGAACAATTCATTCACTGTAGAGAATTTAAAATTCATTCTGGAGACTGGAGAGACGCTTTAGTAGTTAAAATCACTGGCTGCTCTTACAGAGGATCTGGGTTTGGCTCCCAGCATCACCATGGCAGCTAACAACTGTCTGTAACTCCAGTTCCAAGGCATCTAACACCTTCTCTGGCCTCTGTGGGCATTGCATGCAAAAACATACATAAAATAAAAATAAATAAATAAATTTTTTTAAATAAAAAACTCATTCTACTGAATGAATAAAGCCAGTCGGAGGGAAAATGGAGTTATAAGAATTCTAACTGGTCACATATATCTGTAATCTCAGCACTTAGGAGGGTGAAGCAAGAGTATGATGAGTTTCAGGCCATACAGGGCCTAGGACAAGAAACTGTTTCAAAAATAAAAAATAAAGGATAGCATTTATTCTGTGATTTTATTTGTATAAAGTTCTTTAAAAAGTGAAAACTGGGGCTGGAGAGATGGCTCAGTGGTTAAGAGCATGGGCTGTTTGTACAGAGGACCCAGGTTTGACTCCCAGTGTCCACAGGGCAACTAACAACCATCTGTAACTCTAGTTCCAGGACATCCAATGCCCTCTACTAACCTCCTTGGACATTTCACAATATGGGTACACTTACACACATGCAGACAGTACACTCATACACATAAAAAATATGTGTAAACCAACATGGGACAGAAATCCAAACAGCAATTGCTTAAGAAGGAAAGGAGACAGTACAGGCAGGTATGGCTTAACTTGAATATGAGGAAACTTTAGGATGATGGAGATGTTGGTTATCTTGATTGTGGTGATGATTTCATAAGCATATGCATGCATTTAAAATGAATAATTGTTTAGTAATTTCACTTTATCATACATCATTGATAATACACAGTTGTTTATAAGAAAATTGTTTGGGAACTCCTTAACTCATTTTTGCTCTTATATTCATCTTTATGTGCCTACACAAATGTGTTATAAAAATATGCAATTGAATACAGAAGTGCTTTTCAATGGGTATAAATTAAAATTTGAGGTGATAGTTAAATTTTACCTTTCTCTAGAAAATTCTTCTCTTTCTTAAATGAGATTCTCCTCTGAGTATATTCCACATTACTCAATAGACTCAAAGTCTAAGCTCAGGAAGTCTATAACATCAGTAGGGGACCCACTCTGAAGCCACTGTCTGACCAGGAACATGCAGCCACTGTATTTACATAGGCATTTATAGGACATGGTGCTTTCTCTGCATCTGCACAAGTTTGGGTCACAAATAAAAATTATTTTGGCTAGCTTTCATAGTGTTGGAAGGTGCTATGCATGCTATCAGAAAAGTAATCATCAGTCTTACCCAGCTGTGAACTCTTGAACCACAATAAGCCAGGCCCACTAGTGCAATACTGGCAGGAATGTTATGGGAGTAACCAGCCACCCTCTGATTGGATGTAAGACCTGATCCATAAGATGGAACTCATACCTGGCACTGTTATCAGGAATAAGAACTTGTGGCTAGACAAATCATGGGCCTGAACCTGCTACTAACATTCTACCAAGTGGACATTGTATTTAAATGACTCCTAATGACTTATTGCCATAATATTAGTGCATCTCTCAACTCTCACAAGTTTCTTCTTGTCATAGAAGGCAATTAACACACAGAGACCCACAAATGGTCATAGAGCAGAGGATGAGTCTGTGGAGTGCTCAGAACTAAATGGCACATCTATTATTCCCCTTCCCCTAAGTCTTAGGGAACCTCATAGAAGAGGGGTAAAAGGATTGTATGAGCCAGGAGAGGTGGATGACTACAAGGAAACAGAGTTTTCCAGACAGCAGGACAGTTGTGCATATGAAATCAGTGACTATGACAGCATGCCCAAGACCTGCTCAAGCTGAAGCCATATAAAATCCCATCATAGGGGTGGGGAAGGTGCACCAATTTCTACCCCTAGCTGAGCAGCTATAGGCATTTGATAGCTGCTGGGAGAGGATGACGAGTTAGTTTTCTTTTAAGTGTGTGATCCCTTCTAGGTGTAGGCACAAATCAAGGGCAGAGTCCACACCTAAGAGTTTTTGAGCAACACCTATTGGACTCGACCCGGGTAGGGGGGATGTGAAATTGGGATGCTGGGTGGGTAGGGAGGTGGGGGTGGATTGGGAATTGGGGAGAGGGTAGAATATGATCAAAATACATTATGAAGTTCTAAAATAATAAAAATATTTTTAAAATTTGCATTTTTATACTGATATTACAATCAACTATATTTGTTTAGTGATGTATTGCTGTCAAAAGTCAGAAATATTTACAAAGCTTCTTTTCTGGTTTTCCTGGTGGTTTACTCTGGGACTGGCTATAGAAAATGTTTTCAAGATTTATTTCAGAGCTTTCCCTCTGCTTGATGGCTGCCCTCACCTACTGCTGTTAAACTCTAGTTTTTTTTTTTTCCCCCAACCCTCCTCCTTGTTTGCTCTGATCCCACCCCTACTTCTTATAAGCAACTCTCTACACTGTGCTTCATTTCTTTATTCAGCTTCCCTTGTACAGTAGTCCTCCCTAAGGAATCTATTCCAAATCTCCTAGTGGATTCCTGAAACTGAATAGTGCTGAGTGCTTCATTTACAGTGCTTTCTCCTACATATACATACCTGTGATAAAGGCAATCTGCAAATAAGGCACATTAAGAGCTTCACTATTCAGTGACTCATAATGGAAGTTATGCAAATTAAGACTTCTTTCTTTTAATACTGTACTGCCCTTACCCTTCTAGTGATAAAGAGGGACACACATGCCAATGTAATGATGTAGTGTGTGAATTTTGCTGACTTGATTTAAAACAATAATATTTATTTATACTCATCTTTATTTAACTTAATAGCATCAGGTATGTTGACAATGTAAGTTGCAGCAAACTGTGGTTGTATCGAATCTACATGCCTGCTCAGAATTTCCCTTGTTTTTCTGAAATTTTGTCATCCCCTCTATCATCATTTTTCTTACAAATTATTATTTTTAACTTTATGCTTTGTGCTGGAGGCACTAAGAATAATGGTGAATGACTACAAAATACTGAAGGAAGGATAATTTTGCATGTGCCTGAGATATTCATTGATTTACAACCCCCCCCCCCATTTCTCGATTTAGAAACTTAAATGTAAATCACTTAAGCTTGTCTTCTCTGTTTCTCTAGACTTCCTGGTTTTTATGTACTAAGAGAACAAGAATAGCTTGTGATATTGCACACGTTCCACTTTCAATCATGTTTTTAAAACAGGAAGCAGTGATGAGAACACACTTGGTAAGAGCCACACAAACTTTGGCTCTGCGCCACGCACTTGGTTCAGTGGTGCTCTGGGCTCTGCTTCCCACTCACCCTGAAAAAGCCCAAAGAGGAGTGAACAAGATATTTAATCACAATTTCATGGTTTCTCTGCCAATTATTTTTTGCACTATAAATTACAGGAAGGCTCAGCAATATGCCCTTTTGAGTTTGAAAGTGGAGTTTTGACATCTCTTTCACAATAACCAGCATTAAAAGTAAGAGTGCATTAAGAAATGGTTGAGCTAGGAAAAAGGTGAAGAGGCCCCATGCTATATAGCCTCCATGCTGAGGAACACGATAGATTTGGGCCTGAGGATTCTGAATTTCTTCTCCAAGTTGTCACAGACCACTCAACGTCATCTCAGGCAACACTTATGGTTTGCCTGCCTGAACGTTCTTGATACAATTGTAGACTCCAAAGAAGAAACCATGTATGAAAAAATAGGATAAAAAGGATTCCAGAGTTAATCCAGCAGAGATTTGGGAGAAGAATGAGCAATGCAACCATATTAGGCACATATCATACGAGCTTTACTAATCGATACATGCTCCTGTGGGGGTTCTTTTGGCAAAACAAAAGAGATTCAATGAGTGCTTGTTGAGTGTATACATTAGAAACAAATACGCAAACTAGTTAATGCCAGTATATGAAGCTTGCCAACATATTATCTACAGAAAAATATCTACACTTCCATTTCTTTTTTAAAAAACATGTGTAAATTACCATTGGCAGTATTTGTAAGGTCCAATGAACTGTGAATATTTCACAATAAGTCATAGACAGAAAGAAGCATTGCTTTTTATACTTTATGGGGCCAGAATCAAAGTATTCCTAGAGATTCATATAAATTTCCCAAAATATAAAGAACACCATATTTCCATTTCAGAATAACCCTTATGTTTCTTTTTTACAAAAACTGAACATCTCCCTTGAGAACAAGATTACTTTAGGATATATATATATATGGGTTTTTTCCTCACATGACATGGATTACACTGAGAGCTTTTTGAGAAAAATGATTTCACAGGCAAGTATCACATGCACCCCTAGAGAATTCCTGTTTTATTGGAATTAACTTGAATTTTCATTGTGTAGTAAATGAACTGTATGGTTCCCCCTTCCCACAAAACCCGAGGTCCCCTCTGCCCCCAAATGCAGGAAACTTCTGAGCAGTAGGATCCCTTGAGTTCCTGCATGTGTGGGAAGGGCTGACTCTCTAGGTCTGCTAAGAACTCATGGCAACTCCACAGACAAGTATTATTTCTCAGAGAAATTCATTTCAATCCCCTGGAAAGATCTTATGTTGATCTGTGTTAGAACAAAGTCTGCCTGTTCCCCTGTGGAAATGACTTGTGGCCATGGTAGCTCCTGTAATGTGTGGCACAACCTTCATGTCACGCTTTCCTGACAGGTCAGTAATTAACTTGCATTGCAATTGTTTGCCGTCTCTACCACAGCAGCCATTTACCAAAATAACATTTTAATTTCAGTTTCCTTCCAGCTCACTTTCCTTTCTTTTTCTCCCTGTGGCTTCTACATCTCTATTAAGTCTAATTTCCCCAGACCACTTCCATAAGCTGAGAGAGTGCAATAAAACCCAGTTTCAAAAATGTCAAATATAATGAGAAAGGAAGATCACAGCAAAGGAATTTGATCATAGCCACCCCATTGGGTAACATTGCCTTTGACTGGGCAGGCATTATATATAGAAGATGTGATAATAAGATTTGCATTTATTTAACCAATATCTGAAAATCTGGAGGTAGGCTGCATTTACAGAAAATGTCTGACAGGTCAGCTGTTTAGGCAAATTGTAATACTACTATTGTCCTTGCATGTGGCCATTCTAAGTGGAGAAAATCCATGTGAAAAGTGGAGTAAGTCCAAAATTTGTGTGGTAGGCATTTCTGATCTTCATTAGCCATAAGTATTGGCATCCTCAATCCCCTGGGCAATTAAGCTATATTCTCATGGAAACAAAGCAGCTGGTTTTATACTTCAAATATGTATTGAGTCTTTACTCAGAGAAATAGACATGCTGTGTTCCACATGACCTACAGAAATCAGAGGATCCTGAAGTACATTTATGCCTAGCACAGACGCCTACCACAGAGCCTGATAACAGTGCAATGGAGGACGGCACCACTACCATGGGCTGGAAGTGATTTCAAGGTGAAGATTTGGACAATAGGACTGAGTGTTTATGATGAATCGAACTTCACCAGAGAAGGAATAATGAGAGCAACATGGGCAGAGTTCATCAGGTTTAAGAGAAACAGACACAAACATCCACATCAGAAGGCATAGTGTGGATAAATATATGGAAAGCTAGGGAGAGAAGCTTTGTTAGGGTTGAATTAGGACAACTTTGCAACTACTGTCAAGGACTTGAATTCATCCCATAGATCTTGGAGACATTTGGTTATCTGTTTAAGGTCTAATGCATTTTCCAAGGTTTTGATGTGGGTCAGTGAGATGGCTCAGTGAGCAAAAGCATTTTGATGAGTTTGATCCCCAAACACCATTGTAGAAGGAAAGAACTGATTCCTGAAAGTTGTCCTCTTACTTTCATCGGTACAGCATAGTAAGTGTCCAAATGCCCTACACACATACACAAAGATACATCACACTACACACACACACACACACACACACACACACACACCCCACAATATTAATAATTGTGAAAATAGGTCCACAATAATGATCTCCAACCACCAAAACTTCAAAAAGACCAGTTACCATCTCATGAGATTCTTCTTCAACAAATGTAAATCAGACTAAATATTATTACATCTGTTTGTAAACCCTAGTCTCATAATGAGACCCACTTGACATGAAAAAAAAAATCCAGAATTTTAGAGAACTGCAGTTTGAATATCTAATTGCATGTTTAACGTTTCTAGACACCAAACACATGCAGAGAAAGGTTAAAATGTGACAGAGTATCAAAATAAAGTCCTTAAGGGGAAGCAGGTGCAATTGTTATGAAATTGAAGGAAAATAAGATTAATGGAACTTCTTCTGAATTTCTTTCTGTTCATCAGGCAGGTTGAAAAACATTGAAAAGCAAAAGAACACAATGTCTGTGCCACTGCAATGACCTGTATAGACTCTAAGCTTCATGAGAAGCCTAGCTCCTTAGAGACAGAGAATTGTCAGGGCCATAAGTAATACAATCTTTGGTCTGTTTCTTCTGTTAGTTTTTACCTAATCAGCAAGAAATGTTGGGTTATGTTCAGCCTATTTGATACAAGTTTTAGTTAAGGAAAATGGTGATCTTAAGAGCCAGGCATTTCTCTTACAGAGAAAGACCAGCACAGCTGCTCTGCAGCCACAGCATTAGAAAACACTGGAAAACAAGCAGGATCTAAGGCATTCTCTGTACAGGCTGCTCACTGATCTTTTTGGAAGCGTATCAAGCACCCAAACCTCATTTTAACTTGTGATTATTTTTATTCCCTGAGATTTCTCCTTCTAAGGTGATTTTTTTTTCTTCTGAAAGGCTTTGACTCTGTCAAAGTTTTCTTATTACATTGGTGAAATCTAATTACTTGTCATTGTTTACAGCTATACCAGGCTTCATCTCTGTCTTGGCCTGTGCAGGGTTCAAATATGGAGAACTTGCATATTGCATAATTAATGCTCCTCTGTAATTAACAGTGATCAGTAATTGACAGTAGTCAACATGGCTGACATTTGTTTCGTTTAGTAAATTTGTTATTGTGTCTGTTACTCTTTCCCTAATGCTGATGTCTCCAACACATGGATTGACTGCATTAGATTTCAGTGCCAACAGGGCCTATCTGGATGAAGTAGCTTTGTGGTGGTCCATTGCTGTGAGGGACAATGACTGTATGGCAATAGCATTAAAAAAAAAAAAAGTTTTTTCAGAACTCCTTTAATGAATTTAAAAAACAGTTGTCTCATTAAAAAAAAAGACACTTAAAATAGCTTGGAAGAATGTTTGTATGTACAAGCTTGCCTGCTTTTGTGTGTGAAGTTCGATTAATTGTTATAAGCTGAATACTTTCAAGTAATCACAGGAAAACAAAGAACTGCAACGGTATCGATGCACCCACAGTCCCCTTGCAGTCACTGCCTGCCTTGCCTCCCCTCACCGAACTTGACAATGATCCTGTCTTCTTTTGCCTGTTTTTAACTTCATGGAAACAAAAACTTAAAATGTGTATTTTTCCTTCTGGGTTGATTTCAAGAAAACTTTCAGTTTATGTAGAAGATTGATGTGCAATAATTTTTCTTGTTTTTATATTGGGTTTCTACCTTTATCACTTTGTGGGAATTGTTCATCTGTTCTCCGAACAAGTCATTTTATTGTGTTTATTTCAGTAATTCTCTTCTCTGTGTGCTGCCTTTTCATTCTTTTCCTGATGTCATTGTATTAGAAGGGCCCTTCACCTTAGTATTTTCAAATATGTGACTTCTTTCCTCTTCTTTCCTTCTTTACTGCGTTTTCTTTTTCAAATAAACCCCGAGTGATTCCAGGCCACACATGCTTGTTTTATAACGTATTTTCTTCTAAATTATTTGCTTTTTAATTTTTATTTTTTAAACACTGATTTGGCTGTAAATAATTTTGTATTTGGTGTGAAGTAGGGATAAAATTCTTGGTATGGGGCCAGGAATGGTGGCACATGCCTTTATGGGAGGCAGAGGCAGGCGGATCTCTGTGAGTTCAAGGCCAGCCTGGTCTACATAGTGAGTTCCAGGACAGCTGGGGCTACAGGGAGACCCTGTCTCAAAAAGAACAACAGAAAAAATCTTGCTGTGTGGCTAACTCATACATGTGCATCTGTAGATTGGAATGCTGTCATCTCTCATGTTCATCAAGCTGAGGAAGGCCTATGAACTGGCTGACCTAAATTGACCAGTTTCTGAGGAGCTGTCCTAGCCACAGGTGGTGACAGAGGTATAAATTTTCAGGTACTAACACTACCCAGTAATGACAGATCTCTGGTCACCATCAGAGTAAATGATGGGAACTGGAAAACAAGTTAAATAGAAATAGCTATTCAAAATGTGAGCAGAAACAGTGCCTGGTAATCTCAGAGTGGCAGCACCAAGGGTGCAGGTAGGTTGTTATCAACTCAGAGGATTGCAGTGGGTGTCCGACTTCTCAGTGCTGGGCATCTGTTCACCTCTAGCTCACTTCTGCACAAGGAAGACTGGCGATGCTGAAGGAGGGCCTCAACCTCGGCTGGTAGGTGAGGCAGCAAACAGCCAGCTTACCAGTAGAGGAAGCTGTGGTCAGAGACATCGAAACGGCCAGTGATGAGGAAGTGGCCTAATGAAGTGTTAGGCCTCGGAAGTAGGTATAGATGAACTTGATGTGTATATTACAAGCCTAGATTTAGCCAAGACCATTTGTTCCAATTTACTATTGAAGTCACATTCCACTAGAATGAAAGGTTACCAGCACTTAGTTAAGATTTCTCCTAGGAGTTAGAGTAAAAACAAAAAAACAAAACTTGCCTTGAAAATGAGCACCTGACTTCCAGAGAGGAAGAGAAAGCTTTGTTCAGAGCCATTTTTCAATTATCTGTGTATGGAGCTTCTTAGCAAGCAGACTTAGCTACATTTTCTGTAGATATTTCAAGTCAGTGAGCCTGAGGAGGGATCTCAGAAACCAGGTTTTCCTATCATCCCTCAGTAATTCACGTGTATCCTGGCTTTAAGTTATTTTAATAAAGGTATTTTAAATTTTATTTTTTATTATATGTATATATGTGGGGGTTTATATGCAGATGAATGCAGGTGACTGTGGAGCTCAGACAAAAGAAGGCATCAGAGTCTATAGAGCTGGAGTTACAGGTGCTTGTAAGCTGCCAAATGCGGGTGATGGAACTGAAATCCTATCCTTTGGAAGAGCAGTAAGCACTTTTAACTGCTGAGCCATCTCTAGGGCCTTCTTTTAAAGGTGTAAAGATTTTATCTTATTTTTAGATGTGTATTGTTCTAAAATTCATAATACTCACTTGCTCTGTGTGTATGTGTGTGTGAGAGAGAGAGAAAGAGAAAGAGAGAGAGAGAGAGAGAGAGAGAGAGAGAGAGAGAGAGAGGCTGGAACTCAAACTCAGGTTTTTACACAAGCTAAGCTTATTTACATTCTGCAACTGAACTATATCAGTAATGGGAGGATTCACATATTGTTTAAAGTTCATCACTACTAGGTTTATCTTATGTTGTAGTTGCAGTTGGGTTTTCTGGAAATAAAAGTTCTCTCTAGATCATGCAGGAGAGGGAGTATTGTATAGTTCATCATTGGAAATGGGGAGAGATATGTCAATAGCCACTAAGTAGGCAAGGTGGTAGATACATAGACATAAATATATGAAAACAACGCTCCAGATATCAGATTGAAGGATGAAATATATTTAGATATAAAAACAAATATATAATCCAAATTTTGCTGAAAATAAGATAAACTCAGAAACGTCATGTCACAGCTTTATCATGCCACATTTGGTGCAAAGTGCTCTGTTACTTTTCATTTGTTTGTTAATATAATGAACTTGATAAGTGTGACTAAAATGCCAATTTGAATACTTGGGATATAATTCTCATTAAAGACCAAAGGAGGATTGGTTTATGAAGAAAATTTCCACAAAATTCTTTTTGTACAAGCTTCCTTTCAAGGTGCTAAGAATAGTCAAATGATGAAAAAGATTTGCCAGTCCTCATTACTTAAATTGTAGGTTTTTCTGTTTGCTTGCTTGTTTTTTTGACAGGGATAATTCATACATGTGCATCTGTAGATTGGAATGCATGTCATCTCTCATGTTCATCAAGGTGAGGAAGGATCATGAACTGGCTGACTTTCTAAAGTGACCAGTTTCTGAGGAGCTGTCCTAGCCGCAGGTGGTGACAGAGGTCTAACTAGTTCCAGCCTGCCTGGAAGTCATGATATGGACCAGGGTGGCCCCAGAGATCTGCCTGCCTCTGTCTCCCAAAGGCTGGGATTAAAGGGGTTCATTACCATACCTGGCGATAAATTTCAAAATTTTAAACTGAGTTTTTCATTCTCCATTTTTGAAGATCCTTTACTATCTCTTGTTCTTTGTATAGCTTTAAAATATTTTATTTATTATTATTTTTATTTGTGTAAGTGTATTGCCTGCATATATGTAAGTGTATCCATGCCATGCAATGCCCGTGGAGGTGAGAAGAGGGCTTCGAATCCCTTGGACCTAGAGTTATGAACAGTTATTAGCTGCCATGTGAGTGCTGGGAATGAAACCTGGGTCCTCTGCAAGAGCAGACAGTGCTCTTAAACCACTAGCCATCTCTCCAGCCCCTTATTGCATATCTTAAAATGCATCCAGCGCTTTCCGGACTGAGTAACTGAGGGTTCCACCTGCCATTGGTGTCTTGAAGTCCTTCCACTTTATCATTATCTTAATCCATGTGCCATTGGGGAGGCCAGATCCTCTACCTAAATCACTGTGGCTTTGGTTTCCTTTCCTCAAAGTGGATCCCATCCTCTCTCCTCAGCTGGGAAATAGAGGAGGTGAGTAGGAATCAACCTTGGGTTTCAGTTAATTGAACATCATTGTAATTTTTGCTAGTGTAGCCAAATTTCTTTCTTATTTTAGGCTCCTTCCATTGACGTGAATGGTGAATGCATAAATATTTAAAGTTTTAAATTGCTATGGAGACTGTTTTATATAAAATGATGTCGTCTCATTTCTGTGCATGCTTCATCTGCTTATCTCCTTTACCATGACTACTCTGAGACTTGGAGAATCTTATCTATTAATAGTCAGCCTGAGTGGTGAAATGGTTATGCAATCACATCCTGTCTACATTTCCCCACCTTGTGTATGGTGAACTTTGTGTATGTGTGTGTGTGTGTGTGTGTGTGTGTGTGTGTCCACTTGAGCATGCACATGTGTACTGTGTTCAGATGATTGTCACAATTATTATTATCAGCACATGAGGTATAAAAATCTTTCACTTCCCCTAGTACAGAACATATACACATGTTCATATCTGGTGATACTCTATATCATATGATTCAAAATTATCAGATGAAAAAAACAGTAATATATTCACTATTACTCAGTAAAGTTAAACTTTTGGAGACATATTTAATGATTTTTAAAATGTTTTGGAGAGAGTTGGCAGCAGAAGAAAATTTATTCTTCTTAGTTAAAAAAATGAACCCAGTCATGAAAGCTAGACAGACAAAACAAACTTAAATGAAAATGCTATATATAAATGGATGTTTTTTCCATAGGATAATTCAGTGTTTTAAGCAATCCTTAAATATCTATTAGGATCCGTTGACCATATAAAAGTTATTTGGATGACTCTTGCTCTCTCTAATCATGACACCTTGCTCCTGCTTTCTTAGGAGCAGCTATAAATTCAAAAAGAAGTAGAAAAAGCAGGCAGACAGCCAACCAAATTCAACCCACAGACATATGGTGTTGGGCCTGAACAATGTTTTAGAATGTTTTGAATCAATTTCCAATTGAAAATGAGGGCTGACACTTGTTAAAAAAAGAGAGAGAGTGAAAAAAATAGAAAAAATAACATGTCTATGCATCTTCACTTGAAAATCCATTAGATTTGGCAACGTAATCCAGGTCTGTTTGATAACAGTCAATTAGAGGAGGGTCCTTTCTCCATCCCCTCCATAGGACCAGGGTCCCTGTGGTCCCCAGGTCCTCTGTGAACACTCTTCCTTGGTGGATGTTCTGGCTGGTCTGGAGACATTTTTGATGATGACACCTGATATTTGCCACTTCGAGGAACATTTCCCTGTTACATGTTAAACAGAGTTTCTACTGCACATTAAGTCAACATAAATGTCTATATTTTACTCTGTAAATTCAAGCTGAATGAAGAGCAGAAAAAGGAGTCTGTGTTTGAACCATTGCTTTAAGGAGAGGTTCATCAGACGTTACCTCATTTATTCCTACAATTCTCTCAACATGACCTCTGTTAAACACAGAAGGAGATAGTGATGTGTGCTTTACTCTGCTAAGCAAGTTCTGTTTTCTCCCTTCTCCCACTCTGACCTCATCTGCCCTCTCTATTGTACTTTGATAGGTGTTTATACCCTGACTCGTATTGTTTTCTGTTCTCTATTTAAGCAGTGTCTCCTCTGCCCAATTGATTGTGAGCTCCTTAAAATCAGACATTGTTTTTGTCAGTGCTGCTGTGCTGTAGACTCTACAGATGTTTGATGCCTGTCTGAACTCCTGTGCCACTAATTCTACCAGGACCATGAGCACTTCCAACATGTTCAGGTTTGCCATAATATTTAGAATGGTTGTGATTACCAATTAGTCCCAAGTGTCATTGAATTCTGTTGCTCCACCTCTACCTCTTCCCACTTAGAACATCCAAATGGACCCAGGATGGTGCAGTGTAGTCAAGGGAAGCCAGAACAATCACTTCCTCTTACTTTCTCTTCACCTAGGCCCCTCGTTGCATTCTAGAGGCATGCCTGCAGCACAAACAGGTCTCTAGTTTTCCTAGCTAGGAGGTTCCCACCAATATCCAACCACTCCATTGTTAATTCCTTCCCTGATGCCAGAGGACTGATCTAGAACCCACTGGCAACTAGCCACAGGATCTTCTGGTCCTACAAGAAGAGTGCCCAATGGTCGCCAGCGCTATCTCAGTCTTGGATTCCCCACTCATACAGTGTGCTCACTGCTGCCCCACACCAACTCCTTTCAGACTAAGATTGGTGTATTGCCTCACTTTGATAATGGAATATTGAGCTGCCTGCCCAGAAGAAAGCAGAAGGAGGGCAAACCAAAGATGCCTTAAATTGGCCAATAGTCTAGATATTGGCCTTACCATTTCCTTTCCTGTATTTTCCCTCAAAAACATTTCAGAATGACCCCAGGATACTCACTTCATGGGTCATCTGTATTACCACAAAACCGATTTAAAGTAAAAATGAGTACATATGACAGAATACATGAAGCTCAGTGGGAGAGGAGCTGTAAGATGGGTGCAGGTGGGGAGATGGTCTAAATATGATTAAAATATATTTTATGAGATTTTCAAATTTCAATAAAAATTATGAAGAAGAAAAAGTAAATTCTATGCCTTTCTTTCTTCTCTGCTCATTCTAATTTCAAATCTAATGGTCAGTGACTGCCTGCTACTTTTTGAGTTGCTCTGTGTGACAAATACGAATTCTTCAAGATTAAAAGCTATTTTTGGTGAAAGCACATCTTGAGCTTCCTGAAGTAAAATTTCCCTATCAACCAAAAACAAACAAGAGAAGAGTTAGCGTTTCTTCCCTCTTCCCTAAACAGCTATACTATACTCCCACACACAGCTGTATTGAGGAAGTGAAACTAATAGCAAGAAAATGCTCTTGATGACTTTTATAATATTACCATAATACTTAGAATTTAAATGGGCCCAAATCATCCTAATCTGGCTTTTATATCACAGGGAAGTGAAAACGTTGGAAATTCAGTACTCCATGACAACCCCGTTACTAAAGCTGCTACTCTTACCAACTATATCCAACCTTTTAAAAGTCATTATGTCACACCAGGCAAACATTTTAACAAGCATTGTTTTCTTCGCTTTTTATTCTGATGAAGGTCCCCTTTCACAGAGGAGGAAACTTGGGCTCAGAATGATTAAGCAACTTAGGGACCCAAATCATAGTTTTGAAGTCCAAGTTTGAACTGAATTTATTTTTCCTGTCTTACCATCCTGTTTTCTAAATACTTTACTATGTTTATTTAGAAGAAAAATGTCCTAGAGTAAAATTTGAGGTAAAAAGGTAACACTGCAAATGTGTTCTCATCTTCATCAAAGTCAGGCAGCAGAGACACAGAGAAGAGGCTGGGCCAGGGTCCCAACATTGCCTTCAAAAGGGCCTGTCTGCAATAACCTAGAGGTAGGGCTGACCTCAGATCTCTGCCACCTTCCTCATAGTGCCAATAGCCGGAGACCATGCCTGCAACAGGTGACTTCTGGGGAGGCATTTAGGATCCACACCATAACAGCGAATCACAGAAATAGTTCACACATTTCTGGTAGCCCCAATGAATATGTAAAAGAGGAAAGTCAGATCTTTCCAATTACATCATTTATTTAGCTCACTATATCAGGTTTAGTAGTAATATGATCATAGACAATATTAATATGATCATTGTGCTTATTTGTACTAGATCTTTGAACTCTATTACATACCTTAGCTGCATTTCAAGAGTTCCACAGCCAGAGGTGACTAGCTGCTCTCCCATGAGACCTTGGGATTTAAGAAGAAATCTTTGGGATTTAATATATGAAGAGAGGCACAGAATTCAGAAGATCAGGAGAAAAAAAAGCAGAAGTCACCTGCACTATGATAGAAGTCACAGGCTCACATTCTAAAGCAGCTTTACACAAGGCAACACAAGGGCAGAACAAGCAACAAGGTTCGCAGAGTTTTAGACACTGAACAAGCAGGACTCTTTTAGAGTCTTTTAGACTCTAGGGACTAATGTGGTGGCACAACTTCTAATTCCAGCACTTAGGAGGAAGAAACCAGCAGCTCACCAGTTTAAGACTAGCCTGACTTATAGAAAAATACCCTGTTTTGTCTTCTTCTTTTCTTTCTTTTCTTTCTTTCTTTCTTTTTTTTTTTTTTCGTCTTTTTTTGAGACAGGGTCTCCCTGTAGCCCCAGCTGTCCTGGAACTCGCTATGTAGACCAGGCTGGCCTTGAACTCACAGAGACCCTCGTTTCTCGTTTTCACAGAAAAAACGAAGGAAAGATGGGAAGGAAGGAAAAGAGGGAGGGCGGGAGAGAGACAGAGAGAAAGAAAAGTCAAAATTGCTTAATTTTAATTGCAACAACTGGATAGACTTGGAAACTGTTGCCTTGCACAGCCTAAGTTAAAACCATAGACTTTATATTATCCAGATAAACCTGATCCAGTTTACCAAGCAGCAATGTGAGTTTGGGCACTAAACTGTGGAACCTTTGCTTCCTTATCTTTAAAATGGGACTACCAACCCCTTTATAAGATTTTAGTGGATGCTAACTATTATTAGGCATATACCTGGCCCATAACACATTTTGAAAAATTCTAGCTATGACAATGATCACTAATGATCCCACTCTGATAATCCACCCTGATGAATGTTTCATGCTACTGTAAATATTCTGATAATGAGGGGATATGATATATTTTTGGTGGTACCATAATACTTTCTACAGTGACAGAGAGACCACTGGGGTATTCAACACACTTCTTTTCCTTTCCTGTATTCTACTTCTTGTAGGAAATCTGTCAAAATACAAATAGCTCATCATGTTTAGAGGTTCAAGACCCTTGATTTCCCCAGAGTATCTATCAGAAAGATAAATTTGGGTTTCAATGCTCAATGTCTAGTCTTTCAAATTGTAACATGAAATTAAAGCAGAATGATCAAAGAACAGAGACAGAAATTTCCCTTGACTCAGCACTCAAGCTTCCTGAACATTCTACCTGTAGAGTGCTTTAAAGACAGTATCTTGTTTTGACTCTAAGCTAGGAATCAATCAAGTCTAGAACAAAAACTTCTTGTAAGGTACTAGGAAATCAATCTACAGTAAACATACAGATATTCAGTTTAAAAACATCATTTTAATAAAAGAGATTAAAATTTATATGGTTAGAGGTTTTGTGTTTTTTTTTTTTTTTTTTTAAATACGCTTGAGTGTTTTCAAGTAATGGGGTTTCTGTTCTGATTTTCAAAAGCAACTCAGAATGTAGTGGATCCCACATACCTTATGTAGCTGCCAGATTATTACTACCGGTCTTCCGTATACACTAGGTGTAATGACACTTCTTTGAAATATCTTTGTAAACTTACTTCTCCTAATTTTATACCCCCCAAAAGTCACAAATCTTCATAAGACCTTCTCTGATTCTACGGTTTCCACTAAAAGTTAGTTATTCTGTGTTTATCACATGCTACCACTGGTCTACGCTTTAAGTAATTGGTAGTAAGAGACAGTCTAAGTAACTAATCAATATTTTATTAATATAAAACTATATGAATATGGGGCTGGAGAGATGAACCAGCAGTTAAGGGCACTTGGTTGCTCTTGCAGAGGACCTGAATTCGATTCCCAGCACCCATGTGGTGGCTAACAAACATTTGTAACTCCAGTTCCAGGGAATCCAACACCTTCTTCTGACCTCCACAAGCATTGCAGGACACAGGTGCACTTACACACATGCAGGCAATACACTCATATACATAAAATAAAAATAATAAAAAAGAATACAATTAAAATGGGTTTATTTAATAGCAACAAATTGTAAGAAAATTAATTTTAAAAATATTATATAAGGGTTTTAAAAAATATTTTATTTATTATTTTTATTTTATGTGTATGCATGTATTGCCTGTATCTAGGTAAGTGCACCCATGTCGTGCAATGCCTACAGAGACCAGAAGAGGCTGTCGAATCTCCTGGTACTGGAGTTACTGACAGTTGTTAGCTGCCATGTGGGTGCTGGGATTCGAATCTGGGTCTTCTGCAAGAACAGCCAGTGTTCTTAACCACTGAGCCATCTCTTCAGCTCCTTAAGGTTTTTTTTTTTAATTACAGTTCTTTTCTCTCTCTTTTCTCCACCAGTATCCTCAATGTTTTTAATCAAAAAATAGCTAATAAATTACAGCAAAAAAAAAAAAATCACTTTTAGGGCCAAAATCCTAACTAAAAGGCTGCAGAATTTCCCACACTCTTCAACCATTGTGAGTTAAGGCAAACACACGCAAATACACATTGCTTCATGTTTCTTGTGATTTTTCTTGAGATTAAAGTTAATTACTGAGTGTAATTTTGTCCGAAATTTCATGACATTGAATTATCACATATTTTAATATATTAATTTCTAAGTTTTTTTTAAAGAAAAGTCGCAATAAACATGAATGAAAAAAAATTTTGAGAAAGAAAAGATATTTTCACAAGAGCCACTGCTGAAGAGGTAAACTGGGGTGGAAGGTAAGCCTGGATTTCAGGCTCTGCTTATTGCTCATGAACTGACAAGAATTTGGATTAGGGAGAAGGAAGACAGAGGGGAATTATAAACTGTTGCCCAGAAAGACAGAGGATGGTGTGACAATTGAGGAATGTGAAAAGAGGAAAGAAATGGCTTGGGTTGAGGGGAGGTAGCTAATGGCTAAGTGATTGCTTTCTTTAAAAAAGTTTTATGTATTTATTAGTGTGTGTTACATATATAAATATATGGGGGAGGTTCAGAGGACAACTTTCAGTAATCAGTTCTCACCTTCTACCTTATTTTTGAGAAAGGGTCTCAACTTGCATCTGCCTGACTGTGCACTGCAGGCTAGCTGGTCCGGAGGCTCCAGGCAATTCTCCTGTTTCTTCCTCCCATCTCCCCATAGAGGTACACTAAGATTGCAGACCCTGCATTATGACATCCAGCTTTTTATGTGGTTCCTGGCATTAAACTCAGGTCCTCAGGCTTGCCCCTTTGAGTCATCTCACCAGCCCATGTGATTGCTTTTCATATAACTTATTTTGACTTTTAGGAGACATTCAAGAAGAGATGATGGATAATCAGTTTCATTTAGAGTTTTAACATTATGGACAAAGGTTTGATCTTGAGATCTAGTTAGCATATAGATAATATTTAAAGTCATAGGACTAAAGGTTATCTAGGAACAAACTTTCAGGATAGAACTAAAACTGTATCAAAGATGGATTGCAAAATATTTCAGCATTAGAGGGCTAGTGGTGAGGTAAAGTATGTGAAAGAAACAGAAGGGTCACCCAGTGAGGCTGGATGAAAACAGAGAGCCAGAGAGCATGGCATAGTAGGAAGTCAAATGGAAAGACAATGGCGGGCGGGGCGGGGGGGGGATTCGTTTTAATTACATTAAAAGTAGCTCAGATACTGAATGAACTGAAAGTCAAAATGGCCATTATATTTGGTAAAATGAAGAACTTTGGGGTTCAATCAATAGTATGTGTTGTGAAATTCCTAAAGCATCAGATTTATCTATGTAGAATTATATGTAAATGCTTGTGTTTATGTTTTCTAGCTATTTAAAGTTTTCATTGACTGGAAGGCATTCTTATTTTATTTCCTCCAATAATTCTTAGCATTTTACAGTATGCTTTGTTGGAATTCAAAATTAGCTAACAGATTAAATTCAGTTGGTCTTGTAGCTTTAAAAAAGACAAAAAGAATGTGTTTGAAAATACACAATTTTAGCCAGGTATGATGACTAATGTTAATCGTCAGCTTGACAAAAATCTAGAATCACCTGGGATATAGGCCTCTGGACATGTCTGTGGGAAATTGTCTTGATTCCGTTCATTCATTTAAGGAGACTCATCTTTATTGTGGAAGGGATCATTCCTGGGCAGGGGATCCTGTACTATATAAGATGGAGATTGTACTGAATGTGAGCTGAGCACTAGAAAGCATGTGTTCATTTGCTGCTATCAGCTTCTTCACTGAAGATGCAGTGTGACCAGCTGCCTCACACTCCTGATGCTGCAATTCACCTGCAGGGATGGATGTTAATTTTGAACTGTGAGTACTGTGATGGGTGGTAACTTTGAACTGTAAAGTATTTTCATCAGATTACTTTATCACAGTGCATGCCTGTAGTCCCAGTATGCAAGAGGCTGAGACAGGAGGATTACTAAATTAAAGGCTAGCCTGGTATGCATAATGAATTTGAGTCTAGCCAGGCTATACAGTGACTGTGAAGCCAGCCTTGGCCAGAAGGCAAGACCTTGTCAAGAAACTCACAAAGCAAAACATAATTGGAAATCCACAATTTGTATTGTGTGTTATTGACAAGGACAATTTCTTAAAATGTTCTGTCTAGTTTTTGGCACCTGGAAATACTCACTGTCATTAGAAGAACCTTCAACTATTTCAGTGGAGACAAAAACTAGGGAGCATGAATTCCCTCAACTTCCTCTCCTCATTTCATCTTATCTATATCCAATTCATCCACATTTGCACTCATTAAAGTGTGCTTCCTTCTGTTTAAGGTTATTTATCTACTTGAGCTAGTGATTACACCCATCTGTCTCAGACTCCTCTGAGACCTGTGGCTTTCTGGATATATGGTTTTTATTTGCATTCTTTCTCTCTTTCATCTGAACATTCACATCGAACATCCCCCCTCCCCTTTTAGCTAGCACTCATTTCATCTTTAGAAAAGGGATATTTCGAGCATGATATGCAATCCCAGTTCCTTAGGTTTTTGGTATCTCACTCCAAGGCTTGAACTTCAGTAATGCTTCATTTGTTAATTATGCAATTAAGAAAGAATCCATTCTTCTATAGTGAAAACAGACAGAATTGATCTTTTAAAACAAGTTCAAACTCAGTCATAGTAGCAGAGATACCACATAAAACTATACTGAAAGACAATGTTATATAAATTTATGAAACTTGAAAAGATGGACAATATTTGCTTCCTGTCATCCCATCACTGGGGAGGCTGAGGCAGCAGTCAGGGGCCATCTAGGGAGCCTCTGCCCACCATTTTCATTAAGCATGCAATGGAAGTTCAAAAGTTACAAGGATGTGAAGGATAGTTTAGAAACACCATCTACATTATTTTGTTGTCTCATAAATCATATTTCTAGAAATTCATTCTATACATATATTTTCAGACATACAATTATATAAATACATTCATTATATCTCAAAATTTAAAAATAACCAAGACTATAACTTTTTGAATAAAAGTTTTACTCAACATGACACATTCATATACATATTACACAGTTGTAAAAATAACATTAGATAATTTCTTAAGAAAATATTTCCAATGTTTACTGCTAAAGTGGAAAAAAATGTTGAAGAGGTATGTATAGCCATACCTCAAAGGAGTACACATAAATGCACACATGTAAACATATGTAAATGCATGCTTTTTGTAGAAAGTACCAGAGGAGCACAAAGTATTAAGAAATTTGGTTGACTATGTGTTGTATGGAGTGATTAAAATGATAGGTCAGTGTGAGAAGGATTTTCTCTGAAAGTTTCCTTTGATTTTTAACCATCTCATCATGCCACCTAAAGGCATGTCATCATGTTTCCATGACAAGGAAAAGATCTTTAAACCACAGTCTGATTAAGAGCCTCAAACTCCTAGGCAGATAAGCCAGTGCCTATTTTACCAGAACACACGTTGCCATTAAGTGCAACCTTTTCTGCAAACCATCCAGAAGAATATGGCATTCAACAGTGAGGTGAATGGAAAAAGCAAACTACTGCTGATGCAAGAAAGCCCACTGTGTGTGTGCGTGTGGCCGCACAGGCATGGCCATCCCTGCATAAAGCTGCCTGTCATCACCTGGACCTCCCAGTGGAAATTCCTCAGTAGGTGCGTTCCATCAGGATCCCCATTGTCCTTCTGGCCTTCCAGCTTACTACTGTACTTTTATCAGCAGAAGTAGACAACTCAATCTTCCTTTGAGATTCTCTGCTCTGCCCCTTGCTTTCCTATTTTGACACATTTCTTTTCTGTCCTTGGACTATATTTCTCTGAAAACTACTGAAAAAACTTCTGCAAATACATTCCTGAATTATCTGACAAGACATAATCAAATGATGTATAACTGTCACAGAATTTGTCTAGTTTATGGCCTGGGAAATAACAGTAATAAGAAATTGTTGGATGGGTTTCTGAATTCTGATAGAGTATTCTTTATGTCTTTTGGGGGTAATTAATATATTATACTAGATTATAAAATTTAGAAAACTTTAAGGAATTTTCATCCACAGTTATTGAAGTATGTTTTATTTTCATTGAAACTTTTTTTATTTGGACCCACCTTTAAGTAATACTATTTCTTTCTGATAATAGCAGCCTTTGAAGAAGTTGGGAAGCAATACTTTCAAATGTGAACATTTGTGGCTCTATAATTGAGTCCTGTGGCTTTGCCCATAAGAAGTATGGTGACCCTCTGGGAAAGCTTCTTACTTCCTAATACAGGAGAACCGTCTTTTCAGTGAAAGTACATGCCCTACAAGTATGGGATTCTTTAGACAAAACTGAGCTTGGGTCTAAATAAATTACAGAGTTACTAAAGTTAGCCTAAATCAATACAGCCATTCCTAATGGATGCAGTCGGACACAAATCTGAAGCTTTTCTGTGGTGATGGGAAAAGACATTGTTTTGTCACTCAGTTTGTAGAAAGGTTAAGAGAGAAACATGAAGCTTCTTGTTAATTCAGTGGGTTCTTCTGCTCAACTGTTTATAGAACTGTTAGAAAGAAAGAAAGAAAGAAAGAAAGAAAGAAAGAAAGAAAGAAAGAAAGAAAGAAAGAAAGAAAGAAAGAAAGACTGAATCCTAATGGCCCCCAGGGAGCGCCTAGATTCAGCCACTCCTGAATGCTTCAGACCAATCATGAATCAAGGACCACAGTTCCTGCCACTGCTAGTTTTTATCATTTCAAACAAAGGGATATTGTCTACTATAAGTTAACATTAATGAAAATTAAAAATCCATTTCTGGGGCTGGAGAAATGGCTCAGCAGTTAAGAACACTGACTGTTCTTACAGAAGACCTGGGTTCAAATCCCAGCACCCACATTGCAGCTAACAACTGTCTGTAACTCCAGTTCCAGGGGATGCAACAGCCTCTTCTGACCTCCGTGGGCATTGCACAACACAGATGCACTTACATACATTCAGGCAATACATGCATATACATAAAATGTGGTTATTAAATAAATAATTTTTAAAAAAAGAACACTGGCTGCTCTTGCAGAAGACCCAGGTTCAAATCCCAGCACCCACATGGCAGCTAACAACTGTCTGTAACTCCAGTACTAGAGGATCCGACAGCTTCTTTTGTCCTCACAGGCATTGCATGACATGGGTGCACTTACCTACATGCAGGCAATACACACATATATATAAAAATAATTTAAAAATTAAAAAATAAATGAATAAAAATAAAATAGTTTTTAAAATCTATTTCCATCTTTAGTTATATAACATTTGTTTTACATTATAAAAATAAGCTTCTGGTATCCAAATAGTTAAATTCAAAGTGTCAAAGACCTTTTTAAATTGTTTGTCTGGATAGGGGAGATGGTTCAGTGGGTAGAGTGCTTGCTGCACAAGCATGAGAACCTCAGTTCATATCCCCAGCACCCACATAAAACCTGGGTACAGCAGCCTGCACCTGTAATGCCAGTACTGGAAAAGCAGAGACTGGAGAATTGCCAGCCGTGAGCACCATGTTCACTGCTTCAAAGAAGATTATGGAAAATGATGAGGAAAGACACAAGACGTTGACCTATGGCCTCCACACACAAAGACACGTGTATTTGCACTGTCACATGTGTGCACACACACACACACATACACCACACACATGCACTCCCATAAAATTACATCTTTAGAGTGACTGATTATGCTAAATATTTTCTTTGTGAATGGGAAGACCAAAATTTTCTGAAAATGTGCTGCAATGATTTTGTACACCCACTATGAGAGGAGGAATATTTTATAGAAGTAAATATATTTCTGAGATAGATCGCTTTTCAGACACTCTCAGAGTCTGTCTTTAAATACTAGATGGGACCGAAGGCAACAAGACCACGATCCCAGATTATCTATCTCTCCACAACCATTTGCCATGTGTTTTTCTTTAGGTGAAACTGGAATCTTCAACCACCAATTGATCATCTGGATCCAGTTTTTTGAGCAAGCATATTAAAGCTCCACTATGAGGAGGAAGGAAGGGCCTGGCAACAACATCAAAACTGTGTAGCCACCACCTCAGTGTGAGGCTGTTTGCCCTAGAGTCCCTATGTTCTGCTCTATGGGATGAATAAACAGGGACTTTATGGAGACAGTGTGGGTACCCTGGAGCAGAGAGTTAAAAACAAGTAAAAGGGAGAAGAATATGGAAAGATTTTTCTCCTTTTTGAATTTCGCTGAAAGCTGGCCCCAAGCATGACATTCTTTGAACAGGTCTTCTTTGAAAGGACTTTGCAAATGAGATTCATTGTATCATTCTGTTTCACTAAAACTTGTTACTTATTTACTTATTTAGCATGCATAAAGGCAGAGTGATCAAGAATCACTAATTTGCAATCAAGTCCCTGAGGAATTACTACCAATTTTCCAGAGATTATGCACCACTCCTTTTTTGTCATCTGTTTACCTATCTCTACTTGTCACTTTTTTCTAAATCCACCTGAGCTCTGTTTTAATTTGCACTTAATCCTCTACCTACTCCATAAAATATTTAACAATACCTGTAAAAACCACTAATTTTTACCAAGAATTTGGCTTTTAACGTGTTAAACACTAAAATGTCTGTAGTTTTTTCCTTGCTCCAGATGTTCATCTGAGTATTTATTCTTGTTAATGTGTAACCTTTATTCACATGATTCTTTTTTAAACTACAGTGAAGTTAGTAGTAACATATCAACCCAAATTATCTGAATGATGCAGCATCTCTGATGTACAGACTCAGCAGCACAATTCTGAACACAGATTTAAACAGTGCTTTCCATTGTAAGGAAATGCAACAAATTGAAACTCTAATCAGACTATCAAAGCAAATATATTACCACAACCTTCTTACACGCTAACAATAAAAAGCATTGGACACTAGGTCCTAATCTCTACTTTTTCCGTAATCATTTTAATAGTCAGCAACAGTGTAGACAATTGAAGAGATTTTAAAATGGACTATTCCAGTGTGCCTTATAATTTCCTACTAAATTGATCATGTCAAAAACATTTATAAGTGCCTTTCAAGAGAAGACAATAAAGGAAAAGATAATTTTTGCCACTTATCAAACCTGTAACCATTTTTAATAACACAAAAGAATCTGTGTTGTGGGGTATCACTATCTCATCCAATAGCGCACTAAAATATCAAGAGCTGGGGATTATATCTCAGGTTTTTATTAATATTCTTTCAAATAGCAACAGTCAGGTTTTTTTATGTATTTTTTTCTCTGAGATTAGTGATTTTTTTTAATGATTTCTGCATATGCTAGATCACACAAAGACATAAGCAAAAAGTCAGCATAAAGAAAAGTTCTTGCTAGTTTATGATTAACAAATCCTTTTCATTTCTAAGGTTTATTATTTTAGAATATTTCAAAATATAATTATATAATTGCCTTAAACAACATAGTATGTCTGTAATTAGGGCCTCTTCCCAGAAGGAACCTTTAGTGAAATCAGCTGAAACCTTTGTTTTAAGCACAAAGACCTGTTTATGATTTAGAAAATTACCCTTACTTTATCCTACCTAGGAGATAAAATTTAGGAAAAAATATTCAATTGTCATGACAAATTATCCTTTATAATTTAAACTTCCTTGCTCTTTAGTAGCTATCTAATGAGGTGACTGGAGAACCTTTAGAAGAGTTTCCAGTACCTTTCAGATAATACCTTAATTGGACATCTTTCACAATGAAATTCAAAACAATACATCTTATTGTTATGAGTGCCCATTTTGTCTCAACTGAATCTTGAATAATGCATATTTTATAGAACTGTCAGTTAAAGGTGTATAGTCTCATGTTTTTACTCATAGTTACTTTTGAAAGAACTTTCTAACTAAAACTATATCTTATTTTGTCTTCACCATTTTAATCTAAAATCTTAGCCATAGATACTAGTATAATATTCTAAAAAGGACTTTGAATTTGTCTGCTGTGATTATGGAAAAAAAAATTACACTTTCTATGCCAAAAGAAACAAGTTGATGTTTAATCACAGGTAAAAGCAACACATTTTGCAGAAATGTTTATACATTCACACCAGCGTCTAGAACTTCTGCAAACACTTTCAAGTTCAAATTTCATGTACAATATAAAGTCAAAATTTACATACCTTCTCTCAGTGACGACTTGCTATTGAAACTGCCATCAACTCCTAACCGTTAATGACTCTTTCAACAAAAACGGAAAAGAGCAAAGTCACATGTCCTAAGATGAGGCCAGTGTTAGCTGCTGCTTAATTTCAGTACTGGAGGGTGAGAGGAAGGCGGGGGCCAGGGGTGAGCATAAAACTTTAAAAAACCCACTTCCTGGGTAGATACAGTTAACCACACACATCATAGTATTATTTGACTTAGGAATTAGCCATGCATAGTCAATCAACAATATGATTATTTATCCATATTAATGTAAATTTTCAAGTATTGAATATGTGTATGGGTTGCATCAGTTTTGATACCTAAAGGGGAAACTGTGATTAAATGTTTTAGGCAGGGGAGGGACTGATTGTTAAGCATAGAGGAAACTTCCCTTTTCTCTGCCTTCTAGTAAGGACTTAAACACATAAAGCCAGTCTTTCTTTACTGGTTTGTGTTCAGTATGCTCTTGCTGTCCAGAGGCTCTGCATATTCACTGGGAAGTCATGAAGCCACTTCTGACGCACAAAGAAGGTGCCTGTTGACTCATGGCTGGTCCTACAAGGACTTCCTAAGGCTAAGGATTTCCCAGAGCTCTGGTGTGGTGGCATCAGATCTTTAGAGGGCACAGCAGCTGAGAGTCTACAGCCATCTCAGGAAGAGGGAGGAGTTCAGGGCACCTGAGCATTCTGTGTGATGGTGGGTGGTTTCACCATCCTGTGTTCTCACTTGCAGTTTCCTAAGTTGGTCTAAAATATGCTGAAGAGCTCTCTAAGTCACAACAAGGAGTCGCTGAGTTTTAAATCTTTGATTTAGCTCAACAATTCCTTGTTGTGACTTAAAGAGAAAGACAAAATAACAGACCCAAAGGACATCCTTTGGGCAAGCTCCTGTACTTCAATCTATTGAAGACATATTAATAGATCTCAACATTAACTCTAGTATATGTATATTTATTGAGATGGAATTAAAAATATAAAATATAAGGTCCCCGATTTCCAGACTTGACTGGTTCTGTAAAATTGGTAGGATGTTTATAAAGTTCCTTCCAAACTTGTGAGAAAGATAATCACAATCTCTTATCATTCAACCTCATTGGACGAGACCTTTAGGTAGCAGAGTTGTATGGCATGTGTGACAAAAAGACAAGCTTTCGTCATATGCTTGATGTCTAACAAAGACTTTCAATTCATTGTGAGATATCCTTCCTGAATGTTCTTGACATCAAGGAGAAAGGAGCATGATGATAAAAATGAGGATAGCTGAATTCAGGACCAATTTTGCCACTGTTGTTTAACCTTGCCCAAGTCACTAATGTACCCTGAATTTCAGTTTAGCTATCGATATAATAGTATATAAAAATTTTTTTTAATTTCTATTTCAGAGAACATAGCAAGGAGATTTAACTATTCTGTGCATCATAAAGAACTGTAGACATCTGTAGCACGAGTTTGAAGTGCTGACTCCTGCCAAGAAGCATCCCAGAAACTCAGTATGACTCATTTGAAGCCTGGATAAATTCTGGTTGGACTCAGAAATCTAAGATGAGGAATATGAATTAGGCCTTTCTTGGAAAACAAGCTCTAATATAAGATGCTAATTGGAGGCAAAAGCACATTTTCTTTATGCTGGGTGGGAGTCAGCCAGGGGCAGTGCTTTGCCACGGTTTGGTCTCTGTAATGAGCAGCGCTTACAATGATTAAGGCTCTAGGTCATGAATTGACACTCATGGCTAGGCAGGTCCACTCATTCTCAGAGGCAGTACTTACTGAGTGCTTACTCTGAGTCACACACTATGCCAATCAGTTTCTGTTTATTGTGCCATTGGTTCAAACCCTCACAATTGCTTTGTGAAATAGTCAATATTTTTATACTATTTTATATATAAGGAAGCTAAGGTTAATTTTTGATCCAAATTAGTAAAGATTGGAGTCAGGAGTCAAACTCCGAGGTCTGACCTCAGAGCTCTAACTTACTATGCCATTTCCTACCCAGTTTTTCCACAACACAATTCTGAATGAGTGATATTGAGGAAAAGTTTCACTTCTGTTTTTAGTGTATATTTTAAAATTAATTTTTGTGCATTTCATACAACCTAATCATATTTAGATGCCCTCCCCCAGCTGCACCCCCCCAGCTGCACCCCTCATGGTCCCCCACCAGATTTCATGCCTTCACTCATATATGTTATGGCCTATAGGGTCAAGCTTTTGTACCCAGATGTTCCTGGTATATTTTCACCCACTGGAGTCTACTCAGTTGTGGAGGCAAGGAAGATCAGTGGTTTGAGGCCAGAATCAATTACATATTGAGTTGGAGATCAGCTTGGGTTACATGAGACCCTGCCTCATGTAAAGAGTGATCTACATCAGTCTTTTAAAGATCTACTCTCCCTGACATGAGAGTGAGGAGCTGCCAATAGTTCCTCTGCTAAGGTTGGGTTGTACTGCCCACTTCCCCAGTTCTATACTGGGTTTTTGTCTGATAAGTCTGCATAGGTGTTTCTTTTCGCCTTTCTACTGAAGAGTGCTAGACTTTGTAGTCAGGAATCCTTTCTAGGGTCATACTAGAATTAATTCCTCAGAATGATCTCTAAAAAATTCCTTTTGCTTTTCACAGTATTAATGTAATTTAACTTAATGTATATGCATGTATGTAAGTGCATCTGTGTTGTGTAATGCCAGTGGAGGCCAGTGTAATGCCAGAAGAGAGGGTCAGATCCCCTAGAACTAGAGTTATGGACAGGTGTTGGCTGCCCTATGGGTGCTGAGAACCAAACCTGGTTCCTCTGCAAGACAGACAATGCTCTTAACCATTGAGTCATCTGGCCAGTAACTCCCCCTTAAAAATTTTTTTGACACAGGACTTCTCTATAGCCTCAACTTGCCTGAAAAATCACTATGTAGACTAGGCTGGCCTCCTTCTCACAGAGATCAGCCTGTTTCTGTCTCCCAAGTGCTGAGATTAAAGACATGTACCACTAGACCAGGCATGTTCTCTAAAATTTGAATGCATATCAATGAAATGAAATGAACCTAGTCATAAACAGAAATATACTATGTTCAAAGGCACAAAACAGTAGACATGCATCAACCTGTCCAGGTTAGTCTGCAAATAGATTCAATATAATCTTTAGTTATAATTGTAACAGGAAGTTTTAAAGAACCCTACAAGCTTCTCCCAGAATATCTGTTAAAGTATGAATATCTAACAATATTTGAGTTCATTTTGAAATAAAAAAGGCAAAGACTACTGATTGGCTCTGCTAGACATTGAGATACTCCAAAATTATAGCATTTAATAGTACATTTAACATGGGCAGAGTGATGTATACCTGTAATCACTGCAAGTATGTTGTGGAGGCAAGGAAGATCAGTGGTTTGAGGCCAGTATCAATTACATATTGAGTTGGAGATCAGCTTGGGTTACATGATACCCTGCCTCAAAAAACAGTAAATAGAGAGATGGTTCAGTGGTTAAGAGCAATGGCTGCTATTGTGGAGAACCTGGGTTTGATGCCTAGCCATCATATGATGGCTAACAACTGTTTGTAACTCCAGTTCCAGGGGATCTGATACCTTCTTTTGACCTCCATGGTGGTGTACAATGTGGCTGCACTTACACACATGCAAGCAAAACACTCATACACATAAAATAAAAATAGTAAATAAAATGTTTTAAAAATCAGCAAATGAAATAATGTTTTGATACCCTAAAACAATGCGTTAAAATAGTATAATTGTTTGAAGTCTTGATACATGATGAAACATTGTAAGGTAAATAAAAAGCTATAATTTGTTTTACTAGATAGTGTTGACAAAACAGACACACTAAGTAGATGAAAATAGACTTGGACCCTAAATTAGACCTCATGGAGTGATAGATACCCAATGAGTTAAAATTTGTACTTAGGGAAAAAATATCATGATGCTGATACAATTAAATGAATAAATCTGTTTTACAAATGGAACTTTATTAAGTATTATCTTCCCATTATCACAAAAAAGAGTAAATATATGTAGTAAATATATATATATATATAATGTATATATATGACTACAAAATATTTTTCCCATTTTTATTACAAACATAACAGTATAGACAAGATTATAAAAAAATAAGACCCTAGAAGAAAGTGCATGTATTTATAAAAGACTTATATAAACCAATAGAAAAATAATGGGCAAGCTAAATGGGAAAAAAGCAATGGCATTAGATGAAACACTCATGAAAATGGATGGTCTAATACGTAAGTAGTGCATGAGAAGATTCACAGAGTCTATAGCAGTCATAGAAAAAACAGGTCTGCTTCCACTGAAATGGTAAGAGTCTGGGTGTGAATACAAGGCAAAGGAAACGCTCTCCTTCATTACGGACGGAATTGCAAACAAGTCCTTCTAACAAGCAATCCAGCAAAAATGATCAGAATAACACATGTGCAAGCATTATGTTCTAGCAGCCCTACTCTGGTGTCCATAAATTGTCTAGAAAATCCTGGCCACAGGGTATTTTCAGTCCTTCAGTACAACAAGGTAATAGGTCTTGGTCTTGGCTTCTGTGCCTCAAGTAATATTTATGTTAGGGAGAAAAACAGAAGTTTCTGGGCCCTCCACTCAGAAATGAGCTGAATGCTACCAGGGCACAGGGAATGGAAGACCATCCTAGCTTAGGCTGAGGAGCAGTAAAAGTTACAATGTGAAAGAGGAGAAGGGGTGTTCTTCCCTAGAGGAGAGGACTTAGCACAGGCTAGAGAGTATAGCTTTGTATTTGGCTCTAGGCTTATTCAATGCCACAGATGAAAAGTTTTTGTCTCCCCAGACTTCCTAGGCTCAGATTCCAACCACTAGAGTGATGGTATTAGAAGTTGGGTTTGGGGTTATGGTTTGGAAAAATTGTCTTATAGAGGAACTGTCCTAGTTTGTTCTTCATTGCTGTGACAAAATACTCTGACAACTACCAACTTGGGGAGGAAAGGGTTTATTTGTCTTACATCTCCCAAGTCGCAGTTCATCAGGGAGCCCAAGGTAGGAACTCAGGGCAGGAACCTGGAGGCAGGAGCTGGGGCACAGGCCATGGAGGAATGCTGCTTACTGGCTTGCTCTCTTGGCCCCTGCTCAGCCTGCTTTCTTATACAACACAGGCCCACCTGCCCAGAGGCGGCACCACCAACAGTGGGATGGGCCCTCCCACATCACTCATCAAGAAGATGCCTTTCAGACATGGCCACAGGCCAGTCCAATAGAGGCAATTTCCCGACTGAGGATCCCTCAACCCAGGTGTGTCAAGTTGACACTATAGCTATCCAGCACAGAAACCCTCAGAGAATAGCTTACTCTTTCCACCATGTGATGTCCTAATCAGAAGGAACCATCTGGGAGGAATCGTCCTCAATAGATATGGAGTCCACTGGCACCATGGTCTTGGCCTTTTCAGTTTCCAGGACTGTCAGAAATAAATTTTCCTTTTTTTTTAAAGCTGCCTACTTTAAGATATTTCATATAATAACCCAGAGAGAGAGAGAGAGAGAGAGAGAGAGAGAGAGAGAGAGAGAGAATGACAAAATATATACTAGTTTAAAAATAAATGGCCATGAGATACAATATGTTGGATATTAATACTGACAAAGAGAAAAAAATGGAAGTATGATGTGGAGGACCCACTCAATTAAAAGCTGAAGGAGAGACATCTGATGGAGGAAAGAAGAGAACCCAAGGAAGTAGGAATAAGCATCTGGTGATGAGACAGATGTTCCTGGCTGGGATGATACCCTGTCTAGCATGACTGAGAAACAGCATGGAGGTCTAGGTGACTCTAGTGAAGTAGTGAAGGATGGAATTTAGGGGATAATGGAGGAGTAGCAAGTGGCAAGAACATGTGGGTCCTCTTCTCCTTATCAAATCTGGGTGTAAAGGGGAAACAAGGAGATGACCTGACTTGATTTTACAAACTTACTTTATTGTATGAAGATCTGAAAACAGAGTACCAGAGAGAAACTACGCAGCAAGCTATGGAAAGTACCCAGAGCAGAGATGACTGGGGCTAAGCTAGAGCAGAGAGAAGAAATGGTCAAGTTACGGAAAGAGGTGGAAAATGGACACTCACCAGCACTTTGTCTTGAGCATCAATGATGAATGAAACCTAAATGACATGGGGTGTGTGCACTGGAGAACTTGGGCTACACATACTGCGTTTTACCTTTAAGAGGCTTGCATGTTTTTCTCCATTTAAAATGATGTTGGCTGTGGGTTTCTTGTATATAGCTTTAATTGTGTTGAAGTATGTTCCCTTCAGTCCATTTCCCTCTAGGACTTTGAACATAAATGCATGTTGAATTTTGTCAAAGGACTTCTCTGCATCTAATGAGATGACCATGTGGTTCTTGTCTTTGAGACCATTTATATGATGTATGACATTTATTGACTTACGTATATTGAACCATCCCTGCATCTCTGGAATAAAGACAACTTGATCATGGTGAATGATCATTTTGATGTATGTCTATACGTGGTTTGCAAGGATTTTGTTGAGAAGTTTTTGCATCTGTGTTCATTAGAGATATGGGTCTATAGTTTTCTTTTTTGGTTGCATCTTTACCTGGCTTTGGTATTAGAGTGATGCTGGCTTCATAGAAGGAATTTGGAAGTTCTACTTCCATTTCTATCTTTTTGAAAAAATTAAGTAATATTGGGTATAGATTTTCTTTAAATGACTGGTAGAATTCTGCTATAAATCCATCTGGTCCTAGGCTTTTTATAGTCTGGATGTTTTGTATTACTGTTTCAATTTCTTTATGTGTTATGGGTTATGGGTCTGTTTAAGCTGTTGATCTCTTCTTGGTTTAGTTATGGTGGTTCCCATGCCTTTAGATATGCATCCATGTCTTTTAGATTTTTCAAATTTCGTAGCATGTAGGTTTTTAAAGTATTCCCTTATAATGTTCTGGATCTTTTTGGTGTCTGTTGTGATGTTTCCCCTTTCATCTCTGAATTTGTTGATTTGGAGGTGCTCATTCTGTCTTTTGGTTCACTGGGCTAGAGGTCTGTCAATCTTGTTTATCTTTTTAAAGAACCAGCTCTTGGATTCATTGATTCTTTTATTATTTTCCTTGTTTCTATTTCATTAATTTCTGCTCTGATTTTTGTTATTTCTTCTTGTCTGCTGAGTTTGGGTTTCATTTGTTGTTACTTTTCAAGTGTCTTGAGTTGCAATGTAGAGGCATTTATCTGTGTTCTTTCTGATTTTTTAAATGTAGACACTTAGCACTATAAACGTCCCTCTAAGGACTGCTTTCAAAGTATCCCAGACGTTTTGTTGTGTTGTGTTGTCCTTTTCATTTAGTTTCAGGAATACTTTTATTTCCTTCTTAATTTCTCTGTTGACCCATTCATCATTCAAGAGTGTGTTGTTTAATCTCCATGTGTTCATGTAGTTACTCGGGTTATTCCAGGTGTTCATTTTAAGCTCTATTGCATTGTGGCCTGATAGCAATCAACAGCTACCTAATTTAACTAAATGCCCACTCAAGAGTAGGAAACTCAACTGTGTTACTGTAAACATAATCTAATACTCATGGCTAGAGTGGCCAAAGACCTTAGAGAAAACCCCAGGATTGTCACATCACTGGACTAATGTGATTTCTTACTATGCGCAAAATACTTATCCTTATATTTACAGACAAATATCCCAGTCATCACTCATCAAAGAAGCTCATTTTGCACCAGTCAGAGGCTATTACCAAGTACCACACAACCGCTCACACACTGACATTGTCTATGAATTTCCCAGGCCTAAATGATATATTACAATGCAACCACTACACCTAAGTCTCATGGAACATAGAACAGGGATAAAGAAGAGGACACTGATGAATCTCTCAATTCTCAGTAACGAAGCTCCCTCATTCAGTGGAGGTCCAGAAACACAAAAGGTCACAAACGGCCAAAGCATAGAGATTAAGAATCTGCTGAATGATGGTCCTTGGACAGGACCCCTTTATTTAACTTTACCCACCCAAGGCTCAGGGACCATCATGGAAGAGGTGGCAGGCAGAAAGATTGTAAGAGCCAGGGATGAGGTATATGACCATATGGAAACAGAGTCTTACAAGCTCCTGGGAACCTGCTCATATGATTCTACAGCAATGACATCAGCATACACAAGTCCCATGCAAATTCAGGCAGACAGTAACCTGTCATAGAACTGGGGAAATAAACAGCAGACCCCAATCTTATCTGAAGGAATATTGCGAACTGTTTGCTGCTAGATGAAGAAGAGCTGATCTTCCTAAAATAAGGTACTCCAGATAGGCTGACTAGACTCAGTGGACAGACTTGCACTGGGGAATGGCTGGGGACACTGACAACCCAATGGACCTTAACATGGATGACAGAGTATATGGGCTCCAGTGTGGGACAGGAGGTATAGGAGGGTGCCAGAGGGTATGGGGGTATAAAAATGTTTAAGATTGTTTGAGATGTTCTGTATGAAATACACAAAATATTCAATTAAAAATTATAAAATAAAATCTTTAAAGTAAAAGAAAAAAAATAAAGATGAAGAAGCTTGTGTGTCCTGTCAGGGGAGCTGACCAGTAATATGCAGTGGATGATAATAAGAGATGGAGGAAGGAGCTTAGGTTAAAAGTATCTATTTGAAGCTCAGCAATATTTGGTACACAACTGGGTCAGTCTTGATAGGAAATCTTAGAGTGATCATAAGAAAGAAAATGAGGCAAAGACTCCCACCCCCCACCCCCAGTCAATCTAAAGATGGGAAGGGAAAAACAGAGAGAGAGTCTAAAAAGAGACAACTAGAAGGCACGAGGAAAAAACACAGTTCTGAGTTTGGTGTTCTGAAAATTCGAATTAAAATGTTTGTTAAGACACAGAGATTTAGAGATTTATAAACTGTGAAATGCTACTGATGTCTCATGAAATTAATGGAATGATCAAATTGCATTTAGATATGGCATGGTGGAGTTCACTGTGACCTTGATAAAAATTGCTCTTGTAGTATATGGGAGAGAGAAATCTTATTTTACGGGGCTAGCGAGTTGGATCAGTGGGTAAAGGTATTTGCCAAACCTGATGACCTGGGTTTCATTACCAGGTTCATGTGGTGGAAGAAGAGATTTGACTTTTGAAAGTTGTCCTGTCATCTCCACACATATACTATGATTTGTAAGTGTACATGCACACCCCACACACAAATAAATAATAAGTAAATGATCACAACTCATAGAAAGAAAAAAAAACTTACTAGATTAAAAAAAAAAAAAAGAAGGTATAAAGAAAGAAAATTTACCTTTAAGGAAATTTTTCCTGGCAGGAAAGATTAGGAGTAGCAGGAATCATGTGACACCCCAAGAGAGGAATGGAGGCATAGGGATTTGTTTTATTTATCTATTTTGTTCCTCTGCTGTTGGGTCAATAACACCATGAGATTTGGGGAAAAGGGATGATTCTAGAGACAACAATAAAAAGAATTGTAGGAACTCTGTCCTAAGGAGGAGATAAGGATGCAGATTGGGTCAGCCAGCAGTGGCAGCCTTGGCCTTGTGGGAAGCAGGAGAGCATTCCAGAAGTAAAAGTCCAGCCTGAGTTTCTGGACAAGGTGCAGAAATACAGGGGCATGTATTTGTAGGGTCACTAGAAGTTTACTTCTGGCTGAAGCAATTTTGTGAGTAGAAAAGGAAAATGGCAGTGGTAAGGGATGAGGAAAAACAGAGCCAAGATTTAGAAGTGTGGAAAAGAGGAAGCAGTGTGGAACAGTCCAACCCTGAGACTCTATGGTGCTAGGAACATCAGAACCCAGCTGTGCCCTTGGCCACGAAGCATTTCAGGTACATACCATAACAGCCTACGCAACTTCTCTAAGGGCCACAGAAGTGCTTTGGAATTCTGTTTTCAAGTGTTGATACTTGGAAGAGACAGGGGCAAGATATGATGAAAATTTAATTTCTCATCCAAGAAGGGGTTGCGAACACCACCAGAACCCAATTATTTGTAAGACTGCGGGCGAAGGAAGAAGAAACATCACATTTCTCACCATCAAATGGTGTACGATCACAGTGGGAAAAGAAACAATGCACTCAGTGCCTTACTCATTCAACAAATGTAAGCACTTGCTTTGTCTTAGATGTAGCACCAAGTTCCAGGAATAAAATTTCTTAGATGTTACTCATGTTATTGGTGAGAGATGGCAGACACTAAGCATATTAGTAAATAGTGTGTCTAGGAATAGTAACAATTACAGAGAAAAGTAAAACAATGTCAACAGACAGCAAGTAGACACAACTCTTTGAAGAGAGTTATGAATTTGATATAGAGTGCTTGAGACGGAGAGAGGAAAAGAGATTTTGTTTGCTTTTGCTTTTTTCAGATCAAGGGCCATAGCTTGAGTGTATGCCAATCTGAAATGACTCAGTAAAGAGGGGAATTCTGTTGATATAACAGGGACCAGGCAGCTTGCTGCTACAATGACTCTGAGTGGGTAGGCGCAGCAGTGTTGGCCTTGATGCTCAGACACAGTTCATAGGAATGGGAAACAGTGTCAGATGAAGGTGGTGAAGCGGGATGTTCCTGATCAGATGACATTTGATGCAGGACCTAGAACAATTCAGGTGTGTTACTCAAGAGGTTTGGTCCAGATGAAAGAAAGAGCAAAGGCAAAGCAAAATTTGTTCAGCAATTTGGCTAATAACTAAGATGTTTACATGTGTGGAAAGCAGAGAACAAGGAGGAGAATGCATGGAGTTTGTTGAGAGGATGTTTTTGATGTATGGTAGAAGGTGCTATGCCACGCAGTGCCAACGGAAAGACAAGGACATTCAATTTCTTTCTGCCCACTTTATCTCCAACACAGGATTATAATTGCATCTTGGTATGTTACATTCATCTTACATGCTGGGATTTAATTCATTTAAATATCCAGAAAGTAAAATCTCTAGGACTTGGGCTAGGAATGTACTTCCGGAATCAAAGTCCTGGGCTACTTATACAAGCCAAGTCTCAGAAACGTGGGCCTGACTGCATTTTGGTCTCCAGCTGCATTTTGAAAGTCCCAAATATTTCTCTCTGAAAGAAGCAGAAAAGGAAACAAGTTATTTGTAAGACATCGTTGTTCATGTCAGGGTAATGTAAGCTATGGTAGAAAGATGACCCATTGAGGAAGCTTTGTGTGCCGAGAAGATGGGTTCTGCCAGCACAGCGAGCACTGCAAATGCACAAAAATAAGAATTAAAATATGAAACACATAAGCCCCTTCCTCTAAAAGAAAATAAATTATCTGAGGGATAGGTTGGAAGGGGAATTTCCAGCTAAATGAGCAAATTTACAGGATGCTGCTGCCCGGAGTTAAAGGGAACAAACTTTTTGGGGACAAGGATTTCTCTGTTTACTGGGGGAAGGAGGAGATGGCATCAGATTTGACTGAAGCTGCAAGTTCAAACCCTTTGCTGCTTGAAGATCAAAACACAGAATGGCTATGACTGTAGCAAAAGAGGAACTAAAAGAGACGAAAAACAGGAAGGCTTGTGAATTCAAGACAGAAAAAAATGTATGAGAAACTGAAAACTAATTCATGCTGAGGCTCTAAAATTATATTCACTTCTCCTGTATTTGAAGTCCAAAGGTAGAAACTCATGTTAAACTGCTTTCAGATGAGCGAAACGCTGTTGGCCCTTATGTGAAGCAAATGGAAAATTTCTATGTAGCACACCCTTTTCTCAACCCAGGGTTCTAGGAAGTCTAACCCACTCATACCAGCATTCAGACAAGGCTGTTTGCACAATACAATATGTACTGTGTATCTAAAGCTGTAAACCTTCTTGCCAGGGTCATTAGGAAAAAATCAACACTTGATACATAGATTCCTTAGAAACAGAAGCTAAGCAAAATCTGAGTTTTTGTGGGCAATCAAGAAGTCGGATAAGAGTCTATGTTGTTTGGGGGAGCAGCTCTGGGGCATGCATGATTAATTAGTTCCTAAGGAGGTACCCCACACCTTGCACCAGGAATTGTGTTTACTCATGCACTGCTTCTAGGAACAGCATTATCTAGCAATGCATGGTATCTTTGGCTTAGAAGACAGTAAGCTTCCATATGGCTATTTTTGTACATGTCTCTTTTTGCTTAACCTTCCCTGCTCATCTCCCCAGTACCCTTCTACACCTGTCCCCTTTCTTGTTTAAATCTTTCTGCATCCCCTAGTCCCCTTTCTACTTTCCTTTACTGAGTGTTACTCTGGATTGCCACATTACAGTGATCCTCCATTAAAGAGAGTCTGACCCTTAGCATCCGTTTTAGCCAAGAGGGACCAAAACTATTCTGAGAACCTGTTCCTTCAGAATTCTCTTGGAACTGTACTCTTCAACAAGGGCTCACTTCTTATTTTATTAAAACGTTATGCCCAGCATGAAATGGAGAAGTAAAAATGGCCCTTTATCTTATCAAAGGATTTTGTACTTTCTCACCCCTGTTGACCTAGGATAGCATATGCATAACCACAAACAATGTTATCTATTTAACCCAGTCCATTGTTTGCCATGCAAATTGTTTAAACTTTGTTGCTTCTAACAAATATCTCCTGTTTGCAGCAGTTGCTTGATTGATATGCAAAACATAAACATACCCATACATGAATTATTCTGGATCCAGGGCAAGCTCATGAGGGATTAAGGCTACTCTCCTAGGTCATAAGAGGAGCCCAAGGTTCAGTGAGGTTTTCTACATTATAAACAAGCTAAGGTTAACTTTTAGGTTGTAAGGTTTAAGTAGAAGTCATTTGTCCAGAGTATGTCCATAATGTAACAGTCATTACAAAAAGAAACCCCTGTCCCCAATATTCCCTTTCTAGTTGTCTGGCTTCCACAGATACTGCAGGATGAACAAGCAAAACTAGAGAGTCAAGATAGGATGTGCATTTGAGAGAAAATATGCGATGTTTCTCTTTCTGGGCCTGGGTGACCTTACTCAGTATAATTTTCTCCAGCTCCATCCATTTACCTGCAAATTTCATAATTTCATTTTTTCTTCACAGATAAACTGTGTTACATATCTGTGTACCAAATGCTGTTTTCCAGTTCATCAGCTAATGGACTTCTATGTGGCCTTCTTGCCTATCTGTTGTAAAATGAGGATCGATGAGCGTGTATGTGCAGATCTCTCTACATAATGATGCATTTTAGATATATGCCAAGCAGAGGTGTAGCTGAGTCATATGGCAGTTCTATGTCTGGTTTTTTGAAAAACCTCCAAACTGATTTCCAAAGTGTCCATAGTAGTTTGCATTTCTACCGATGGTGTATAAGGGTTCCCTTTCCCCACATCTGTGCCAGCATTTGTTGTCATTTGACTCCTGCTGATGACCACTCTGACTGGGGTGAGGTGAAATTTTAAAGCAGTTTTAATCTGTATCTCTCTGATGGCTAAGGATGTTGAACACTTTAAGTGTTTACTAGCCATTTGTATTTCTCTTTTTGAGAGCTCTCTAGTTCCACAGCCTAATTTAAATTAAGCTGCTTGTTTTCTTGATGTTTAGATTTTGAAGTTCTTTGTGTATTCTAGACATTAATCTTATGTCCCATGTAAAGTGGGAAAGATTTTCTCTCGTTCTGTGGGATTCCCTTCACTTAATTGACAGATATTTTTTTGTTGTTGTTGTTGTTCTACTGAAGCTTTTTAGCTTTATGAGATAACATTTATTGATTGCTAATCCTATTTCTCATGCTACCAGAGTCCTATTCAGTAAATCTCTACCCTGTATGTTGAAGCATGCTCTACTTTTTCCTCTAGCAATTTCACAGTATTAGGTCTTGTATTGAGGCCCCTGTTCTCTTTGGAGTTGACTTTTATGCAAGGCAAAGAGATAAGGATTTAGTTTCATTTTTTCACATGTTGACATCCAGATTTTCTACCACCATTTGTTGAAGATGCTATCTTTTCTCCAATGAATATTTTGGCATCTAGGTGAAAAATCATTTAGCTGTAGCTGTGTTGACTTATCTTCTATTTTGTTTATTGTTTGTGTGTCAGTTTTTTGCCCATACCATGATGCTTTTATGACTGTGGCTTTGTAGACTAGTTTGAAATCAGGTATGGTATTACTTCTGTATTTACTCTATTATTGCTGTGATGAAATACTATGACCAAAAGTAACTTACAGAAAGAAGAGTTTATTTTGGCTTATGGTTTCAGAGGGAGAGTCCTTAATGGTATGGGAGGCATGGTAGCCAGTGGCTGGAGCAGGAAGCTCAGAGATCACATTTCAATTGCACAAAGGAAGCAAAGAGGGAGTACTGGAAGTGGGGCAAGACTATAAATTTTCAAGGTCCATCCCCAATATCCTTACTCCAGCAGCTCTCCACATCCTAAAAGTTCCATAACCTCCTTGAATATTATCACCAGCTGGGCACCAAATATGTGTGTATGGGGGACGCTTCTCATTCATACCCCCCAGTATTTGGTTTGTTCAAACAAATATTCATTTTTTTGCTGATAACACACCTAACTGTGGAAAATAGAAATAATTGACAAAGATATCCAGTCGTGTGATGAAGAAATCCTACGTGAGTATTTACACTACAGAATTTGGCAGCTGTTGTCATTTGGGAAATTAGCTTTCAGAGATTCAGTTATTAAATAGTATCACAGGCCACTGAATCTAATCTTCTATAGACACAATGAAGTCGCAAAATAATTCAAAGCAATAGTAGAAAGTGTGCATCAAAAATTGCATCCATTATTTTTTAAACATATTGTTAATTTAACTTTATGTGTATGAGTGTATTGCCTGCATGTATATAAGTGCATTGCATCATGCAATGCCCACAGAGGTCAGAAGAGGGCATCAGGTTCCCTTCGAACTGGAGTTACCAATGGCTGTTAGCCACTATATGGGTGCTAGGAACTGAACCCAGGTCCTCTGCAAGAACAGCCAGTTCTCTTAACAACTGAGTTATCTCTCTAGCTTTCATTTTTTTAAATGAAAAGGAAAGCATGTCTATTTGAAATGTACAACATTGTTATACTATTGCACGCCTTTTTCTGAGTAGATTTTGACAAATTTCTATTTACTTCAGATAGGGCAGTGACATGCAAAAGGAAAAATTCTGCCCAAGCCTAGCACAGTAAACCAGCAAGCTTATTGGTGTTGCTTACCCCAATATGTATGATGAGGGGTCACTTACAGATGCATCTCTGTAAAGCCCAACTCAGCATGGGTAATAATTCACAAAAGCTGCATTCCGGGAACCCCCTGCAAGACTGCAGCTTTACAGTCTCTTGTGTCTGTTTTTATGAGACTCACCCTCTCTGAAGCCCAGGTTTTGCTGGAACTTTCAAAGTAACCCAGAATGGCCTTGAACTCACAGCATTCCTCCTGCCCTAGCTTCCCAGGGACTGCGATTAAAGGTTTGCTCTCATGCTTCTATGAGTTTTATTTTTTTTTAACTTTATGCATAAGGAGGTAGTGTTGTATTTGACTTTCTCTGTCTGACTTGTTTCACTTAGCAGAATGTCTAGGTTCATACATGCTGTTGAAAATTACAGGATTTCATTTTTTATTAATGTTGAATGCTACTCCACTGTGTATATGTGTCACATTTTCTTTATCAATTCATACATTGGTGGATATTTAACTTGGCCACATCATGGCCCTTGTGGTTGATACTGTAATGAAAAGTGGAGAACACGTATCTCTGTAACACATCGTCACATCCCATGGAATTAGAATTGCTAGTGGGATTGTCGCATTTTATGGCAGTTCTAATTTTATTTGGTTTTTAAGACCTCACATACTAATTTCCTCCATGTCTGTATTGATTTGATATCCCACCAACACTGCTTAAGCTTCACTTTTCTGCACATTTCCCATCTTTCCATGCTCATTACTGGCTGTTCAATTTTAGTTTGGGGTGGTGTTTTATGTTATTTGACAATTTTCAGACATGAGTACTGCTTTTACCTCATTTCCATCTGAACTTCTTTCCCCTCCAAGTCTTCACACATCCCCTCCTCGATTTGGGGACATCTTCTTTGATTATTGTTCTTACCTATACATATATCATGTA
>NW_008360320.1:9903757-9917363 GCF_000622305.1 Nannospalax galili
TATACATATATCATGTACATATATATATATATATATATATATATATATATAACATCTGTTTAGTCAACTCAGTGATTGTCTGTACATGTGTTTAGGGCTGATCACTTGGGTTTGGGTAACCCATCAGGGAGTTCATCTCTGTAAGAAACTGATTCTTCCTCCTTCCATAGCCATCAAAGAGCTTGTAGCTCTTGATCTAGAGATGGGACCTTGTGAAATTTCCCCTGTTCACACTGGCATGTCAACTCATTGTCATTATGCAGATCTTCTTTAGAGAACCATATGGTTTAGATTTTACAGTCATAGCTTCCCTGTCATATCTAGAAGACAGGTGACCTAATCCTCTGGGTCTTAGAATCTTTCCACCTCCTCTTCTGCATGTTCCCTGAGCCTTATGTGTAAGAGTCACATTGCAGATCTATCAGTTGGGGCTAGGCACCTCATGGTCTTTTACTCGCTGCATTTTGATCAGTTATGGAATTTTTCAGTAGTCTCCACTGTTGCTAAAAGAAGCTTCTTTCATGAGAAGGTTATTGACACTTATCTGTAAATATAAGGATGAATATTTAGCACATAGTAAGTAATTGCATTGGTTTACGAAAGTGGCAGTAGTAGGTTCTCCTCTAGGTCTATGACCTCTCCAGCCATGGGCATTTGGTTATGTTTACATTTCCAGGCATGGATTCCTTCCTTCTAAGCAAGCCTTAAGTTTTGTTTTTGTTTTTGTTTTTTGTTTTGTTTTGTTTTTTAGAAGAAGAATTTCATTACAGCTTTAACATACTCAATAAAAATTTCCAGAGCAAAGATGCATCTCTTTCAAAAGTGGCTATAAAATTTTTAGGTTCACAGTTGAATTAATACAGTTATACAATATTGAACTCAGTATATGCCCTGTAAGACATAAGATTGAATGAGTTTTTAACTTTTAAAAAAGATCTCCATTTCATTTAAAATATACTGTTTCTTACAGAAAGACTCATTGTTTTTGCTAATAACACTCAGATGCGGCAAGCCTTAGGTTTAATTAGACAGTTTTTGGCTACCCTCAAGATAAAAGTGTCACTATTGGACCAATAGATATTTTACTGGGACAATCAATGTTGTGGTTCACAGGCTTTACGGCTGGATAGGACTATTAATTGCTTTTCTCCCTTGGCAGCATACGTACCGCCTTTCAATACTGTGGGAGGTGGTTTTCAGAGAGGAAGCTTCCAGGTGAGCTCTAGCTCAGTTTTTACAAGTCTGGTGTGCACAGAGTGTGGTGTCTTCAGCATTATGGTCTTAACTTCAAGTTCTATGAGGCAACCATATTGTTTTGGGGAATATTATCTGACCAACAACTTGAAGGGGGTTTCCCTTGCTGTGCACTGGGATTTTTGTTAGGTAGCTTTTGGCTCTCTAGCAAAAGTCAAACTTTAAGTTTTAAATAAAACTTAAAATATTACTTTATTATTTTTTCAGACATCTTTAGCACTATTTTCCTCTCCTTATCTCTCTTATTGTATTACCCTACCTACCCCCCTCTCTAGTTAAAGTCCTGCCCCTCATTTCCCCTTTTCCCCTTTAATAATGACAGTGTTTCCACTGTCCCCTCTCTAGAGCTCCATCTTCCATCCCCCTGCCCCCAGAGGTCTCTTTCTATTTTCCCAGAATATGAGATAACTTCAGGTTATATACTCACATTTAAAGATTCAGAGCTATGATCCACTAATAAGAGAGAACATGCAGCATTTGTCTTTCTGAGTCTGGGTTATCTTGCTTAGTATAACAGTTTCTAGTTCCATCCATTTACCTACTTTATCTCTTCTGATTAATTTTAATTTGAACTCTATTTTGTTAGATAGTAGAATTACAACACCTGCTTGTTTCTTAGTGCCATTTGCCTGGAATATTTTTTCCCATCCTTTCACCCGAAGGTATGCTTATCCTTGAAAGTAAAGTGTGTTTCTTGCAGACAACAAAAACATGAAATTTGTTTCTTTTTTTAAAAATTTTAAAACAACATTTTATTGATTCGTTGAGAGTTTTGTATAATATATTTTGATCATATTCAAATCCCCTCTCCCATCTCCTCTTACATACACCTCACATAACCCTGTCCTCCTTACACCCCAATTTCATATCCTTTATTATGTTTTTTAAATTGTATTTAATAACCACATAATTAGAAGATGCATTTCATTACAACAGCATTGACATAGTCAATAACAATTTCGAGAGCTAAGATGCATCTCTTCAAAACTGTCTGTAAATTTTTAGATTTACAGTTGAATTAACACTGTTATTTAATATTGTACTCATTATAACCCCTATAAGACATAAAATTGAATGAGATTTTAACCTTTAAAAAAAGTTTTAAAAAGAGCTCCGTTTCATTATTAAAATAACTGTTTCATACAGAAAAACTCATTTTTAATGCAACTAATACTCAAATGTTTGCATATATGTCTCTAATCTCTATATATCTGATTATTACTAGTAAGAATTGGTTACTTTCTGAGATCCTTGGCACCTGAACATGGATATAAAGTTATCAGGTAGATTTCAATGGTAATATTTTTTACATCTATTAATTAACATGAAGAAATTCTTATGCTTCTTTGTCAAATACAACTATTTATTTATTTATTTATTTATTTATTTATTTATTTATTTATTTATAAACAATCTTCTTCATCTATATACCCACATCCCAAGTAACACCTTCCCATGCACCTCCTTATCCCCACTGGAGCCCATATATCTGTCATGCCTGTTACTGTCTTCTGTGTTGTCAGGGTCCCCAGCTTTTCCCCAGTGCTTATCCATCCACTGAGTCTAGTCACGCTATCTATAGTTCCTTGTTTTAGGAAGATCAGCTCTTCTTCATCTAGCAGCAAGCTGTTGGAAATATTCCTTTAGAGAAGATTGGAGTCTGCTGTTGATTTTCCCAGTTCTATCTGGTTACTGTCTGAGAGTCTCTTGGGCCACCCTGGCCAACAACTCAAAAAAAGGTATCTCCTGTCTGGCATTGTTTCTTGTTATGTAGCCTTTAGCTATATACATGGACTCTGAAAGAATTATATTGATCCCATTAATCTTTGATTATACTTTCCTTTTGGTTGTTTAAGACCATGCAGTTGGCCAAGTAAACCAATTTATTTTTACTCTTAAGGTCATTTGAGGATCTGTTCCTCAGGGGTCACATGGGCTTAGGAGGAGCCCCTGAGCCTTTCCTCTATCAGTTCCATCTAAGTGAAAAAAAGTCAAAGGTCCTGCTCGACCATGGATGGCTTCACTTGGAAGCATGGAGGAAATGTTTCCTCTGTGTTGACCCTACTCTTTGTAGACTGGACACTGGTTCAAGTCTGTCAGGTGGGGTCTCTGTCACCTCCTTGATCAAGAGGACAGTTGACTCATCACAGTTATAGGACATTTTGAGAGATGCTCAATAGTCCCCTGGAACTTAGTCGACCTTGGAGGGTAAGGAGAAAAAATTGTCCTTTAAGTCCCTCTGACCAAATTAGTATAGGCCTCAAAGTATGGCTGTTAAACAACCAAGAAGGTTAGTTCCACCAGTCTGATACTTTTAATTACCATGTGCTATGTAGATAAAACTTGGGCAAAGACCAAAGGTTCTCAGATAAACCTTGACTAGACATATATTATGTTCCTTGAGCTATTTGTATGTATAATTTGTTAATAGGTTGTTGGACTAATATTGTTTGCTATGTTTTTTGTTGTTTTTTTTTTTTTTTTAAAAAAAAAACTAGCTAAGCATTGTTTATCTCTCGCATTGTCTAATGCTTCCACCATGGCTTCCCCATTTAAGGTGCCCCCAATTTTCCCATTTCTCCCTTAATAATACTTTTTTCCTATGGTCCCACCTCTCTTAAGCTCCTTCTTTCCCTTTATCCCCAAGGTTCTTTGTATGACCCTCTCTACCCCCTTTTTGCTCTAGATTGCTTTGGCTATCCAGAGTCTTCTGTGCTGCTAAACGAATTTTAGAATGGTTTTCTTCTATTTCTGTGAAGAATGTCAAAGATTTAGACTGGGATTGCATTGACTCTGCAAATTAATTCTACATATTCATGAGTATGGGTAGTATTTCCATCTTCCTGTGTTTTATTCAATCTCTTTCTTCAGGGGTTTAAAGTTTTAATTGTAGAGATTGTTCACCTCCTTGGTTAGGTTTAATCCTTATATATTTATTTTCTTTCTTATTTATCTATTCTTTGAGAATTTAAGCAATTTATTTTGATCCTATTCAGATCAGACCCCCCTCCCACATCTCTATTCCCATCCTATCATTCCAACTTCATTACCTGTAATTTTTTCTTTTTGTAAAAAGACCTGTGGAGTCTAACTTGTGCTCCTCAAATGCTCTTGGTGTAACTCCATTTCTTTGGTGTCTGGTCAGCACCTCAGCAGTTATCAGCTGTCAATAGTTCCTCAGCTAGGGCTGGGAATTCTTGCCCATCTCCTCCACCCATGTTGGAATTTTGTCTGGCCTGGTTTGTGCATGTTGTCACAAGTGATGTGGGGCCTATGTACAACTAACTGCCCTGTAGTACACAGACAACTCCAGTTTCTTGTAATTGTCTACTTCTTCTGATTCTTACAATCTTTCCATCCCCTCTTCTACTATGATCCCTGAGGCTTGGGAAGAGATGGTGTGATTGAGGGTTCTGGCAAGATATGACCATTCCTGCAAGAGTGGTACAGATGTTATAGGAGTAAGCAACCACCTTCTTGTTGAATTTAAAGCCCACTTTGCAAGATAGAGCCCATACCTTGCACTGTTATCAGTACCAAGAACCTATGGCTCTACAGATCACAGGACATAGGGGAGAACCTACTATTCTGATAAATAGACATAGTATTAACTGACTCCTAATGACTATTATACCCATGGATTAGCACACCTTTCTGCTCTCACTGGAGCAGCTCCTCCTTACAGCAGATAATGATTAGCACAGAGACCAGCAACAGGTCAAAGTTCAGATAATAAGAGATTACAGAGTTCTCAGGCCTAAATGGAACACCTATATCACACACTAGATATATCTTGAGACTTTGTAAATGAGAGTGTTTTCATGTATAACTTTCTCAGCATGCTTATTATTAGTATATAGAAAGGCTGCCAATTTTTGTAAGTTGCTTTTATATCCTGCCAACCAAGGGAACTGTGTATTATTCTAAGCAAGCAATCTACCTTCAGTGAACTATATCATAGCCGTCTTTCATGTTTTTGATAATAGAAAACTTAAGTGTGATATAATATCTCATCAATGTTTTGATTTACATTTCCTTGGTTCATGATGTTGAATGCCTTGCCATACTCTAGATGATGATGTGTGTGTTGTCATTTGAGAACTGACTGTCCAGGCTTTGCCATTTTTCTGTTGGAGTTTTTGTTTTCTTTCTATGGGTTTGTTTGAGTTTATTGTGTATTTTGTCTAGGAACCCCTCAACAGTTATCTGAGTGGCAAATCTATTCTTCCATTGCACATGTTGTCGCTCCTTAGAGGATCATTTCTTTTGCTCTGCAGAAGCGTTGTTCTGATATTATCCCATTCACTTATTTTTGCTTTTGTTGCCTGCTTTTATAGATATATTCTCAATTCCTTTTCCCAGACTCTTCTCTTGTTTTCATGTGCTCATTTCCTGTTATATACTTAAGTATTTAGTTCATTTTTAGTTGGATTTTGCTTATGGCATGATTTCATTCTTTTGCATGTACATGTCCAATTTTTCTAGAATTGTTTACTGAAGTGACTGTCTTTACTGTGTGTTCTGGCATCTGTGTTGGCTATAAAAGTATGGTTCTACTTGTGAGCTTTCTGTCCTGCTTTATTTGTCTATATATCTGTTGTTACGTCAATGTGATGCTGTTTTGCTATACTGCTGCTATTTAGTAGATTAAAATCAGATAATGTGATCCTGCTGATTTTGTGATTCTTTCACAGTGGGGTATCTTTAGAATTGTCTTTTCACTTTCTGTAAGAACTGACATAATTTTGATAGACATTACATTGAATTTGTAGGCCATTGGAGGTAGTATGGATATTAAAAAATTATTAATCCTCCCAATGCACAAACCCAGGATACTTTTTGATTTATTGATGCCTTCTTCAGTTTCTCTCACCAATGTTGTTCAGTTTTAAGTCTGTAGATCTTTCCCTTCCTTTGTTAATTTTAATCCTATGTATTAATTCTTGTGCTTATTGTATCGGGTTCTTTATTTTTTTCTCCAAATGCTTTACTGTTAATATATATATAAAGAATATTGACTAACACATATTGATTTTGAATCCTGAAACTTAATGAATTTGTTGCTTGCCTCAGATTTTGGTGGACTCTGTGGGGATTTTCATCAGTTTATATTGTCTGCAAACAGAAACCATTTCATTACTTTCTTTTAATTACCTGCATTTTATTTCTTTCTCTTGCCCAACTGCTGTGACTAAGATTTCCAATAATTCCTATAATAGATGTGGCAAAAGTAGGTTTTCTAATCTTAGAGAAAAACGATCAACTCTCCATCGTTGGGTGTGATGTTAGCAATGAGTTTGCTGCACATGGCTTTCAGTGTTGAGATGCAGTCCTGCATGTAACTTGCTGAAAGATGTTTTTTAAAAATACGTATCACTTATTATGTGGTTTTAAAAATCAATGCATATCAGTTTCAGGCCCTTCTTGAGTATATACTGAGAAAATTCTACCAGAGAACAGCACGTATAATGTAAAAACACTTTTATTTTTTAGAACAATATGTAAGGGAAAGCTTTTTAGCATGAAAATGTTACTCTCTAAGCTGAAATTCTTTCACACACCCCACACAGAGTTGCTTAACTTTCATAAATAAAGTTTGGATTAGTATTTCAAGATTCTAGGTTATAATTTTTCACGAATGTGTTTCACACTGAAATACAAAAGCAACATTTCTGTCATGTTAGGTTCATATGTAGTGGCTAACCAGCGAGCTAAGTAAGGGAACTGCCTTTTGCCAGGGCTAGGGCCACACAAATGCTATAATTCATTTCTGGCTTTTAAGTGGGCACCAAGGATCTAAACTTAGGTCTCCCAGCTTATGGGACAGACACCACTTACTGAGCCATCTCCCTAGATCCTTAAATCACTTTAAAATCATGAATGACAAAATATAAAAATATTCCTTTAAAGTTATGTCTTCTGTAATTGATTGTTAGTCTTCTGCACACATTTGCCTAAGTCTAACCAAGATATGACTGGTGCTTTATTCAGGAACGACTCAGCCAAGCAGAGTTTTAGTAGATTGTGTGGAAGAATGATTTGAGCCCATCATATTTTGGTCCAGTAAAAAGGATCATGAAGATATGGAGTTGCAGTGTTGCATGAATGCTCATTGAAACTGTTCTTCCTTCTGTACCCTACTGTAGACAACGCATGATCTTTTGACTTTCTGGCTGTAAGTCAAAGCTGTACTCTGGAATAGCTTTTGAGGACTGTTGGGGATGCCTTGAAAGGGATGGTGTCTTATCCTGAAACAGAAGTGGTGTCTTCCTCTCTGAGGATAAAGAAGATCTTGCCTCCCATTGTAAGAAAGATTGGTTTTACAGGTTAACCCTTTTGCATTATTGGAATTTTGCAACTTCCAGTTTTTCTCAATGGTTCACAGAAACTTCTCTGTGAAAATGTGTCCCTGTGACTCTATCCCCATATTCTCTTTAGAGGACCAAGGAACAAGAAAACTGGAAATGAACATGAGGCAGATGCCACCTGCTCTGGGAGACTTTGATGAGGACTCTCCCATCTCCCCAGCCATCTTTGAAACTTTGACAGATTGGCTTGTTAACTTGTAGGCATGGCAAGACCCAGGCTTGCCACCATCTTGCACACTTCCAACCCTTCCAATCAGGGCTTTTCCTTTCACCCTGTGCTTCTCATCACTTAGGTGGTGAGTCAGCAATCGTTTCTTCTCCATCTTCACTTCCCTTCTTCTCCATTTCTACACTGTACCACTTTGTCCTGCTTCTGCTCTATTACCTGAGCACACCTTCTGAGTGTGGATTGCACCTAATACAGATTCTTACTAGTAAATAGCTTCTATTTGGGGACTGACCACATCAAAGTAGTTTCTGTCTCTAATGAACATTTCTTCCCAAATTTATGATAAGTTGAATCCAATCTTTGCTGTTGGATTTGAATGGCTAATTTTCTTTCCAATGGTAGGATTCAGAACTGATTACAACACTTCTATGATCTAGAGTATTCCAGGGTTTGCTTTTTCTAGGGCATTTTATTTTCTCTCTGGTTTTCTCTTCTTTTTGATGTGTGGGGCCACATAAGTCCACCATGCATTTCTGGAAAAGTAAAACTCCAAATCTAAGCCTGTTGAACCTCTTGTCACACGAGTATTTGAAAGAATGATACTTAAGGGAAATAGAAAATGACACTTTCCCCCTCATCTTTTGAAGACAGAATGATCCACCCCCTTCAATTCTACCAAGAGATTCCCAGCTCATTTTCCTTAGCAAGAGCTTTAACGTGAAAAAAAAAAAACCTCATCAAACATCATTTCCTCTGAGACAATGTCATATGAGTTCAAAGGATGCAACATCTCTGCAAACTGCTGTCTTGTTCCAGCGATAAGGGCTTGGCTTTCATTTTACGTTTGATTCCAAGAAAATCAAATCTGTTTTTATGTACACTATGACTATAACTAAATCAGGAAATTAGGAGAAATAATCTATTTTTGCAGACAGCTGGGGAGGGCAGCTCTTTTTTTCATCTTATGGTGAATCTTTGGCTTAGTTATGTTTCACTAGCTGGCAGACTTGAATATTCAAACTGAAAATGTATACTTAAGCTTCACTGTAATGAAGAAAACTCCACTGCAGCTCTTGGAAATAATACTGTCTCATTCTTTGTGAGAGCTCTGTAAAAACCTTCCCTGGCTAAGAGATAGAGAGCAATGCTTGCTTATTTGCATATTTTCCTTCAAATCTAGTAATTATTTCTTCACCAAAGTAAGCAAAGTGTAAAAACATACATGTCAATTCCAGTGTCACTGACCTACTCAAGATTTTTGAGTCAAGATTTTTGGGGATTCATCATTAAAAAAAAAAGACATCTTAGGTTCTGCAATTTGTATTTCAGCATACACTATTCCATTAGTTTTCATACTACCCTTTATAATGTTTGAGCTATAATATATAAATTTCATCTCATTCAAATGTAATCTACAGATTTTGAGCAATAACTTGCATATATCAAAACCAGCAAACTCTCATGTTCACATTTTGTGACAATCATTCAGCTATGAAGACTGGATAGATTCTTTTATTTCCTACAAAGTAAAGAGGGTAGTTGTGTACATTTTTCTCACTCTAAAATATTGTGTTAGGGGGCTGGAGAAATGGCTCAGCAGTTAAGAGCACTGGCTGCTCTTGCATGAGACCTGGGTTCACTTCTCAGCACCTACATGATGACTCACAGCCATCTGCAACTATTTTCAGGGGATCCGATGCCACCTCTTCTGGCCTCCATACATTGCATGACATTGGTGCACTTACATATATGCAGGTACAGGCAAAACACTCATACACATAATAATAAATTAATTAAAGTTAAAATATTGTGTTGCCTTTTTATCTGAGAATAATAATGGAAGAAAAATTGAATGGAGCTTGTGATTTCTGAGGTTTCAGTTCATGGCCCCTTGGTTCTGCTGCTTCTGGTCCGGGGGTGAGGCAGAGACTCAGTGGGAGCATGGGGAGGACATAGCTGCTCACCTCCTTGTGGATAGGAAGCAGAAGTCAGGGAGAGAGAGGCTGAGAATACCACACATCCTTCACCTCACTGGCCTGCTTCCTTCATCTAGGTCCAACCTCTTATGTTCTACCACTTCCCAAGAACACTGGCATACCAAAAATCCATCATGGAATGATCCTTCATGAAGTTAGAGCCTTCAGTATTCAAAAAGCTTCCCAAAGCCTAGCATCTGGCAACCAACTTCAACACATGGTGCAGGGGCCACATCAGATCCAATCACAGCCTTCTTCCCCTGTGCCCCAAGGGCTCATATTGTTAGTAACTGTAAAAGTATAATGGACCGGAGGTAGATCTATTTTAACTCTTCTTCAAAGATGCTTTTTCATTTGGGCATTAAAAGTTTGAGGATATCTCTGATTATAGGGAGTGCAAACGTGTTTGGATTACTTGGATGCTGTGAAGCTGGAGAGGAGCCTTGGGAAAGTGGGTTTTGCTGGAGCCTCTGAATTACCTCTTCTAAAAGCCTAGTTGGCACATGCTTTGTTTTTTCTCTCCTATCCACCATAGATGTTGGGGAATGATTTTAAAAGCCAGAGATGACCTGCAAGTACCCATTCCTGTTGGGCATCTATGATGAAATAGGTGAGATGCATACAGGTAGTCAACCACCACCCCCATCACCTTTACAACACCCCCTGAACATATACAGGGGCATCCTTTCTGCCATATTTTCCTTTTCACTTATGACCCTAAGTACATATGCTTGGAATTATGTATCCTTAATTGAGCATGCATGGGAATGGGAATGTACCCTCCCCAAAGTGCCTCCCCCTTCTGAATATGTAGAAGTCTCCCTACTGAAATCCTGACCCTTCATTTGTTCCAGGGGAACTCCACGTCTTTGGACACCGTGCTCTTCTGCCTGGTGGTAATAACACTCTTCATCACTTTCTTGTTTCTGGCTGTGATTCTTGGTTTGCACTGTAGCATGGAGGTTCCTCCAAAAAGCTGGAGCTGATCAAGGGCAAGCATCAGTGATGCACAGCACACTGGGAAAAGGGGGTAGGTGGAGGTGCCGCCATATTGAGATGGAGGGGGCGAAGAAAAGGAAAGGCCTATAAGAATCTGTGTTTTTGTAAGTCACTCCCCTCCCAAATGTCATAAAACTAGGCAAAATCCAAAAAGAATGTCTTATGTTGGTTTATCAATCTGCATCAGGACTTCCAGACCCTAGAGTCCTCAAAGGGCTCGCCATGGGTCCCACAGGGAGGGGAAAAAGGAAGGAAATATTTAGTGAAACAATTGGAGCAGCCCAACAAGATGATGCTGGAAATGACAAACCACAGAAGTTCCAGAAAAGCAAGTGGGTTAGGGATGCTCACATGGGATCACAGAATATGTAACTAGAATGATGTGAGCCATACAGACATGAACGGACTGAAAGAGGAAAATCCCTGGGGCACAGCAGTCGTGTAAATGTATGAAAATAGCTCAGATGCTTGTATGTGAAGATTCTTTAAAAGTCATAGAGAGCCTAGAAGAAAATTTTACAAGCCTTGGACACAAGAGGGGAACCCGGGGAGGGGGCGTGGCCACTGCCTAATAAAAGATTTGTCTGAGGCAAAGGTTGAAAAGGCTAAGGAGTTACTGACAAATTCAGTCTCAGGCTCAGAACTTGAGAGAGAGAGAAAAAAAACAGGAGATTTTGGCTTGCATAAAGTTAGGGGATCGTGAGTCAAAGGGCCCAAGAAAAAAGACAGATAGTAATGATCAAAGAAACAACCTAAAAATAATAGTAGCTAAAGCTATCCCTTGGATTCAATAACCTTTGATGCAAAAAGGAAAAAGAGTAGCTAGGAGAAAATATTCCACATTGGAGCTGTTGAAAATAGGAAAGACTTACAAGTAAACAATCAAAGAGCCCCTCACCACATGGCTCATGACGGTGTCAGACATGGCAGCAAATAATGTCAGTGTAGGTCCTTTAGAAGCATCACAGCTGACTTATGTAACCACCCATCCATCCTTGAAACAGGCTGTTCAACCTAGGCCAGTCAAGGAGGGAGCTGTCCTTAATGGAATGGCTTGTGCAAGGTATTAAAGATACATGGTCATCACCAATGGATACTCCCATCCTCCCATGGAGGATGATAAAGGAGGGACAGGACTTACTGAGAGAACTAAGTATGAGAAAAGCAGTGTATAATGCCCAGCTTTCTGGGACAGATAGAGCTGTGTTCACCAGAGATATAAAGGAAAGCTTAATTCAACTGGGACCTCGAGAATGGTATAGAGCTTTAATGGTTTTGCTAAGTCCTTTAATGGGACAGGATCTTTATAAAGTGAGGCAGGCTTTAACAGATCTAACTGACTCAATCCAGCATGTAAAATGTGTCTGTAGAATAACAGAGCAACCTACAAGAGATATAAAAAAAGACAAGACAGCAGAAATGGTCTGTTTGGGTTACTTGAAAACAAATGTGGCAAGATTTATATTGAGCTCAAATTCCCAAAGAAAAAAAATTGATAGAAAGCCAGAGTCAGTGCTAAGGGGTTTATTGAAGGCTTTAAAACCTGAAGAACAGTTCACAAAAGGCATTCAGAGGATAAAAACTGTCCCGGGGTGGTTAAGGATCCCCAAAGATTAAATAAGATGCATTTCTCTCCTCAGAAAGGCAATGCTAGAGGTGGAGGCAGTTCTTCCCACCAAGGCCTCTCCTAGCAGCCAGGTATGGTCAATAGAAAGGTGGCAGATATGGCTACAGCCAGGAGACAGACCCAGGGCCTGCCTGACTCAGGGAACCAACAGGTGCAGCAGGGACAAGAGAGACCCTCTGCCTCCTTATCCTTGTGCAGGGTCAGGCAACTTAAGTCAGCAAGTGTAAAGGTATCAAGAATAAAAAGGATACAAAGACACTCCATACAAAACCTCCAGAATACAGAATGACTCCAAAGAGATGACCAAAGTTAGTAAAAAGCTAACCAAATTAATGCCTATTACCTATGCTATGGTACCTAACAGAGATCTATGGAGAAAGCAATTAATATAAATGGATAAAACCTCTCCACATTGTGTTAGATCTTGCCTATGATTGATTTAATATATGATGTTAAATTTTGAGTGTTTTACAGATGTGAAACCCATTTGAAAGCTATCAAGCACACCTGAAGAAACAAAGGCCAGCTATAGCTGTAAGATTCTTGGGAGTTTTATGGTTGGGTAAGACACAAGTAATACCCACCAAAATGGTTGGGGAAAATGTACAACACCTAATCTTGTATAAAAATAAAAACAGAGGCTCCCCCAAACAGCACAATTGTTAAGAGAAACTACAGTACCAGGGGTGGGTTGCCCTCTATAACTTCTTGGTCAGAGAGATCTTAGAGGTCTTCAAATTAACCAAGGCTATTGCCACTTATGTCAGTTGTACACTAGAAAGGTCGATAGGGCCATGTTGCTGAAGACCATGCATGATGTGAGCATGGAAGAAGAGATGGAACCAAGACTAAGCTAAAGACTCCATGCCACTGGATGGATGGCTCTCTTAGTGCCAGAAGATGCTAAGTAGATGGTTGGGGAAAAGGATCCCCTGTGATTCTGCATGTTGTACACTATGGACATGCCAAACATTGCTTTCTAGTGCAATAATGACACAACTAACATACATGCAACTGACAAATTTCTAATTGGATAAGACCATCTTCTAGGAGTGGAACAAACATTTGATGCTGTAGACCAGGCCAATCCCCAGTGTCAGGGAAGGCTACAGGCCCCAGTGGGGAAGCTGTTGCAAGTATACTGTTTAATGAACATGGTACACCTACTGGGTTATCTTCTAGGCATTTGTATTTACATTCATGTTTGATTACA
>NW_008360320.1:9917923-9925017 GCF_000622305.1 Nannospalax galili
CCCCCTGTCTCAGGGAAGGCTATAGGCCCCAGCGGGGAAGCTTTTACAAGTATACTGTTTAATGAACATGGTACACCTACTGGGTTATCTTCTAGGTTTTTTTTATTTACATCCATGTTTGTTTAGATATGTCTACCTCCTTCCATTTGTCTTTATAGTAAGGGAAACACCACTGAGATAGATCAGCGGCCACATCTTGAAGACGAATAATGGGGAGGCCCAAGAGGTCAATATCTCATCATGATACAAGAGAAATTGCCCTGCATCTGTCACCCCCTCCAAAGCTCAGGGAGCTCTGCTTAAGAGATGGCAGAAAATTTGAAAGACCCAGAAGACAGGGTGGAGTGTAACTCAAAGGCTCCTCTGAAAGCTGGAGCTTATCCAGGGAGAGTGTGGGTGACATAGAGCACATTGGGAAAAGGGGTGGAGCCGCCACCATATTGAGCATGGGGGAATGGCAAGTAAAAAAGACCAGAGGCAGGGGACAGATGATGCATGCATTTCAAACATGGAAAAGGAAAGGCCTATAAGATTCTGTATTTTAAAAAAAATATTTAATTCATTATTTTTATTTTATGTGTAGGAGTGTATTGCCTGTGTGTATGTGAGTACACTCATGCCATGCAATGCTGTGGAGGTCAGAAGAGGGCTTTGGATTCCCCTGGAACTGGAGTTATGGATCGTTCATAGCTGCCATGTGAGTGCTGGAAATCGAACCTGGGTCCTCTGCAAGAGCATTCAGTGCTCTTACCCCCTGAGCCATCTCTCCAACACCAAGAATCTGTATTTTTGTAAGTCACCCACTCCCAAATGTCATATAAACTATGTAAAATCCAAATAGAATGTCTTATGTTGGTTCATCAATCCTCATCAGGACTGGGAGGTGCTAGAGTCCTCAGAGGGCTCGGCTGGGTCTCCCAGGGAGGGAAAACAGAAAATTGTAATGAAACAGCACTCACCAAGTGCAAAGCAGTGTGCAGTATCTAACTCATAATGCACGTGCATGGAGCACTGCGCCAAGTTCCAGTATTTCTCAGAAACCCAGGTATTCTGAGATTGAAGGCAAACATATTTTGAAGTAAAGTAAAACTAAAATACAAGGGTAGTTAAAAAACTACAAATGAAAACATTCACTAAACTGATCTTAACAATATCATTTAAAAATATTTTATTTTTAGTTTATGTGTATATCATCTGCATATATGTAAGTGATCCCATGCCATGCAATGCCTTTGGGGGTCAGAATAGGGTGCTGGATCCCCTGGAACTGGAATTAAATGGACAGTTGTTAGCTGTATTGTGGGTGCTGGGAATCGAACCCAGGTCCTCTGCAAGAGCAGCCAGGCTCTTAACCACTGAACAATCTCTCTAACACCAAGAATTTCATTTTGATCAAAGACTTTCTGCATGTTTAACTTCAAATATCTTACTCATACATTTAGAAGCATTTATTCTGTGTAAATCCTAATTAAATATTACAAGCAACTGCTGAAAGGAAAGAACTTGATTTCTCCCATTCTCAAGGATAACTCAGTAAGTTACATGAAAAGGCCTTTTGGTGTGTGTGGCAGGACCACACACAGAGCAGCAGGAACAAGGTAGACACAGCAGCTGAGACTTCTGTCACTCTCCAGCCTCTCACACACAGAATGAGGGAAATTGTAATAAATGAATTGAAAGTAAAAATATTCAAAAGGAAAATTAACTCTGAAAAACACTGCAAGTTTAAGAATCTATCAGAGCTACCACCTAGATCTCTTCTTGTTAGGAAGCCATTGTATTTTATTTCATAGTAAGTATATTATCAGTACCTTAAGTTACAGGTGAAGTTTTAAACTAAAGCTGTTCTTTGATGTGGCAAGTTTTTCCTTCTTTCTTGGTTATCATCTGTTGACTACAGTGACATTATTTCACAGGAGCTGCACTTGTTTGTTTCTAGCAAATATTCCTTGGGCATTTACTGCTTTCTCCTCTGTGCAGCACTCTACACGGTCATCTGTCTTTCCAGTTCCTGGAGTGTGTACAGCCCTTCTGATCTGGAGGCTTCCTTGTAGTTCTGCTCAGGTGCTCTACCCCATTTCCTTCATGACCTCTAAACTTTCCTGATCTAGGATCCAGAGACTCAGCTGATGAAGCGTGCTCTCTTTACTCTGTGCAACAGCCCACACAGTTCACATATTCTACCACCTTAACTCCTTTTTTTAATGTAGTCCTAAATGATTTCATCTGTTTTTCATTTTTTTAATCTACCCTTTTCAAGACTGTAGGCCCCATTAGGTGAGGTAAGCTTGATCCTGCTTACAATGTCTATCCAGTGTCTATTTCAGTTTGTGTATTATGAATGCACAATTGATAATGAGTGAATCCCAGCTTTGAGGGGTATCAACTATGGAGAGAGTTTTAGATGTTTCAAGAGAATATAAAGATGATAATATATCTTTTTAATACATTTTTATTGTTTTTACTTTATGTGTTTGAGTGTACTGCATGTATTTATGTAAGTGTACCCATGTCGTGTAATGCCTGTGGAGGTCAGAAGATGGCGTTGGATCCTCTGGAACTGGAGTTATGGACAGTTGTTATCCACCATGTGGATCTGCTGAAAACTAAACCTGAGGCCCCTGTAAGAGCAGTCAGTGTTTTTAACCACTGAGCCATCTCTCCCAGCCCCATCACACATTCTTTATAAGTTAGATAAGATTCTATTTCTTCTCATATAAAAGAAAACCCCAAATACCAGTGGCTTCGGTGTATACATGTTTATTTTCTTATTTAGTGAGAAATATAGGCAGTGGTTAGCACTGCCTTAGTGACTCTGAATAGAAAGGATGGAATTAGCTAGGAATCCTTTATCATTGCCCTCACAGCCTTAAAATGGTTGTCTACCTGCTGCCTTCATGTCTGAGTTCTTTGCAGTGTAACAGGCATTTGAACAAATAACTGGACAGATTAACAGCCAAAAGGAAAAGGAACTGGAGATTTTGTTACTTAGGAAGAAGGGAAGAATGATGATTGACTAAGCTATTGCTTGGGGTCGCCAAAATAATTGATTGGGTACAGACTGCATTGATTAATGTATTACCTTGGTGTGATTACTGCCACTGTTGTACTTTACAGATCACAAAATCCAGCAAGATTACACAAAATCTATTTTCTGTGACAGACAAGTAAAATCTACATAATTAGTGAGACCTCGCTTGTCATGTCTAGAGTACATGCAAATATAAACACACGTATGTAGATGCATGTGCCTGAGGGCACATTCACATGCATTCGCGCATGCACACACACACACACGTGTGCCCCCCCCCACGCACGTACACACACACATTTAAGTATCAAAGGAAAGTGAAGTCAGGCATCCCAGGCGCTTGTCCTCCATTCTCAGAGGACAGCTGTGCTGTACAGTCGACAGGCCCGTTCTGGCATCTGAATTTTAGGTGCTTCCTGATGCCACTTACTTCGAAGAAGTAACTCTTGAGCTGTTTCTGACAACACAGCTGCATCACAGGTGAGAAGGATCACAGGTGACAGCTTGCAGGAGCCCGTCAGTTTGCAGAGCTGCCCGCGGGTGTTGTCACAGTGCAGGACTCCTGCTACCCAAATTCCATCTGCCCTTGCCTAGTCCCCATCTTTTAAACTTAATGGAGGGACTTCATGGATTGGCTGCTACTTCTATACCTCTCCTTCGCTTTCGTTGGTTTCTTGATTTCCAGACTAAAATACTTCCAAGATAAGAAAGATGGGATGCAAGAATTAATCCATGAAGGGGAGCAGAGGAATCCTCCCTGGGAGAGCCTGCTGCCCAGGCTCAAGGATCATAATCCACAGAACCGGCCAAGCTTCTGTCAATTTTCTTTGTGGTTTGGCGCCACCTTGTGGCAGCTATATGACTCAGCGTAAATACAGGGGAAAATTCAGAGTTTCCTAGCTGTCTAGGACTTTCTATCCAGAGGTAGTATTGGAGGCATCTCAGTCATGTGGCCCTATAGTTAGTACCTAGACTAGTTTGATCTGCCAAATCTGGGGATGTTTGGGTGAAAAAAATACAGAAACTGCAAAACCCTCGGTCTCCTGACTCAGGCATCCTATTCACGCCATTGGTTTCTGCTACCCTAAGGATGAAAGCTAGCCCCCTTCAAAAGATAGCCACTAAAATGTATATGTATTGGTAATGCATACACATTGGCTAATCTGAAGTAGATAGTGTCCATAAATAGTTATTAAGCTTTGCGTGGGGACAACCCCATGCTTCAGATTTACCGACAGAACAACACAGAAGAGATTTCCCTCTCAAAGCCCTCCTTACGTAAATTAGATGGTCTGCAGGCTATGGCGACTCTGAACTGAAGGGTCAAGGGATAAGCAAATGGCATCTTGATGAAGGTATACAGACTGTAAGCTTCATGAGTAATTATAGGAAATCAAAAGACATTTGTGTTGACTGCCTTTTATGTTTCAATATATAATTTGACTTATGGTAAGATTAATGTCATCTCCCAATAGACTTGAAAATTCCCCTCAAAGGATGTAATGTTGAAGGCTTAGTGTCCAGTGCAGCAATGTTCAGAAGTGTAGCTTTGGGGTCATAGTTGAATTATGAGGATTCTGACTTTATCCTTGGGTCGGCTAATCCTTGCAAGGACAGGCCACACTGCCGCGTGTGTTTCCCCCTATGCCAAGGGATTGATTAAGAGAAAGATGGATGTTTTCAGGGAAGGTTGGGTGAAGTGTGCACATCATGACTTCAGGGATCCTGGGCTGAAAAATGAAAAATGGAAACTAAACATCCAATATAGGGTCTGCTACACTCCAAGCAAGAGAAGAAACCTAACTTTGAGTGCAGTGTTCCAAGGCACACTGAGGAAATATGCACTGGGTGGGAAGATAGAACTGTGTTTGATTTAATAGTTTATTAACTTTTTTACAACTTTAAAATATTTAGTAATATGGTTTAAGAGTGTCTTACTTCTGTCCTGACCTAGACTCTGCAAATATTGGGGAAGATTCAAAGATAAGTTGGGAAAGCAGTATTATTTTTCCAGGTCTGTGATATCCTCTGTACAGTTATGCAGAGAAAGGCGAACTAATCCTGCTTATTTCCAGCAATGTCTTCATGGCCTTCTTGGCCCAAGTGCCAACTCCATCAGCTTCTGACAACATCTACTCCTAAGTGCAGAGTCTCTCTTTAAAGAAAGAAGCTTAAATAAGAGAAGTTGACAAATAGAAGTTTGAGTCACAGGAAACTGAGATGAGGAATTTGGAATTAATCAGCTTGATGAATTGAGAAAATTAAATCCAAAGATAGAATCTAAAATTATCTCAGTAAAACCCAGTTGGAAGGGATGAAATGAAACATGAAGCTGTCTTTTGAAAGCAATTAATAATTAACTGTATACACGGATACATTTGGCCATAATATCTGACAAATTTTTTCTTGTTATAATTTGTGTGTGTGTGTGTGTGTGTGTGTGTGTGTGTGATTTAAAAGACACTGGTGGCCTCATAACTAACATAATGTATGGTAAATCTGCCTGTGGTTGTATAGGCTGAATAGTCAAATAACCCATACTTTTCTTCTAGAGCCCAAATGACTCATGACACTTGAGCAGTTAAGCAGCGTTAAAATGTAAACAAACAAGCTTTAGAGTTTCAGCAGATTGTTCAAGCATAGAGACAGCAGCGTCTACACAATCACAGGAAAGACTGTTCTGCCAAGCTCTGGATGATCCATTCATAGTGGGGTGTGGTGCTTTACAGAAATACCAACTGATGTTCTGCTGGTAGTCCAGAAGCTGATAGCTATTGATTTTCTTTACTCACAAACTTGCAAAGAAAGACACTGACCTAACTTTCTCATTATGCTTTATTAGCTGACTAGAGTTCATATCCATTTCCAGTGTCTCCTTATCATTTCAGATGGAAGCTGTTTTAATGTTTATATTATTCATTGCAATCCTTTACAAACATCACCTCATAAGCGTGCTGTTCTCTGTAATCTGAATAATGGTAAATACACTTTTCACATTTCTATTTGTTCTATTTATTTTCCATCACATGCCACACTATATAGTGTGGCCTTGAATCTTTTTGATAGTGCATTGGCAGAGAATGTTTTAATAGTCAGGAAATGAAAGTGCTATATGTAGAAATCAGTCACCACAGAATAAACCAGCTATATTTAATGAAATTTTAAATGCCAGATCTGTTTTACTTTTAGCATTTTGCATATTATTTGATTCATTACTTGAAAGTGAATTCAAAGACAAAGAGAACTTTGAAATGCATACCTTGGAGCATTAAAAGGTACTCAGCTTTTGGTATAAAGGTCAGAGATAAAAGAAATCCAACGAACTCTCTATTGGTGGAATAATGAATTATTATTAAATGTCACTGAGATAATATTTTATTATTTTGTGGGTTTCTTTTTAAAGAGTGCTGGCTGGGGATTGAGCTAGGCAAGCACTGTACTACCGAGCTTCATCCCCAGCTGAAATGTTTCATCTTAAAACAAAATAATTGAGATGTTATTTGCTTGCTACGTGAATTTTGGCTCAACAGTTATTAAATACTGCTCTAGAATCATTTAGAAAAGTGGGATCCCATGTAACTGTTTTGTTCACTCTTAGGTCATAGTATCTTGGGCTAGTATGTTCTAGCCATTGGAGTTTCTTTTCTCCCCCTGCCAATTATAGCACCTTAAGTTTCCATCTTCCCCAGTGTCTTTTCTGCTATAATAATGGCTTAAGGATTTAAATCCTGCATTGTTATTTTGACTTCAAAGACTTAAAACTTCAATTGAATAAGGCAGTTCATCTGTCATTATTCAAATATGAAGCAATTATGATGAAATAAAGATAAAATTCCATTGAGAAATACTCCAATCAATTTCACTTATATTTAACTGGAAACATAAAATGATGCTTAGAAGTGTAAGTTTAGGTAATAAAATTGAAGAATAACAGGGATGAATTACTGATCTGTAACTGAGTCATTTTTGAAGGTTTCAGGGAATATAAAGTATGTATCACCAATATTGAGTAAAAGTTTGTTGCCTGATAAAAATAAAGCAAAAAAAAAAAAAAAAACCCAAA
>NW_008360320.1:9925143-9976353 GCF_000622305.1 Nannospalax galili
CTTACCTGATCAAAACAGTACGAAACTTGTACCCACTTGAAGTGTCTACGGAAAATCTATGTTCATGCTGGCAGGCCATCTAGCCAATGTCAACTTCAAGGAACCTACATGAATATTCTGTCTTAGGGAGAGTACTAAATGTCATGAAAGACACATGAGACATCAAAAAACTGAAAGTTTATGCTGGCTGATGGTCTTACCGTCCTTCATTCATATCAATGCACTTTTTATAGTTTTTTTTTCTGTTATGTTTAACTTTAGCATTACTTTATCTACATTTCAATATCCCACTTTTCAAATTAATTCAGTTTATCCAAAATGCTACCCAATAGAACATTAAAGCTTTGAAATTAACTAGAAATAGGGGTGCAATATTATGCATTATGTCATATTAGAATTTTATAGGTATGATTTTTGTAAACTAGTCCTCCATTTATTTGGGACAGTTTATCACAAATATTTCCTTAGTGAGCCTGCTAAGATCTCATAAGAGATTGAGATATCATTTCTAATATAGAAAGAACCCATTTAAATTGGTGATTTAGCTACATGGGGTTTTGCTACTTAAATGAGTGATTTATGTGCTGAGTGATTTTGCTATTTCAAGCAAACCCATGTTCCACGAGAATCCCGTGTCTTCTAGATCTCTGCCCAATGCTTCATAATGAGGGTCCCATACCTGCATGGAAATGATAGAAGAGTAGTGTGAAATTGCAATGGAAACACAAATGGAAGTAGTCAATTTTGATATATTTAGATATAGCATATAAGCCTGCTGGGGAGATAAAGATTTCACCCACCAGGAAGTGTCTCCTTAGCAAGTGAAGATTTAGCTGAGATTTGTATAATGGGTGGAAAATATCCAACAGACAATGCATGAGAGGTATGAAGCATGGTTAGTAAGGCACAACAAGAGAAAGCCTGGTCAACTCTTGCTGCAAGAAGAGGTATGTGGTCAAGTATGAGGCCTCAGAGGACATCAGAGCAAAGGGTCACATTATCCCCCAATTCCTAGAGATATTGAGAAGTAGAAAAAGGAGCCCACTGAACACAAGTAATTGTCTTTTAAAAGATATTGTTGCACCTTGTATTGTGGAAAAGCCAAAGGGTGGAAGACCATCCACAACACAAAAATATACAAGACACATTTTTACTAATCCTATCAGTTGAAGGATATCATGCTCTATTGGGTAAGTTAGCCAGGCAGTCCAACTTTTTAAAGGATAAGATGGGACTACGATCTGAACAATGGTAATGAAGAAAAATGAATCATTCTTAATCCAATCAGAGGTAAAATCTCATGATGGGTTGCTTGAAGGAAGGGTTCATTTATTAAGTAGCTAGCAGTATTAGGCAATGAATGGATGGTGGGGTGATAACTGAGAGGGTGGAAGAGAAATAACAGGAGTGAGCTTTACTTGGGGGTAGTTGGGAAGACTGTGAGTTCAGTATGAACCAATCAGTATACACCTTTCATTTTCCTAAATGCTTCCTACAGTATGAAGATATCACATTAATTAACTCAGTGGAGGACTAGAAGCTCTTAAAGGGTTCTACCAAGAATACTCAGCATAGGGTAGGAAATAAATTCAATAATGAGAAGCTTTTGGTCATCCCTTCATGATCAAGGGAAAGGCTATTTCTATTTATTAGTGAATCAGACACACTAGGCTCCAAGTAAAGTACTGGCACTTACTTGATCTCTACCCTTTGACAAGTCCTTTAACTTCTTTAGTGTCACAACAACAGTAATAGATGGTGGCAATACAGCCACACTTGATGGATTATTGAAACCTTTGAATAAATAAACTGTGCTGAAGGCCTGGTATATTTAAGAGCTAGTGCCTGGTGATAGACAAAACTAAAAACGTCCATTGTAGGGCAGAACCAAAATGGAGAAGTGCATATGCTCCAAAAGTTTGGTTTTTCTCCCTCTATATAATCTCTTGTGCTTCTGTACTAAATGGCATAAAACTGTTCTCCACATTCACTTAACAGCAATTTTCTTAATGCCAATTTCACATATGGAGTGCCACACTGAGTGTTACCCCAAAGCCACAAACAACACAAATACATCCTTTACCTTGGAGCAGCTTAGTAATACAAAACCTACAAAGGTGAAACAGCAAATAAAAATAAAAGGCCATTTATGGGTATGAAAAATGTTTTTTAAAGAATGGAAAAATAAATAGTGAACCACCTCTGCAAGAAGTCTTGGATGCTGCAGTTTAGACAGATCACCACTTTCCTGGTTGCCTGGAGCACTTAGGGTATAAGATTCCTTCTTTATTAAGCCATTGCTCATATAGAAAAGGTTAAGAGCCAGCCATGTAGTCCTGCAGACTGCCTTTAAATTCCAACTCCATCAGTATCAGCAGCAGAACCATGGACATATTGCTTATACTTTAACACACTGGCTGTGGAGTCAAGATTTCTATTACCTGTCACATGGCAGTGGTTAGTCGTGTAAAAGATGGTGTGAAGCCCTTAACATACTTTCTGACCCACAATAAAAACTCAACAGAGAGTAGCTGGGAGTGGTAAGGAAAAATAGAACACAAACAGGAATATTCCCTTTAGTAGGAACAAATTTTGTCAATATTTAATTAAATGTTCACAACATAGCCATGGGTTAGATAACATTTTTACTTTGTGATCAGAAAAATAAAGCTTGATGATATTGCTTTCAGACAATTAGATAAAGATACGATTAAGCCTAAGAACATGGTCAAGGACTGCTGGGGGTTTGAACCAGTGACCCCCGGGCAGTGATGATTGAAGATGAGTAAGCATGCCGTTCACCAGCCCATGCCACCCACAGTACCGGGGACACTCAGACGCAACGGGGAGTCTAGTCAAGCAGGGACTCATTTATCGCAGGTGTTACAGAGCTTATAAAGGTACCTGGAGCTCCCCCCTCCCCCCCTGAGGGTGTATCTTAAGGATGGTCACGCGCTGATCATGCACTCCTCAGCAGTGTGGAAGTATTCTTCACACTTTCAAAGCAAGCCAGGCTGTGCCCCCAGTAACTTCATTTCAGACCTATGCAAGGTGGGGCCTTCAGGTCCCCACATATCCCCCTTTTTTATTTTTATTTTAAGGCTGGATTGACTTTATTTCACGGGTTACACACCTCATAGGTGGCTCCCTGAGGAGAGATTGGCTATCTCCTTCCTCTAATCTTATGCATTTTTGCCTGTCTTAGGTTGTGTCACCTCTGATCAAGACTTGCCCATCACTGGATCATGTACCTGGCCATGTGTATGTCCTGTCTTAGGAGTACTTGTCATGGGACATCTTGCCTGTCCTTGGTTAAAAATGCATCATGATTAAGGGCAGGCGCATAGGTAATGCCAGCCCATGACAGTCTCTGCCTAACTCAGCCAAGTGTGGGCAACTGGAGGGTGTCCTGGGGGAGTCCATAATCATGAGGAGGTGGGCTGTGGCAGCTCCAAGGGTCCTCTGTCGCTGAATTATCTGGTAAAGACACTTAAAGATAAGCATTATCAAGAGAAACAAAGCAAGTCATGGCATAGGACATGTTGAAATACTTCTGAGACCATGTTCCTTTTAGCCAATCAGCCAGTTGTAGAGGCTGACTGGCAATGAAGCCAAGGAACTGGGTCCTTTACCTCAGATGGATACAAATAAAGAGAGGAATTTTTTCTCATGAACTATTGTCCATGGACCATCATGCTAGTCAGTCAGATCCTTGCCTACCCACTTAAGGTTTTTTGCAGGCACCCATATGGGGTTTGAATCTCCTGTAGGGTAGACACACCCAAAGCCTTGACCCATGGTTAGCAATGGATCTGGGCATTTCCATTGCCCCATAATGGGGTCCTTTCATCTTACCCATACCTCAGGTCTCTGCTCCTGTTGTCCCCAATGCTTCTGAAACTGGGATTCCAACTGATTTTTTTGAAAATTAAGAACATTAATAGTGAATAAGGCCATACCCAACTATTGGTGGGGGCTTATTCCCCCTTTTTGTTTTTGTAATTGAACTTTTAGGTTTTGATGGTTGTGTTCTATAATGGCTTGACCTTGGGGATTGTAGGGAATTCCTGTATTGTGTTGAATTCCCCAAAGTGAGAAGAAATCTTGTAAATTTTTACTCATAAAACATGGTCCATTATCAACCAGTTTTAATTTGTTGGGGCAATCCCAGTGTAGCAAAGCACTGGAGAAAATGAGACTGAGCATGTTTAGACTTCTCTCCTGTATGAGCGGTAGCCCAATAGGCATGTGAGAATGTGTCAATGGACACAAAAATATACTTAAGCTTTCCAAAAGGAGCATAGTGTGTGACATCCATTTGCCACAAGGAATTGGGCTTGAGTCCCCTGGGGTTTACTCCTGGCTGTTGCAGAGATGGTACCTGTAAGCCATCTTGTCTGCCTCTGCATTGCTTTGGGATAAAAGCCCAGGAAATCCTTGGTGCCCCCTAAGATGCTGTAAGAAAATAGGGGCTTCTCTCTCTTTAAGGAGCGTAGGAGTCTGAATACTGTCAGAAAGCAATGGCCATGAGTTCCTTGAATTGAGCTGCTTTTTGGTTTCTCCACATCTGCCCCAGTCAGTGAAAACATTGTAGGCTTTATAAGGGCTCCCTTGGCCCAGGATTTGGCCAATGCTGCTGTCGGCGGGGCTGTAGCATTCAGGGGCGGGGTGGTTCCCTGGCCACCCACAGAACTGAAGGGGCGTGGCCTCTCCCCAAGCCACTTTCCCTGAACCGGGCCTTTTCAGCTGTCCCAAAGCTGGTTGCAGCACACCGCCAGTCACAGGCCAGGGGGCAGTACCCCCACCCGGCTTTCACGCGAGCCCCTGACCCACTCACACGTTAGTTCAAGGCGGGTGGGGTGGGCGGCTTTCACTGTAGACCCCGTGTGCTCCGCTCCACCCCGCCCTTCTGCCCAGGAGGCTCTGAAGCTGGCCAGGACACGCTCGAGGTGCTACTTGTTACTTTGGCCACTTTTGGTTTCACTTCTGTTGCATTTCTGCATTCTTCCTCAAACACTTTCCATGATTCCCACATATCCCCAGTAAAAACATTATCCCTAAGTAGCCAGGGAGCCAAATGAATCGCCTCTGTCCAAACCTTTTGAGCTACCGGATCTGACAGATCCAATCCCCTGCTTTTAAGCATATCTCTCAGCACTTTAAGTGCCCGGGTCCTCAAACTTAAAAGTTGCGTTACCCATATTTTGAGTCTTGCTTACCCCGAAGTTCCTCCAATTGGCCCCAATCTGTTTTTTTTTTTCTTTCTTTCTTTCTTTCTTTCTTTCTTCCTTCCTTCCTTTCTTTCTTTCTTTTAACCTTCCTTCGAGTACCATGCTAGGCACCAGCTGCTGGGGGTTCAAACCAATGACCCCTGGGCAGTGATGATTGGGGATGAGTAAGCATGGAGTTCGCCAGCCCACACTGTCCCCAGTACCGGGGACACTCAGACGCAATGGAGTCTAGTCAAGCAGGGACTCATTTATTGCAGGTGTTACAGAGCTTATAAAGGCACCTGGAACGCCCCCCTCCCCCACCCTGAGGGTGTATCTTAAGGATGGTCATGCACTGATCATGCACTCCTCAGCGGTGCTGAAGTATTCTTCACACTTTCAAAGCAAGCCAGGCCGCGCCCCCAGTAACTTCCTTTTGGACTTATGCAAGGTGGGGCCTTTAGTTCCCCACAAAGGGCTTGAGAGATGGCTCAGTAATTTAAGATAATTGGCTGCTTTGCAGAGGACCAGGTTCAGTTCCCAGCACATACATGGCAGCTAACAACCATCTGTAACTCCAGTTTCAAGGGATCTGAGGCCCTCTTCTCACCTTACAGGCATTGCGCACATGTGGTAAGCTTATAAACATGCAGGGAAAACACTCATGAACATAAAATAAAAATCAACAAATCTTTAAAAATATTTTTATTTATTTTTTATGTATATGAATATATTGCCTGCATGTATGTAAGTGTACCTGTGTTGTGCAATGCCAGTGGAGACCAGAAGCACTGTTTTGGATCCCCTGGAACTGGAGTTACAAATGGTTGATAGCTGCCATGTACACATTGGGAATGGAACCCAGGTCTTCGGCAAGACCAGCCAGTGATCTTTATCATTGGGCCATCTCTCTATCCCCAAAATAAATAAATCTTAAGAAAAGAAAAAACATGGTTCAAATGACTACACTTTAAATGTAGGAGGATTCTGTTGGATCCTATACAGACATGGACTATTCCTTCAGAACTGCAGATAAGGATCTCTGTTCTTTAAGGACCACAAAGGTGCAACAGTCCTAAATATGTCTTGGGAAAGAAAACTCAAGAACTGTGCTTTGGATCTGCACTACATAACTTTAGTTGTCAACTTGGCACACCTGGGTAGAGGGAGCCTCTGCTGGGGAATTGTCTCCATTGGACTGGCTTGTGGCCATGTCTGTGGGGCATTTTCTTTATTGTTGAATGATATGGGAAGGCCCAGCCCATTGTGAACACTGCCATCCTTGGGCAGGTTGTTCTGTGTTATATAAGAAAGCAGCTGAACATGGGCCAGAGGAGCAAACCAGTAAGCAACATTCTTCCATGGCTTGTGCTTCAGCTCCTGCCACCAGGTTCCTGTCCTGCATTCTTATCTTGGGCTCCCTCAGTGATGAACTGCGCCCTGGGAGATGTAAGTCAAATAAACTCTTTCTTCCCCAAGTTGGTATTGGTCAGAGTGTTTCATCAGAGCAATTGAAAGCAAACTAGAATAGAAATTGGTACCAGTATCAGGAAGTAATTCTGTGACAGACCAGACCCACTTGTTTTGAAGAGAATTGTGGAAGGATTTGAAACTTTGGACTGGAAAAGCCATTGAGTGCTTAGAGTTTGTTGCTGTGGAACTTGGAATAATTATGCTGAAAGAATTATGGGTGATAGAGGGCTGGCTTGTGAAGTTTTAAAGAGAAGCAGAGACTATTAGGGCTATTCCTTTGATATTTTGAACTGGGAATCTGTGGGTTATGGTCAGCTGGGGCTGAAGAATCAGCTGTGATTAAGAAGAGACCAGAACCATTGAATCGAAACCTTTGTTTTACTGGAACAATTGATGCTGGTTAGCTGGGGTGAAAAAATCAGCTGTGAGTAACAAGAGACGAGCATCATCGAAGTGAAAACTTCTGGGAAGTATTTTCTCAGGGATGTCATACAGAAGCTGTGGTCCAGAAGGAGCCCAAGCCTCCATCTCAAGCTGGAAGCAGGACTTGGTAATGTGTGCCTCCTGCATGGTTCTGCTGTTGAAAGCATGAAGGGGTCACAGAGAGCAGCTAAGGCTTACCACCCTGAGAGGCCAGAAGAGCCTATTGGTGAAGGTGGAACCTCCATGTCAGTGAAGATGCCAAGATCATTGGATGACCACCAAGGGCAGCATCAGGTGTGGAATGGAGCTAGCCTGGGCCTACGAGACAAGTTGTGTGTACAGAGGACAACAGAGTCAGATAAGTGGCGCTGCTGGAATCCTTTGGAGCCCAGAAGATCATGACTGAATCCCAGATATCTAGCCTTGAGCTACTTTGCTGAACGTAGGTTTTGCTTAAGTGTACCTGATTCTTCCCCTTTTAAATAAGACAGTATTTGTTTTGGTTTTTATAGGAGCTCATGGTTAACATACTCTAAAGAAAGAATTTGAACAGTTAAAATGTTTGCATTTTTTAAAAGACAGTGGGACTTTCAAGGTTGTACTCTCTTATATTATGATATTAATGTTAACATCATATCCTGGGGACGAGAAACGGAAAGGTTGTGGTTTACTAGCAATGTGCTTCCATGTCAAGTTGACAAGGGGTCAATTGTGCTGGATAGCTTAAGTTGTCAACTTGAAACACTTGGATAGAGGGAGCCTCTGCTGGGGAATTGTCTCCATTGGACTGGCCTGTGGCCATGTCTGTGGGGAATTTTCTTGATTGCTGAGTGATGTGGGAGGTCCCAGTCCACTGTGAGATGCCACCCCTGGGCAGGTTGTTCTGTGTTGTATAAGAAAGCGGGCTGAGCATGGGCCAAAGGAGCAAACCAGTAAGCAGCATTCTTTTGTGGCCTGTGCTCCAGCTCCTGCTTCCAGGTTCCTGCCCTGACTTCCTCTTACCTTGGAGGAGGAACTTTCCTCCCCAAGGTGGTATTGGTCAGAGAGCTTTGTCACAGAAGACTATAAAAGGATCACAATTGTTTTCTTATGCATAGCTTTAAAAAATTTTTTTATTGAAGTATTGCAAATTTCATATAATGTATTTCATTGTATTTAAATCCTCTCCTGAAAGATTTAGAATTACATATCAAAATGTTGGGAGTGGAGAGATGGCTCAGTACTTAAGGGCACCGACTGCCCTTGCAAAGGACCCAGGTTTGATTCTCAGCACCCATATGGTTGTTAACAATTGTAGGTAACTTCAGTTCTGTGCTGGATAGCTTTAATGTCAACTTGACACACCTGGGTTGAGGGAGCCTCAATTGGGGAATTGCCTTCATTGGACTGGCCTGTGGCCATGTCTGAGGGGCATCTTCTTGATGAGTGATGTGGGAGGGCCCAGCCCACTGTGGGTGGTGCCATCCCTGGGCAGGTGGGGCTATGTAGCATAAGAAAGCAGGCTGAGCAGGGGCCAGGGGAGCAAGCCAGTAAGCAGTGTTTCTCCATGGCCTGTACTCCAGTTCCTTCTTCCAGGATCCTGCCCTGAGTTACTACCTTGGATAAACTGCGACCTGGGATTGTAAGCTAAATAAACCCTTTCCTCCCCAAGTTGGTAGTGGTCAGAGTATTTTGTCACAGCAATGAAGAAACAAACTAAAACAAGTTCCAAGGGATCTGTACCCTCTTCTGACCTCTGTGGGCATTGCATGACACGGGTGCACTTACACATATGCAGGCAATACACACATACACATAAAATAAAAATAAAATATTTTAGAATTACATATCAAAATGTTAGCAGGAGCTGAATGTACTAGTGCAAACATGTAACCCCAGCATCATGGAGGCAGGGTCCAAGAAATCTGAGTTCACTGGTCAGTCTGCATCATGTTCCAAGGCATGTTTCAAAAAGAAAAAAAAAAGTGTTTAAGAGAATTAAAGCCATATTAATATGTTGCTATTGTTGTCTAGCAAGATATGCATGCCTATTATTCAAAATACCTGATGCATTTTGCAAGATTTAGTGTATTAGAATAGTAGGTCAGAAAAATGCTTGACCGAATGGGACTTAACATGTATGGCAGAATGCATGAGGCCCTCTGAGAGGCGTGTGGGGCATGGATGGAGGAGAGGGTGTCTTAATTTGTTTAAAAAATGTTGTATGAAATACACAAAAGTTCTATAAAATATTTTTAAAAGAAAAAAAAGAGTAGCAGGTCAGGCTTGTAATCACGCCTCAGGATGTGCAATTACATTGTTGATTAAATTTGAGATCAGTACTAAACCATCAGTTTATTTAGTATTAGAATATCTATTAATATTGTTTTGTTGTATTTAAATTTTAATTTAGTATACTTTATAACAATTATATTCATACCCAGAACAACTTTGAGAAATTATAAATATTTTAAAAGTTGAAATGAGTATTTTAAATTTAACACCCGTATTTTAAAATATTTAAAGGGCACTTCTAAATATGTATAAATACTCATATAATACTCCCTACTTGAAGAGGATCTTGTTTTGAGAAAACTTAATTAGGTACAGTGATAAAAGTTTATTTTCAAATTGTTGCAAAAGAAAAGATCCTAAATAGGACAGTTAGAGTTTCAGAAAGACAGATTTTTTCAAGTTATATATATATATATTTTAAGCCATCTAATTTGTTTATTTTTATATTATACGGATGTATTATGCCTGCATGTGTGTGAGTGCACTCATGTTGTGTAATGTCTGTGGAGGCCAGAAGAGGGAGTCAGAGGCCCTGGAACTGGAGTTATGGGTGTTTGTTGGCTGCCATGTGGGTGCTAGGATTTGAACCTGGGTCTTCTGGCAGAGCAGCCAGTGCTCTCAACTGCTGAACCAGCCCCTATACTCATCTTTTTAGAACTATAAAGGAAAATTTTTCTGACAAAAGGTCACTGAATGTTAGATTGTCAGTCAATTGAGTGGGGTGATTGTCACTCAATTGAGTGGGGTGACAACTGGTTTCCCAGAAAAGGTCTCAACACCATTAAAAGTTTATCTGAAAACTGCTGAGCCACTTTATCAGGAATGCTAATTTCTTCCCAGAAGAAGATGGTGATTTAAGAGATCTGTCTCAGGTCAGGTTAGGGGCAATTTCCCCTTTATCCATATTTTTAAATATTAAATTTTCTAGACTTATACATGAAGACCATGAAGATGAAGATGTGTGAGCTCATTCTAATTTTAATGGTTACTAAAGAACTAGTTCTTTCTTTTTTTTTTGAGCAGCTTTATATTAGACTTTTTGCTACTGCAAATCATCCACAGGGATACTTACTACCAAAAAATAACTTAAAAAATTATCATTCAGGATCAACACTTTACACAGACATGCATGCATTTCTATGTATATGTGTATATGATGGCTTAATTATATTTTGTAACATTTTTGTATGAAGTGTGAACCTGTGATGGCATACCATAAAATACATGTTCACAGATTCCAGGCTCGTTACACTAAAGTTAAAAGATCCCCAGAGAGAAAAGGAAAGTCACAGGGTAAGATCATCCCCTCTGTTTCCAGGTGGTTTGGTCTAATATCTCACACAGGCCTGTGCATAAATCAAGTGACCAGCATAAGAAGTACCAGTCTTTTCTACTTTTATTGCCATCTCGGTCTTTTATCTTACTTTACTCATTCAGTCTTTTGTCTTTCTTTGAACTTCATGCCTGCCCTCACTTTCGGAACTAAAATATTCATTCTGCTAAGCATATGGTGTTGGGGATTGAGCCCTGCCAGTGCTTTTCTGTGCCTCTTCTGAAGTCATAATCACTTCTCCAAGATCCTGCTATGGAGAGGACTTAGGGGTCCCTGCACAAGTGACCTCATTTGTAAGACATAGTTCCATCCTAGAGTGCTTTGTGGGGTTGGCTGAGAACTGAGCTATAACTACCTTAAAATTCTTCATCAACTTCTTGCACATAAATCTCTGTATCCATGAACTCCAGAGCAAACATGGATTGATGATCTGGAAGCTTTCCTCCAAAAGGAAAGCCTGTTTTTGGCAAGTAATGCCAGAATAGGAGAGGGAAGTAAAATAATTCATGTAAAAAGTAATCCAGTATTTTACAAATCAACCATGTCAAGGTAAAAGATGAGAAAAGAAAGGACCGATAGGTAGGTCATAGGTCATAATGAACCTCAAAGAGGCTCATGCCTTAATTCCAGAATGTACCAATGCCTTACTTTACATGGAAAAAGGGACTGGGCATAGTAATTAAGAGTTAAAACCTTGATATGGTTTGCCTGGATATATTGCCCTTGATTATTCAGTAGATCCAACCTTATTATTAGCCCTTTAAAAGCTGAGAACTTTCCCAGCTATAGACAGAGTCTTTGGAGCAATGATGACACAAACGCAGTGTTGCTGGCTTTGAAGATGGAAGAAACTTCCAAGAACCAAGGAATTTGAGCTCTCTTTGGATGCTGGAAAAAGTCAGAAGGGGGTTCTCTCCTAGAATTCGTAGAAAGAAACACATCCCTGGCAGCATCCCGGCAGTACTCGTGAGAGACCTGTTGGACTTCAAACAACAGAAGAGTTGGCTAAGCATGAGCCCTTCTAAACCACTAGGGTTGTAGTAAGTTGTTGTTCATGCATATTTCAAACTAGGGAAGGACTTAAAGAAACCAGAGGTTAACGGAGAAGGTGGTTAGATCCAGCAACTCAAGCAGGTGACAACTTGGAAAAAGAAAGGCGGAGGGGAAAGAACAGTTCTTACGTAAGTTCTGTCCTCAAGGCTGAAGAAGTACAGCAAGTACTAGTAGACGTCATTTTTATTTTCCCTTTGGCTACCTACTTAAGTTTAAGATTCTTCCACATCTCTGATGCAGGCAGAACATTAAAATATGTGACAAGTGCCTTCTGTTAGTGAAGAGACTTGTGATGGCTTCGGGAAGCAAGCCTGTGAGCCAAAGTTGCTAAATAATGAGCACATGCAAAAGCTGGCTTTGGAGGCCAGAAACACCAGCCTCTCATTGCTCACTAAATGGTCTTGGACCCTAACACCAGTGGCATATGTGTTCACGTGTGTGCACCTATGTATGTGCAGGTGCACATGGATATGTGTGCACATGTGGAGGCCAGAGGTTGAAGTCCCTCCATCTTATTTTTTGAGAGTGTCTCTCACTGAACCTAAAGCTCACAGATTTGGAGACATTAGCTGACCAGCAAGCTCATGTCTCCATCTTCCCGGAGCTAGAATTACAGGCACACACCACCACCCTCAATATTTTATGTGGTGCTGATAGTCCAAACTCAGTTCTTCATGCCTCTGTGGCAAGCACTTTACCAACTGAGCCATTTCCCTAGGCCAAGGTGACTATTTAAAAACAATTATTCTCAGTTGTATAGTAAATTCTGCACTACTACTTATTATTTCATTATCAACTTAGTTATGTCTAAATTATATGGGTTTTGAGGATAAAACAACAGTTCAGTATAGCTGCAAAATTGTTATTGTGAGACTTTCAAGCAGGACTTGGTTATAGGAATGGGATTTTTGCATTTTAATTTTAGTTAAATTTATTAATATTTCCCTCATGGATTGTTTTGTAGAGTCATATTGTTATGTCCTCAACACCATTTTCAAAGGTTACTGAGATAACAGGAAAAAAGGAACATATGAAGAAAAGAAAAAGAACAAATCTATCCTATGTATGCCTTATAGTGAGGGACTGTTGACTTCTCTGAGATGGAGTACAAATACTGAGCTGACCTCCCATTCTTGTTTTAGGGAGATGAGCTGTGGATAGTGCTGTGTCTCAGGTGGCAGTATGCCTGAGTTATCATTCTCTTCTCTTCAAAGTTAGCATGCTCACACAGGCGCTCTCTCTCTCTCTCTCTCTCTCTCTCTCTCTCTCTCTCTCTCTCTCTCTCCCCCTCCTTCATTCCTTCCCTCCCTTGCTCTTTGTTTCCATCTGTGATGAAGCCTAGCAAGTGACCAGGGTTCTATGTACTGCCTGAAGACCAGTGACTCATTCCTGCTCTCAAGGCATCTCTAACATCTCAAATAAGTGTGTAGTGCTCTCTGGGGAACTGTCCTATTTTCTATCAGGAAAGAAGGTTGATGAAGACCCTTAAATAGCTAAATATAAAAATGAGTAAAAGAACTGCCTAAAACTTATCCTCACTGAGAGGGATGGGGGGGAGCAACTGAGAATTGTGGGTCCTCCCTGAAGCATAGTGTGGAGGGGGAAGGAAGGGGCAGAGTAAGAACTTGAAGGACTTGAGTTGGACTATGTATATCTTACATTCTGCATCCAGAAGACGTAGGGACCAAGATTTCAAGGCCCTGGTGACCCCAAGCACACTGAGCATCCTCAGTGGTGGAAACATCCCAGAGGCTGACATCCTTTACCTGCGTGCTTTAATAACATCAGTGTGGGCAGTTCTTGTCCATCGTTGGAAAATAGGTATTTTGGTTGATTTCCAGAAACAGAGTCTACCTTGAATTCTGGAAAATATTATGTTTGATCCCATTTGGTGTGGCACAGACTTGCTCCTGAGTCACTGGGGCAGCAAGAAGAAATTTATGTCTACCTTGTTGCATTCAACCTGTGTCCTCGGCTTAGGGAGAACCGGATGGTTCAAACATACTTTAGTGTCTCCTGTATTTTGGATGGTTTTGACTGAGCACATCTAGCTTGCATGACAATATTACTCTTGGATGGCACCGTTTCCTCTGTGATTCACCTCTTCCTCCCCTGAAAGATAACCAACCTATGAACTTGAGTCATTGGAGGCCTTCTGAAAGAAATGGAGGTGGGCCCTCATTTAGAATCTCAACTGCAATAAAAAACTGTTACTTCAGTTGCATAAAGCTTGGCAAATGCACTTTTATTTAACCCTTTCTTACTTAGATTTAATGAAGCTGATGCGTATTTCTTGTTAATATTCTTTTTACACAGGAATATTTCTTTTTTATGTCTATGCCCAGTGTCAAATATAGTACATCATAAAATGTGTAAAAATAGAAAAAATGATATTTTACTGATGGAATACATCTTTTTCTAGCTATCCATTAAGATGATTTCCACTTTATGTCCATACAAAAATTATCTGAAGCTGGGTATGATGGTGCATGCCTTTAAGCCCCACGCTTGAGAGACAGGCATATGGGCCTCCCAGAACTCCAAACCAAGCCTGCTAATCTTAGCACCAGGCCAGCCACAGCTACATAATGAGACCTTGTCTAAAAGCAAAGCAAAACAAAACAAAACAAAACAAAACAAGGAAATGCTTGCCTCTATATTCCATTCTGTTTCCACAGACAGCTTCAAGCATGCTTCCTTCTCCACACATTGCTTCTGTGTTGCAGCTTCTCTAGCTACTTCATCAGCAAGCGGAGTACACTTTTCCACTGGGAGGCAGGAGGGGTGATAAGGGGCTAGAGAGGGATGGAGAAAACATGCTTAAAGTATATCACATATTTATATGAAAATGAGCTTATGTAACACAGTACTATGTATAATGAATACATACTAATAAAGGGGAGATGTTTGGATATTAATACTTCTCCCAGATAGAAATCAGAAGGTAGATGAAGGCAAATGAGGGTTAAAAGTGTCAGAATGGACCTCCGTTGTATCTAGTAAGACAGGTTAAGAAAAGGGCAGCTTTGTAAAGTCTAGCAAGAATTAGCGCATGGTTAGGAACTATTCCTGGCTAGATATGATTAGGACATTAAAGTCTCCATTCCCACCCATGCGTTACTACTTAGCTGTAGGTATGTCTGGGAAATGAATAATAAATAATGGTGATAATAATTAAGTTATTAAGGATTTACTACAATTTAGGTTTCTAACTTGCTCTACATGTAAGTCCTCATTCAGTCTTCACAACCATTCTGTAAGTACCATAGTTGCCCCATCTTTCAGATAAGAAACCCAAGATGCAGAGAGATGAAACTTAATCAGTGTATTAGCTCAACTGTCAACCTTTTATTTGAAGCTTGTAGCTCACTTGTGTTTAGGAATATAGATTTGGGGGACTGGGGTTGGATAGATGGCTCAACAGTTAAGAGCACTCGCTGCTCTTGCAGAGGACTTGGGTTCAATTCCCAGCACCGACATGGCAGCTAACAACCATCCATAACTCCAGTTCCAGGGGATCCAATGGCCTCTACTGACCTCATCAGACATTGCATGACACAGTTGCACTTGCAGACATTACACTCATACACATAAAATAAAAATAATAAATTTTTTAAACAAAAAGGAATATAGATTTTTTATGAAATTTTAAAGAAATATAATAATGCAATACATAACACTCCCATTGGAATCAGGATAATACCACCTAAAGATATTAATATGTATCTAGTAAAATGTATGAATACAATATTCACACCAAGTATAATAATTAAAATTATTCTCAGGTGAGTCTACATCATGTGCATTTGGACAAGGTTGTATTTTTTAAAAATATAGTATTTTTATTAATTCTTTGAGAATTTCATATGTATTTGCAATGTATTTTGATCATATTCACATGTACTCTCCCCCACATCCTTCCAGATCTACCCTGTATCCATCCCACCCCTCCCACTGAATCCAATTTGTGCTGCCCCAAAACTCATGTATGTGGGGACATCTATAGGAGCATGGTCAACCTAATAGAAGTGACATCCTTAAAGAAAATTGATGCAGGGTCTGGAGAGATTGCTCAGTGGTTAAGAACACTGGCTACTCTTGGAATGGACTTGCATTTAGATCACAGCATCAGTGTGCTGGCCAATAGTCATAACTCCAGTTCCAAGGGATCAGACTCCCTCTTCTGGCCTCTGCAGACATTGAATGCATGGGTGTACTTACATACATGCAGGTAAAACATTCATACACATTAAAACAAATTAATCAAAATTTTTTTCAATAAAAACTGAGCCTCCCTCAATCAGAAGCCACCAACTGCCCACAGATCCTCAGAGGTGGCAACCCACGTACCACTTCCCTCTCTATGCCAGAAGATTGACTGGTTTGATTTTGTGCAGGTCTTATGCAGGTTACCACAGCTTCCAAGTTTATAAGTGCAGTGGTCCTGTCATTTCTAGAAGACACTGTTTCACTCCAGTCCTCCCTGACTCTGGCTCTTACAGTCTTTCTGCCCCCTCTTCCACAGTTGTCTCTGAGTCTTCTGGAAAGGAGGTGTGATATCAATGTCCCATGTGTGGATGAGCATTCCATAGACCTTATTCTCTGCACTTTGACTGATTGTGACTTTCTGCTTTAATTACTGTCTACTACACAAATAAACATTATTGATGCGATTTGAGAGATGCATTATCTGTGAGTATAATAATACAAATTTAGAGGGCAGTTTGATACTATGTACACTGAGTAAAATAAAAGTAATAGACTCCCATGAGTCTCCCAATCATGGGTTCTTGGCTAGCTTTATAGTACAAAGCAAGTACTTCCTCCCATAGAGCAGGCCTTCAATCCAATCGGAAAGTGGTTGTTTACCTCAATAACATTCAAATCACTATTGCACCCATAGATGTATCATGCCACATTGGTTATTATTGCAGTTCACAGGGTTCACAGCACAGTAAGACTGTTGATGACTTCTTTTCCCTTGCAGTCTGCCAGTAGCACAAAAGCTAGTGAGCAGGGAAAAAGCATCCTGGATAGCACTATCTTCATATCTACATGTCCTGTGACCAACGTGAGTAGTCTTTAGCAATACGGTCTTATCAGAAAGTTCTGGTAGGTGACCAATAGCAATGTGAATAGCCTGTATTATTTTGGGAGTCTCTAGGACTACTCTAACTAACATCTCAAATGGAGGTATCTCCTACCTGGAACTAGAATTTTTTGTGGCAATCAGTAGCTTCTGATACAGTAGAAGTTTCCATAGGGCTTTATCAAACATCCTTAATGTTACTTATTGCTTCCCCCATCCTGTCCTCTGGTCTATCCCCCCATCCTCTCCCTATTTAAACCTCCCTCCCATTATTCCCCTGGACTATGTGATATCTTTCCATCTAATATGCTAGGAGAAATTTTAATTGCCAATCTTGACTCTCCTTCCAGAGAACTTCCAGTGGCTGTATTGAACTCTGAAATCACAAACATTTATTGGGAAGGGGATGTGATGATGATGTCATAGGTTTGTTTCTAATTTTATTTATGTTTTTATTGAGCTTTAAAATTTCATACATTTCCTACTCAAATCCAGACCTCTTCCCCCATCCATGCCTCCATAACCCCCACCAAACCCTATGCTCTGGTGTTTGTACCCAAATGTTCTTAGTGTAAATGCAGCCACTGGGGTCTAGTCAACCCATCTATTGGTCGTATGTAAGTCATAATCTCCCATGCCCAGCAGCAATTAGTCTCAAATAGTTCTCAATCTAGTGTTGGCCCACCACCTATTTCTCACCTCCCCTTTGGGCCCTTAATTGAGCTGGCAGGGGTCCCATGCTCAACACCACCACTGCCACAGGCTCGTTTGAGCAAGCCTCCAGCGGCATGGAGGCCTCCTCCTCCCTGTGTTCATGAACCAGTCCTGGCTCTCACAATCTTTCTGCCTCCTCTTGTGCAATGGTTCCTGAGCTGTAGGTGGGTGAGGTTCCATACTGGAGTCCCATCCTACACTCTACAGTCCCTTATTCTCCAAACTTGGCCAGTTGTGGCCTTCTGTGTTCATTGCACCCTGATGTATATGGAAGCCTCACTGGTGAGAGTTGGGGGGTGCATTAGCCCTCTCTCTACCCCTTATTCTGGTATGTTCCATGAGCCTTAGTTGTAGAGATTCAACTGCAGATGTGTCACCTAGCACTGGGCAACTTCCAAGCATATGTTCTCTGTGCTTGACCAGATGTGCAACTCTCCAGCAGCCTCCATCTGTTGCAAAAGGAAGCTTCTTTGATGAGTGCTGTATGACCTGCTTGTCACTCTAAGGGAGGTCTCTTCAGTCTGGCACTGCATTCCCTGCCAAGCAGCTCCCAGGTATACATATGCGTTAATGTTCAGACACTCTGCATGCGTTTCTCATAGGGTTTGTAGGGCATCACTTTTCCCTCTAGGTTTCCTAGTCTCCCCAAGATTCACTCATATGCACCGTTTTTCTCCTATCCAGCTTTCCTCTTCCCCACTCCCTAGTCACAGTGCCCCCATTATCCCCACCCTCCCCACAAAACCTCCTAACTCCTGCCATCTTTCTTCTCCTGACTTCCCTCCCTCCCCCACACCATGGTCCCTTGCATGTCCCTCCCTCCTCTCCTCCCTGCTGATTACTCCCATTTTTTCCACCTCCCTCAGGTAACATCTGTACCCTACTATCCCACTTTTAGGTTGTTCCTTGACCTTTACCTCCATGTGTCCTTTCCCTTACCTGGATCCTGGTGTTACATCAGAATTTATAAACTCACATATAAGGGATTGGTGCTACAATCCACATTCCTTGCTTTACTGTGTTTGAGTTACTTCATTTGGTATAACACTCTCTAACTCCATCCATTTGCCTGCAAATTTCATCTTTTCTTACTGCAGAGTAGAACTCCATTGAGTAGATGTACCATGTTTTCATTAACCATTCATCAGCTGAGGGACATTTAGGTTGTTTCCATTTCCAAGCTACAGTGAAGAGAGCAGCAACAAACATGGATGTACAGGTATCTCTACAGTACATAGTGGTGCATGAGTTTGCATTCCCACCAGCAGTGAACGCGCATTCCTCTTTCTCCACATCTTCTTCAGCATTTTTGGAGTCTTTCGTTCTCTTGATCTTTGCCAACGTGACGGGGTAAGATGGAATCTTAAAGTGGTTTTTATCTGCATTTCTCTAGTTACTAAGTATGTTTAGCAATATTTAGAGTGCTCCTTAGCCATTTTTATTTCTTTTCTTGAGAACTCTCTGTTTAGGCCTATCACCCATCTTTTAATTGGGTCATTTATTTTCTTATTTTTTTCTTTTTTGAGTTCTTTGTATATTCTGGATATTAATCCTCTGTCAGATGTATAGCTGGTAAAGATTTTCTCCTACTCAATGAGTTTCCTCTTCCCTTCCTTAGTTGTTTCTTTTTCTGTACAGGAACTTTTTAATTTAATGAGTTCCCACTTACTGATTGTTGACCTTAGTGCCTGAACAGCTGGTGTCTGATTTAGAGAGTCCTTTCTTATACATCTATATCTTGGAGGGTGCTGCCTATGTTTTCTTCTAGGAGCTTTAGAGCTTCAGGTTTTATATTGAGGTAATTGATCCTTTTGGGGTTGACTTTTGTGCAGGGTGAAAGATAAGGGTCATTTCATTTTTCTGCAGGTGGAGATCCAGTTTTGCCAGCACCACTTGTTGAAGATGTTATCTTTCCTCCATTGTGTGTTCTTAGAACCTTTGCAGAATATTGGGTGACTGAATTTATATGAACTCGTGTTTGGGTCTTCTATTGTGTTACATTGATCTACATGTCTATTTTTTGCACCATGCTGTTTTTATGACTATAGCTCTGTAATATAATCTGAGATCGGGTATGGTGATCCCCCAGCATTGTTCTTTTGTCCAAGATTGTTTTGCCTATCCTGGGGCTTTTTGATTCCATATGAATTTTAAGATGGTTTTGTAAAGCTCTGTGAGGAATGTCATGTGTATTTTGATTGGGATTGCATAAACCTATAAATTGCTTTTGGTAAGATGGTCATTTTCAAAATATTGATTCTATAAATCCATGAGCACAGAGCTCTTTCCATCTCCTAGTGTCTTCCTCTATCTCTTTCATTAGAGTTTTGAAATTTTCATTGCCGAGATCTTTGATATCTTTGGTTAGGTTTATTCCTGAGTATTTTATTGTTTTAAGGCTATTGAGAATGGGATGGTTTCCTTGAGTGCTTCTTCTGATTGCTTGTTATTGGTATATAGAAAGACCACTGGTTTTTGTAAGTTGATTTTTGTATCCTGTCACTTTACTGAAAGTGTTAATCAATTCTAACAGTTTTCTAGTGGAATTTTGGGGATCTTTCATGTATAATATCATATCATCTGCAAATGCGGATAATTTGACCTCTTCTTTTCCAATTAATACTCCTTTAATTTCCTTCTCTTGCCTTATTGCTCTTGAAAAAGTTTCAAGAACTATGGTGAAAAGGAGTGGAGATAGTGGACAGCCCTGTCTGGATCCCGATTTTAATGGGAACGCTTCTTCCAGTTATTCTCCATTTACGATGATGTTGGCTATGGGTTTTTTGTATATAGCTTTAATTATGTTGAGGTATGTTCCCTCCAGACCAATTCTTACTAAAGCTTTTAACATGAATGCATGTTGGATTTTGTCAAATGTCTTCCCTGCATCTGTTGAGATGACCATGTGGTTTCTATCTTTAAGTCCATTTATATGCTTTACTACATTTATTGATTTATGTATGTTGAACCATGCCTGAATCTCTGGAATAAAGTCAACTTGATCATAGTGGATGACCTTTTTGCTGTGTGTCTGTATGCAGTTTGCAAGTATTTTGTTGAGTATCTTTGCATCTATGTTCATTAAGGATATGGATCTATAGCTTTCTTTTTTGTTGTTGTTGTATCTTTACCTGGTTTTGGTATTAGAGTGATGCTAGCTTCATAGAAGGAGTGTGGGTGTTCTCCCTCTGTTTCTATCTTTTTGAATAATTTAAGCGTTATTGCTTGTAGATTTTCTTTGAATTCCTGGTAGAATTCTTCTGGGAATCCAACTGGGCCTGGGCTTTTGCTAGTTGGGAGTTTTTTTTTTAATTATTTATTTAATAACTATATAATTAGAAGAAGCATTTCATTACAACAGCATAGACATATTCAGTAACAATTTCTAGAGCTAAGATGCATCTCTTTCAAAATTGGCTATAAATTTTTAGGTTTATAGTTGAATAAATACAGAGGGAGAATATTGTACTCAGTATAAACCCTATAAGACATAAAATTAAATGAAGTTTTAATGTTTAAAAAAAAGACATAAAATTAAATGAGGTTTTAAACTTTAAAAAAGATCTCCATTTCATTATTAAAATACAGCTTCAATACAGAAAAATTCATTTTTAATACAATTGACACTAAAATGCACATGGGTTTCTAATTTCTATATATGTGATTATTACTAGTCACATCGGTTACTTTCTGAGATCTTTGGCATCTGAGCATGAATATAAAGTCATCAGGAAGATTTCAATGGTAGTTTTTGTATTACTGTTTCAATTTCCTTTTTTGTTATGGGTACGTTTAGGCTGTTGATCTCCTCTTGGTTTAACTTTGATGGTGGCCATGATGATGGCCATGATTTTAGAAATTCATCCATTTCTTTTAGGTTTTCAAATCTCATGGAGTATAGATTTTTAAAGTATTCCCTTATAATGTTTTGGATTTTTTTTTTTTTTTGTCTTTTTGAAGCAGGGTCTCCCATAGCCCCAGCTGTCCTAGAACTCACTATGTAGACCAGGCTGGCCTTGAACTCACAGAGATCCGCCTGCCTCTGCCTCCCAAGTGCTGGGACTACAGGCTTGCACCACCAGGCTCGGCTTCTTTTTTTTTTTTTAAGAGTCTGTTGTGATGTTTCCCCTTTTATGTCTGGTTTTGTTGATTTGGATTTGGTCTTTCTTTCTTTTGGTTAACTGGGCCAAGTGTCTGTCTATCTTGTTTAACCTTTCAAAGAACCAGCTCTTAGGTTCGTTGATTTTTTTGTATTGTTTTCTTTGTTTCCATTTCATTTATTTATGCTCTGAGTTTTGCTAGTTCTTCTCATTTACTAGGTTTGGGTTGGTTTGTTCTTGCCTTTACAGAGGCTTGAGTTGTACTATCAAGTTGTTTACATATGCTCTTTCTGATTTTTTTTTTTTTACTGTAGGCACTAAGAGCTATAAACTTACCTCTTAGGACTGCTTTTAGGGTGTCCCAGAGGTTTTGTTGTGTTGTGTTCTTGTATTCATTTTATTGCAGGAATATTTTCACTTCTTAATTTTTTTCTTCGACCCATTCGTAATTCAGGAGTATTGTTTAAACTCCATGATTTTGTGTATTTACTAGAGCTTCTTTTGCTGTTGATTATAAATTTTATTACACTGTGGTCTGATAGAAGACATTTAATTATTTCAACTTTCTTGTATTTGTTGAGATTTATTTTGTGCCCCTAAATGTGGCCAATTTTAGAATAACTTGCGTGAGCTGTTAAGTGGAAAGTGCATTCTTTGGTGGTTGGGTAGAATATTCTGTATATATCTGTTAGGTCTATTTCATGTAGTATGTCATTTAATTCAAATGTCTCTCTGTTTATTCTTTGTCCAGTTGACCTGCCTATTGAAGAAAGTGGGGTATTAAAGTCACCGCTTATCACTGAGTTGGTGTCGATCTCTGTTTTATAGTCCTGGACTACTGATTTTATGAAATTAGATGCTCCCACAATTTGGTTCATAAATGTTCATGATTGCAATATCTTCTTGGTCAGTTGTTCTTTTCATTAGAATGAAATAACCCTCCTTATCTCTTCTGATGAATTTTAATTTGAAGTCTATTTTGTTGGATATTAAAATTGTGATACCTGCTTGCTTCTTAGGGCCATTTGCTTGGAATACTTTTTTCCATCTTTTCACCCTATGATGTCTGTCCTTGAAGGTGAGATGAGTTTCTTGAAGACAACTAAAAGGTGGGTTTTCTTTCCTGATCCATTGCACTAGCCTGTGTCTTTTGACAGGGGAGTTGAGGCCATTGATGTTTAGTGTTAGTGTTGAAAGGTGTGTATTGTATACTGTCATTTTAATTTCTTTATGTTTGTGGCCCTTTCTTGTGTTTCTGTTGATATGTCTTTCTTTATTTTCTTTCTGCAGCCTTTGGGCGCACTCATTCCTTTCTTCAGCCCCTTGTATTGCTTCAAGTATTCTCTGTAGTGCTGGTTTGGAAGACATGAATTCTTTCAGCCTATTTGTGTCATGGAAAATTTTCTGTTCCCCTTCATCCTTCATAGATAGTTTCACTGGATAAAGTATTTGGTGTTGGCATCCATGGTTGTTTAGAACTGGAAGTATTTTGGTCCAGGCTCTTCTGGGTTTCATAGTTTGCACTGAAAAGTCAACTGTAATTCTGATGGGTTTTCCTTTGTATGTAACTTGTTGTTTTTCACTAAAACAGAGAGGAAGCCTTCAGTACTCTCTCTTTGTTCTGTACATTTAATGTTTTCACCATGATATGTCGTTGGGACTTTCTGTTCTGATCATGTCTTAATAGTGTTCTCTGTGCTTCTTGAATCTCTATAGATATATCTTTCCTTAATTTAGGGAAGTTTAAGATCTGTTCCATGCCATTGGTTTGAGTTTCTTCTCCTTCCTGTATGCCTATAATATGTAGATTTGGTCATTTCATGTTGTCTCACATTTCCTGAGTTTCCATCCCTGTGTTCTTTGAATTTTGCATAGCCTCTGCTTAAGGAGTCTAGATCTTCAACTTTATCCTCTAGTCTCGATATTCTGTTTTCCATTTCATTCATTCTGCTTGTGAGACTTTCTCCTGTTGTTTCTAATTGGTTTCTTGAGTTCTTCAGTGCCATGTTCATTTCCATTTGTGTTTTCTTCACTATTTCTCTTTAGTGAATTTGCTTTTCAAGTTATGATTTTTTTTGATATTTCATTAAGCTGCGTATTTGTATATTCTTGGGTTTCCATCAAAAGTTTATGCCTTTCCTTTTTGAGTTCTTTGAGCTGTTGTGTTTTCTTGAAGTTCTTTGATCATACTTATGATTAATCTTTTAATTTTTGTGTTCTGGGGTTCTACATGGGGGTTCTCAATGCTGTGCACTTCTGTAGGACTTCTGGGTTTTGTTGGGGATGTATTTTCCTGGTTTTTCATATTATTTGTGTTTTTACATTGCCATTTGGGCCTATGGATTTTCTTTGTTGGTTATGTGTTCAGCAGGAACTTCTACTCTGTTTTTGTTTGATTTAATGGGTTCTGTTAATATTGTTTATGTAGTTTAGTTACCTTTTGTTTCGGAATGGAAGATGAATTAGTGAATATTTCAAGTTCTTGTTGAGTAATAAGCTGGTCAGAGTCTTTACTGAGCAGGTCTGTCTGCCTGATTGGGACTCTGGAAAGTTGGCAGTAAGGGGCGCCCACCTGGGGAGACAACCAGGGAAGAAGGCTGGTCTCAGGTTTGCAAAGACAAGTTGGGGGTGGGTGCAGGCTGTGAGGTCTCTAGGGAAGTAGACTGAAGAATTGGGCTGGTCTGGGTGCAAAGGATCAGGAAGTAGTGGGGGGATTTGAGCTAAGAGGATCTGAGGTGCCAAAGGAAGAAGTGAGTGGGCCTGTGCCCAGGGCAAGAAGTAGAATAGGATGTGGGAGCTGGGAGATTGAATCAGGTTGTAGGAGTGAAGGTGCAGTGGACAGGGTCACTGGGGTGCCAAGAGAAGAAGTGGGCCTGTGCCCAGGGCTAGAAGGAGAATGGGATGTGGGAACTCTGTTTCCAATTTTAAATAGTTGAATTATATTTAAAGTTTTATTTTGTCACCAAGTGATCAATTAAGTAGCAAATTAATGACCCCATTTTGTACCCCACCAGCTACACTGAGAATTGAGAATTGCCATTGTTTTCATGGCCTCTTGTTAGAAGAAAATTATTCCAAATATAAAGGCTCAAGTCAGCACACTTCATGCATTCTTTGTTCTGTTCTATGTAGAATTGGCTAAGGTTACTCAGTTGCATTCAACTGGCACACGGTGTAGTTTTCAGGGTCCTCTGTCCTCATTTCTCTAGTATTGTAATATAGATAGCTAGGTAGCTGGCTGTGATGAATTCTGCTGGTGGGTATACCTTGATGGCTATACGTTTTCTAGCATGTGGTCTATGAGGTAGTGGGACTTCTGACATGGTAGCCATCTTCCCCTGGAGAAATGTGCTAAGAGACCACAGTACACATTACCCAGTTCTATAACAGCCAAATAGCCCACATATGGCTGGCCAAGGAAGCCAGTAAAGGCAGCTCAGATTTGTGAGAAAGTGGGTCAGATTGTACTGTTCAGGGAGAAGAGCAACCAAGAATCTTTGGATGCTTTGAATATAACACAGTCATTCAGAAACAAGATAAAGTTGATAATCATAGCTAAGAAATTTCAATTCCAAGGTTAATGTTTCCATTTTTATCATAAGCTTTAATAGTGGAGTTGAACATCATGTTACATATTGAGCATCCGTATGTAATGGGTATGTTTGGATGAATGCATAGCCTATTTGTACTCTCTCCCGTCACTTGATTGGGTATTCATTTTCCCCTTACAGACTTAATAGGGTTCAATATGCTTTCACATCTTTTGAGATCTTTTCTTGTTTTTGCTTATATACACTAAAAATGTAGCATAAAAAAGTACTAAGTAAATTAAGACTAGATAATTTTCAGAGAAAGAGAAACATGGAATATTTTAATCTTATTAATCTCTGATTCTTTGGGAAATTATTCTTTTCTAGGTAATATACACAAGCATTAAAGGGCTTTGAGACATATGCAATTCTACGCACACAGAATTATTGTATGTAATTAAATAACAAGACATAAGAAACCTTATGTTTTAAAAATATAATTTCCATGTTTTTTCCAAGAAAATAGTTCTTTCCTCCCTGCTTAAGCTGTGGCTCCTTACCTGGGCTTGTTGTGAGGTTCTGGAGGCAGCACAACCTGTCTAGATCAGGGCAGAGATGCTCCATCCTCCCAGGATTCACAAGATTCAGTCCTGAGCTTGGGAAAGCTTCTATTCTTTTGAGGTCCCATACTGAGTATTTTTCATATGAGATTTATTAAAATTGATGTACGGTAAACAAAATCTAGACATAGCTGGAGGGAGGTGATAATATGTGTGTGAGTTATCCACTGGCAGCCACCCTGACAGGTGGCTTGTGAAAACTAGACTGCCTAATCTCCAGAGAAACCCAGCAGAGTAAAAACTAGATGGTTCCTTACCCTGTCAAAGCACAAGGTAGAAAATTAGGATAAAAAAAAAAGGTTAAAGAAACTCCCTAAATCAAACCTTCTAAGAGATGGAATTTGAATTCAGTGTCTGTTATACTTCCCTGTACTATGTCTTTGGTACTCTCTACACAAAACCATCAGCCACTGTATGGACTAGGAATGTAGCTCAGCCACTAAATGATCTATTCTAAAGCATCTTATAGACTGTAGTGGAGAGAACTTGGAAGGCTCCCATTAGTGCTCTCCAGAGAGCTGGTTTTACCCATGCATGACAAAATTGTAGCAGCAGACATTTGAAAATGAAGAATATTCTTACAAATTCATTCTTTAGAAAATGTAAAGGTCATTTTAATAATATAGACACTATTTAATATTATAGAGCAAGCAGTGTCATGAGTTGAAATTTTCCAGTGAAAATACTGTCTGAGATAATGCAATCATGCCTTCATTGATGTGCACACTAAGTAATATGTAAAACACTAACATTCAATGTTAACTTCATGTATTGTAATTTCAGAGGGCTTTCTAATATCCTAAAAAATGTAGAAAGGTATTAAAAACTTAAAATGGCCATGTACTTTTATAAAGAGTAAATACATTGTCCTGTATATTAATGGAAAGAATATTTTAAAAACTAAAGTTATAGGAACTAGCTCATATATACAAAACATGACAATGAATTAGGTATACAATACAACTTAATATGACTACATGGTTGTGTGATTGATAGCCCTTTAAGAAACTAAGTTTTTAATTCAAGGACAGCATCCTTTTTCTATAAAAGAGCAGATAGAATTTGGGTATAATAGCATGGAAGATGCCATAATATAACACAAGTGAATGAACATGACAGAATTCCAATAAATAATAAGTATATTAAAGCTGAATAAAATGGGAAGTTCTTGTAATTGTGTGTGTGTGTGTGTGTGTGTGGTAATTTTAAAAAATCATTTGTACATGTGAAAAACATTCTTGCACTAAGAATATGGCTCAGGCATAGAGTGCTTGCTTATCATGCAGAGGCCCTTAGGTCAATCCCCAGGACCAACAGAAATATTTGTAGCTTGAGGCTAAGCAAGAACAGATGGTGGGCAACATCAAAGCAGGGTCTGTACTTTACTGACCCCGTCATAATGAATTTTAGTTGAACTGTCAGTGTGTGATCTATTAGGGGAGAATTTCCCTCTCTTTGTGGTAAAAATATATTAAAATGTAAAAAATCAAACATGGGACTGAAGAGATAGCTCATCAGTTAAGAGCAATGGCAGCTCTTGCAGAGGACCAGGGTTTGATTCCCAGGACCCACATAGAAGCTAACAACTGTCTGTAATTCCGGTTCCAGAGATTATGACACCCTCTTCTAACCTCCCCAGGCATTGCACTACACAGGTACACTTACACACATGCAAGCAATACACTCATACACAAAAATAAAAAAATAATAAATAAAATATTTTTTAGAAAAGCATTTTAAAAATCAAACATATTTTGGTTGATGATTACTATTGTCTTCAGTCTAGTGGCACTCTGTAGAGTTTTATATGGTAACTGGATCAAGAACTAATTAGCTAACTTTTATTATTTATTTTTTTGTTTTGAGACAGTGTTTCCCTGTGGCCCCAGCTAACCTGGAACTGGCCTTGATCTCCCAGACAGCCTCCTGCCTCTACCTCCTTAAGTGATGGAATTAAATGTGTGTGCTACGGTGCCGATTTATTAGGTAACTTTTAAAACTATGCTTATGGGCAAGGTGTGGTAATGTATGCTATTAATCCTAGCACTCAGGAGGTATAGATAGGTGGATCTCTATGGGTTCTGTGCCAGCTGTGGCTGCAGGAAGACTCTGTCTCAAATAAACAATCATCCCACAAATTCCCAAAGTCAAAAAGCAAAACAAAAACCTATGCTTATCAACTGAATGGTCAGACTCTAAAAAGCCTTAGAAAGCTTATAAAAAGTTTTGAACTTTCAAACCATAAACTTTCACTACTGAATGCTGAATAGAAACTCCAGAGTGAGGAGCAAATTTTGACAGGAAGCCCTTCTGGGGGGGTGCATCTGCCCTTGCTTAGAATGGCTTTCTATGCCTCTGTTCCCTGTTTCTGACCAGCACCACCCCCAAGGTCTCATTTAGATATCACCTCCTCAAGCAATGACACCTACCCTGTGTGTGAACTTGCCCCTCGTTATTCTTTGTGGACTCTGTTCTTTCTCATTTCAATCTGGCTCAAAGTTGTAATTCTGTAACATCTGTAGTAAGTGTAACTTAGAACAGTTCCAGGCCCAGATTCTAAGAGCCTGCTGCTGAAAGGATGGGGCATTTTCTGCCTAAGGCTGCACAGCACAGGAAGTGTCTACAGCTATAGCTCTGTGTGATCTTTAAGTTCTGGAAAGGAATCAAGGGCTCTGGCAACAACCTGTGTAATTTTGGGAGTCTCTTAGACTACCCTAGTCAACAAGGGCAGTTTTTCCTGTTTGGCACTGTTTCTTGTTATATAGCCTTCAGCTATACACATGCACTCATGTTCAGATACACTATGTGTAATTTTTCAGTAAGCTTTTGAACTAATACATTGCCCTTTGGTTTTTCACACCAGCTAAGCATTATTTATCTCTCTTCTCTCTTCTCCCTGTCTCTCCCTCTCTCTTCCTTCCCCAGCTAAAGTACCCTGATTATCCCGATTTCACCCTTGATAAAACCTGTCTGCTATGTTTCCCTCTCTTGAGTTCCTTCTTCTGCTTTACCCCTATGGTCCCTTGTATAATCCTCCCTGTTCCCCTCCCCGTTAAATACCCCATTTATTCCATTTCTTCCTTGGTAATACCTGTATTCTACTGTCCCTTGCTCAGGCTCCTTCTTTCCCTTTCCTTCACACGTAAGGATTTGGTGCTAAAATCCACAAATGAGGGAGAACATCCATCATTTGCTTTTCAGAGTCTGGGTTAGTTCACTTAGTATAAGAGTTTCCAGCTCCAGCTATTTACCTAAAAATTTCATGATTTCATCTTTGCCACTGAGTAGAACTCCATTGTATAAATGTGCCACATTTTCATGATTTCTGAAAGCCATAAAATCAGAGCTGCCTGATTGGACTGCAGTGATATGAAGCCTGGTGCTGATCTGCTGTCATCCTGGCCCTTCTCTCTGATTGTAATGAAGCAGTAAAGTTGTATTTTAAGATGAGAAGATTGTAGTCCAATAAATCAATGTCTGTTATTTAGTTTCATAACTATCCTTTTAGAAATATGCTTGCTTTTTCCTTTTAGGGAAGTGAAATCTGATAAACACAGTGTCAGGCACCATTGACTGAGACAATGAAGATGCCTAAACAGGTGTGAAAGGAAGTAGCAAGATGACTTTAAGGCAGGAGAGAAACCACAGGTACTGATGACCAGTGCAGAAGGCTAACGACTGAGTGTCAGAGTTCACACATTTCCTCTCTATACGCTTGACCAGAGAGGTCATTGCAGCTTACTTGACATTTGAGGAAGTGGATGCAACACTAGTGTTTTGTATTTTCCATACATTGTTCAAAGGGCAAGAATTCACGTCAATGATATCAGATTTTCAACGTGCTGAAGAGAATGTCATTTTTCGGAAATTGAATATCAAAGCTGGTGAAGTACATTGGCCTGAGGTCTAGATTGTCAGGTTTGGCTCTTAATCTGATCATTTTCTAGATACTTAATCTTGACACATTACTAACTTCTACCTCCTCCAGCATATCAACACAGCAGTAGTATTTACCTTCTAGGATTATAATTGGAATTAAGCACATAGTTCTAAAACAAATATGTAGTATACATGAGTCATTCAACTCTAGCCACTATTGAGTTATTTTACATCTGATTAAGGCAGTGGAAGCTACTAGAGAAATACTTGGATTTTTAATTCTAGAAACTCAAAATGAAATCAGAAAAAAAAGAGTAATCCCTGGTTGGAAAAGAGTTTATTTCCACTCATGGAATCCTAATCATTCCAAGTATTTTACATGATTCATTTTGGTAAGCAGACTTAGCATGATTTATTTTTCATTCATTTGTTCATCCAATATGGTTCTGGGTCCTGCTAGGCAAGTGTTCAACTGATATATATCCCTCATTCTACATTTTTACTCTGACTTCAGTTTTTAGAAGTAAGTCACTAGTTCCAGCTTTCACTAAAAAGGAGGGAACTAAGGAATTTAGATGCTTGGTATACATCTTTGTGATTCCTTACACACCTTAAAAGTTTGGAAGTCCTTTGGCTTCCTTGCATTTGAACTATATCTGTCAGGTACAACTAATACAATTCTTTAAAATGTACATATTTTCACCTGGGCATGGTGGCACATGCCTTTAATCCCAGCACTTGGGAGGCAGAGGCAGGTGGATCTCAGTGAGTTCAAGGCCAGTCTGATCTACATAGTGAGTTCCAGAACAGCTGGGGCTACAGGGAGACCCTGTCTCAAAAAGACCAAAAAAAAAAAAAAAGTATGAATTTTCTACACAACAAAAGATAATTCATTCCATTAGATAAAGGTGACACCACTATTACCTACTGCACCCTGTGAACGGGGAGTGCTGTGAGAATACTGGTGATGTTTCCAGGGCCATGCTGTGGAGCACAGAGATCCAAAGAACTTCAAAAGAAGGTTTGATAGCTGTGCTGAAATCCATATCAAGTTGGAAGTCACATTTAGTGGCAGATGACCAGAAGGAAACAGAGTTTACCAGGCAGCTAGGAACTTGCTCGTATGAACTTACAGCAATGGTGATAGTATGCACAAAACTCATGCAAACTCAAACCAGACAAAACCCGAGCATAGAACTGGGGAAATAGGCAGCAGGCCCCAACCTTAGCCGAGGAACTATTGGCAGCTGATCACTGCTAGATGAGGGAGAGTTGGTCTTCTTTAAGGGAATGATGCTAAATAGGCTGATCAGGCTTCAGTCGATGGACTCATACCGAAGGACATCTGGGGACATAAACTTGACTTGAGAAGCTGTAACATATATGACAGAATGCATGAAATCCAGCAGGGGAGTGATTGGGGTACAGATAGGGAAGGGATCTAAGTATGATTAAGATGTTTCATATAAAATGCGCAAAAATTCAACTAAAAATAGAAAAAAAAAGAATTTTAACCCTCTGGCTCTATCTTCTTTCTGATCTTAAAATCACTGACAGGTATTTTAGGTTTTAATTACATTTTTACCCACTTCTTTTTATTGTTTTGTGTGTTTCAGCTACCCATGATTGAGTAACTAGCTGTGCATGAATTTAGTAACCTCAAACACATGAATTTGTATGTTAAATGGTGATTCCAAATATCCTCATCTATATGACTGGCAAGTACTGTTGGCTACTGTCATGTGAACATAGCCTCCAAAAGTTCATGTGTTGGAAAATTGGTCCTCAGTGGACGATGTTTAAAGACCTTTGGGAGGTGTTAATGCTGGAGAATCCTTGTTGTAGCTAAAGCAAGTTCTGTTTAATGCTTTTATTGCCTTGTAATGTATTGCTTGATGCCTTGTTATGATGCAGCAAAAGGCCCTCACAGAATGTTCAGAAGATGCTGGAGCCATGCTCTTGGACGTCCTACTCTGTAGAACTGTGTGCATCATTTGAATTTTTATTATTTAAATATTTCCCAGAATTGATTATTTTTGTTAATGAAAATAACATTGTTATTGTTGTTACTGTTATTGTTAATGACTACAATACTTGTAGTCATTGTTGTTTTGACTGTTAGATAAAACTCAGATTCTACTCTATGGCATTTATATGTTCTATCTCTATTTTACCGGGCTTGGTAGTTGACCCTAAGGACAAATATTCAAAGCGTTAAAAGTGGAAGCTGGATATTTGTTAATACGAAGCTTTGGAGATTATAGAATATCACACATGATACATTCATGATACTGATTCAAAGCAAGCTACAGACTCAGTAACACTTCTGAGTAGGAAGGAACTAGGCTAGAACCTTAACCACAAGCAGGCAAGATTCATTAGGGGCCTCACTTGGAGTCTGGCTCTCACAAAAATGTATTGTCAGTGATATAAAAGTATGGATCAGATAGGAATGATGCTGAAGGCAGGAAGAAGGGAAATCTATCAGTGTAAGCCAGGCAAGAAATCTTTATAGAGCAAAGGAAGGCATGTTTAAGTGAGTGGAGCAAAAACAGACACAGCATTTGTTATGAACGCCCTGCCTAGATTCAGAGTTTGAAGGGTGTAAAAGAATCCTAGGATGATTTGCAAAATGTTGGTAGGGAATGATTTTAAGTACAGTGGCTTCATTTAATAAGTAAGATGTGCCTTAATCTAGATGTTTAAGGCAACCTAGAATTCCCTCTTGAAGCTCTGATTGATATCTCTTTAGTCACTGGCTTCCTTTACCCTCTGTTCCATGATGACCAGTGAGACAAGGCAGTGATAATCATGCTGAGCTACTCATTCTCTAATGGAGAAGGGTAGTAAGCAGCTTTAATATGATTTGAGTTTGTGGAAATGTCCACATTGATCACTGATGAGACTCAGGCATTGTATGCGATACCCCTCAGCTAAAACACAGTTTGCTGTGTTACTTTGTTTCTGTATCGCTCTGCTCCTGTCTTGCTCTTGGTTGGATTTGCTTACTCAATTACCAAAGTTTGAATGCTAACAGTGAGAGCAGGGTCCTATTTCATTACTCATGTCTGTGCAGCTGTGAGCTCCTTCAAAACCAGGAACATCATGGCGAAAAGTGGCAAATTTGGGGGAACCAGAAATCTGAGTATGTTCCTAGTGGATGTTGGTTAATTATTTATGTATAATAATGTTTCAGATGAAAATGAAGTAATACTCAATGAAGTGACATTTTGGAAAATAGATAATATTTAATAATATTAAATTAAATATTAAATTAAAAATATTTCCTCCATTTTTCATTATTCAAAATTATAGCTATCTGGCATTTGTATACTATACCTAAAGTTTAACATTTCTCTTAAATTTAGAGAACTAATAAAACAGCAAAGTAGTTCCTGTATGTAGTGTTTGCCAATTTTTCATGTATAAATGTTTTTATTCTGGCTGATTAAAGCTACAAAAAAATTAACGAATACAGAATTGGAAGGAAATATGTTGTTATCTAGTACTCTGTATTCAGAGAGAGTAGAGGTAAAACCATTTCAAAATGATCTCTAACAAAAAAATGAGGAGCTGATAAGTTATAGATATTCATTATGATCCTTGAAGGAAGTTTTTGAGGAGCTGGTGATGTGTTTCAGTGCCTAGCATATGCAGGTTTCTGAGTTTGATCTCCAGACTGGAAAACAAAAGCCTTGGATTAGAAATAATTATAGGTGCAGAAGTTACCAATAACTATAGGAAATTATAAGCACAATAAGAAAATAATAAATTTATATTGGTACAGTATACAGAGATTACTCATAATTTGCGAGTTATGATGATATCATCTGTATGTGTGATTCCAGGCAGTTTATTACATGTGCCTTATATAACTATCAAAGCAGTTAAGATCAGAACACTTATCACTAGGTAACTTAAAGTTACCCTTTTCTAGCTGTTTTTCTCAATTCTTGATTCTTATCCACTGGCAACCACAAAGCTGCTCTCCATATCTGAAGATATTTCAAAAATGATACAAGTGGAGCCGTACAATGCAGCACCTTTTGATATGTATTTTTTCCTTAATGTAATTCCTTTGAGTTGTATGGAGGTATTAAAAGTGTATTCCTTTATAATATGAGTAAGATTTTATGATATCTATGTACTGGATATGATATCCATTGAATTATCCATCCATCACAATGCATGCTTTTGCTCTAAAATTTTGTCTATCATAAGAAAGGTTTCTACATATATTTATAAAAAACTTTAACATAGGTGCTCATTTCTCTGACAAAAATTCCCAAAACACTTTAGTAAGTTCAAATCAAATATATTTTGATTTCTGAAAAAAAATTCCCAAACTACTTTGCAGAGTTTATGGATACTTTACATTCTAGTTGGCAGTATATGAGTGACAATATTTCTGTGCAACGTTGCAAGCATTTGATGTCATCACTGTTTCTCATTTTATCTATGACCTTTGGTTTTAAGTTACATTTTCCTCATGGTGGATAATGTCAAACATATTTTCATGTAATGATTTCTTAATCTTCATAATGTCTGGATAAATATTCTTATAGATTTTGCTCATTTGTTATTTGAATTAAGTGTTTTATTAATTTGGAGTTTTGAAGATTCTTTGTGTGTTCTAGCTAAAATGGTCCATAAAAGTATTATTAAAGTACTTTTATCTACATTTAGACTGTATTTTTATTATTTTGGTAGAGTCTTCTTAGAAGTTTTCAATTTTGATAAGCTCCAGTTTGTCAACCTTTCTTCTTAATGGTTTGTGCTTTGGGTACCAAGTCTGAAGATAATTTTGCCTAGCACTAAGTCCCAAAGATTTTCTCCCAAGAAGCTTTTCTAATAGTTTATTTTATTTTACTGTTTTTTTTTTTCAGTTTTTAAAATTTTTTATTGATTCTTTGAGAAAGGGGTCTAATTTCTGTTTTCCTAATGCTCTTTAGTTCATCCTTTGAAGTGTGGTCAATCTACCAGTCATGGCACACCTTTGTTCCCCAAGGGTCCTGGTTCCTCCAAGGGGTGGGGCCTGCTGCGGAGAAATGACTGTGGAGAGTTAGCCGTGGAAGGAAAAGGTTGTGGTGCCATCTTGGGACGGAAGCCATGAGCCACGAGGAACATGTGGCAGCGGGTATGGGGAACATGCAGCAGTGGGGTGTACTTAAGGGAACAGAATGGCCTGGCACTTATGGAACTGGGGAGAGACCCCTGGCCACTGAAGCATAGGCAAAAGCTAGCAGTGACTATGGGCATTCCGTGGGAGTGATCTGGCATGGCTGGCTCTGAGCCATAAAGCTCGAGGCTGAGCAGCACGGAGCTAGAAACTGGGTGTTCATTTCTCTGTAAGTCACTCCCCCCACAATGAAAATAATAAAGATATGTTTATGGTTTGCCTGATAGCACAAGAGACCCAGAGAAAAGTCTGATGACATCACCCTTAAAGGAAACTGAGTCTCCCTCTCTCAATAGTTATCAATTGCTAACAGAGCCTCAGCTAGGGCTGGGGCTTCTTGCCCACCTCCCGCATCCATGCTGGGTTTTTGCGTGGTTTGGGCTTGCACAGTTCTTGTGCATGATGTCCCAAGCACTGTGGGTTCACATATGCAACTACCTTATGGTATCCAGACAACACAGCTCTTTGTATGCCTCTACCATCTCTGGCTCTTACAATCTTTCTGCCCCCTCTTCTCCAATGATGTCTGAGCCTAGGGAGGAGAGGGTGTGATACAGCTATCCCATTTAGAAACGAACACTCCACAGTCTTATTCTCTGAATACTGACAAATTAATTACCATCTGCTGCAAGAAGTTTCTCTGATGAGAGTTGAGCAATGCACTAATCTATAGGTATAGCAATAAGCTATTAGAAATCAGTTTAATACTATGTCTATTTAGCAGAATAATAGTAGTAGGTTCTCCCTTACGGCCTGTGACCTGCCTAGCTACAGGTTCTTGGCCCTGATAATGGTGCCAGGTATGGGCTCAATCATGTGGAGTTGACATTAAATCCGAAAGAAGATGACTGCTTCTATAACATTTGTGTCACTATTGTACCAGTACGCATATCTTGCCAGGGCAGTCATTACTGTAGCTCACAAGGTTCACAGCTGGGTAAGGTTGATGATTACTTTTATGTGTTTATGTTTTTAATTTAAGACCATGACTCATTTTTCACTTATATGACATTTGTATCAAGATTCATTGTTTTGTGAGTGGGTACCTAGTGCACCCATATTGTTTCTTAACAAGGTGAACTTCTAGTGACTTGCTCATTTAACTTTCCCGAAATTTATTGGGACCTTCTTGCATGAATTTACATCCTATTTCTCTATTCTGTTCAGTTTGTTTATTTCTATATCTGCCCCTCTGGTAGCATGATACTGTCTTCCTCATAGTACATGTACAGTATGCCTTACTAATGAGTAAAGTGATTTTTTCTTATAATTCCTAGTTACATATCTGGAATACATTTTGCTGTTGTACATACTTTGTCATTACCAATAAACTCCAAAATAATCTTGACTATGTCTTCAAACCATGATTGGAGTTTTGGTAGGATTGACTCAAACATCTAGAGAGAACTATAATCATTTTGTGTCAGGTCTTTCAGCCAATGAGCACTGACTCCCTGTCCATTTTTATCTTCTTGGATTTCTTTCACTAACATCATACAAAGTTCATCATCTAAATCCTGCCCACATCTTGTACAATGTATAAGTTAATGCTTCATTTTCTTTTTGACTTCCACGAAATTATTGTAATTGTTCACTTCAATTAATTTTCACTATTAGCTCTAGAAATTCAATTCAGTTTAGAATTTTGATATTGCAGCCCTAAAAAGAGTCTGCTTTACATATACACATGATGGTCCCTGTTTCTGACTTGAGTAATTTTAGCCTTATACCTGTTTTCTTGGTTCATCTAGTAAAAGAGTTGTAACTTTGTTGATAACTAATCAAGTATGAGTTCAATAGATTAAGACTGCAAAGTTTTTGGGTGGAGGGGTGCCAGGTGTTTAGTAGTCTGGTTTTTGCTTTTTTGAGGCAGGGTCTTCCTATAGCCCTGGCTGGTCTACAACTCATTTTGTAGATCAGGCTGGCCTCAGTCTCACAGAGATTTGCCTGCCTCTGCCTCCCAAGTGCTGGAATTAAAGACCTTCATCACTATACCCAGCTAAGACTGTTTGTCTTTATTTTATTTGCTTCTATTTTAGTCTTTTACTATTTGTGTATTCTACATTTTATTAGTTCATTCTTCCTTTCACCATTTCTTAAAACAGAATATCAGATTATAAATTCATCTTTTCTGTTTTTGATGTAGATCCTTACAGCTAAAATTTTCCTGCTAAACATGCCATTTGTTACATTTTACTACTTTGATATGCTATAGTTTTGTCTATATTCATCTCCAAAGTATGTTTTAGATTTACCTTTTAATTATTTCTATAACTCAATGGCTATTGAAGGGTCTACCGTTTTTAATTTTTAAAACTTCTTTCTCAGTGACTTTAGTTCCATCTCATGTTGTTGGCAGACATATTTGGAGCCTCTCGATTCGTTTACATTTATTGAAGTTTGTTTTATTTGAAAACACTGAAAGTCACATCAATGCTGGAGAATTTGCTGCTGTCGTGGTGTTTTGCACAGATATCTACTAAGACTGCTTTGTTAATAGTGTTTATCTGGTTCATCTGCCTAGTTGTTTACCATGTATGGAACTGTGACTACTCAAGTGTCCACCACCTACAATTGGATTTTCTGTTTCCTTTTCCAGTTCTATCTATCCTTTATGTATTATTGGTCACATATGTTAACAATTATTGATTTTTCTAGATTAACCCTTTAATGATTATGAAATAATGCTTTTGTCTCTAGTGACAACTGTTGCTCTAAAAATCTAGTTTACTTTTGCATTGGGTTACTCATTACACTTCATTTTTGGTTACTGCTTGCATGACATAAAGGCTTTAGCTATCAACCTATATATGTCTTTGAACCTAAAATGTGTCTTCTTTTTATGATTGTGTGTGTGTCTGTGTCTGTGTGTTTGCATATATGCGCATGTTTAGGTACACATGTGTAGGTTCACAGGCACTTGAGTGTGTGCATGCAGAATTCAGGGGACAGCCTTTACTGTTGTCAGGCCCCAGCTACTTTTTCTTTTTCTTTCTTGGGACAGTCTCTCACTGATTTAGACCTCACCAAGAAGGCTGGCCTGGCTGGCCAATGAGCTCCAGGCATTCACTGTCTTCACCTTTCTAGTGTTGGGATTGCAAATCTATGTTACCATATCTTGCTTTTTTTTTTTTTTAATGTTGGCTCTAGTAGTGAGCTTAGGTTCAGGGTTGATGGATGAGCCATCTCTCCAACTCTAAGACCTGTTTTCTGTGGGACACTTTGGATAGCCATTTTATCAGTGTTTAACTGCTCATTGGTATATTTAATTTATTCATATTTAATGTAATTGATAATAAGTTAGGGTTTACAACTGACAATTTTGCCTATTTTTAAATATTTATTTCTGGACTAATAACTTCTTTATGTTATTATACACACGTTATATAAACATGTATTACATATTTTATACAAACATTATATATGTAAATAATGTACTACCAAAATCTCTTGCTGTTTCTCTTTAAGTAATTACTTTTAGTGGTAGCAAAAGAGAGTACAATAACATCTTAGCTTTATCTATTTTGGGTCAACGTCAACTTAAAATCAACAGCACATAAATCTTTGCTTTGCTACAGAACAGTTTTCTTTCAATTTTTCCTATTATGTCATAGCAATTATACATTTATACATTAAATTAAAATCACCAATACAAGTATCTTTATTCACTGAGCCATCTCAGTGGTCCCATAATGAATATTTTTATTTATTTATTTTTGTATTTATTTATTTTTGTATTTATTTATCTATCTATCTATCTATCTATCTATCTATCTATCTATCTATCATCTATCATCTATCTTGCCCTCAAGTTTATTTGTAAAAACAACAGTGGACCAGTGGACACCAGGCCTCTGTAAACAGTGGAGAGGGAGGTCACACCCATCCATCTGTCTTCACAATGGCAAAGACCTTTACCACCAGGCCTTCACAGGGGCCTGGGCACCTTTGGGAGCCTGAGCTAAAGCCTGGATCTTAGCTGGAGCTGCAGCCCTGGCCTCAGCCTTGGTTTGGCAGAGCCTGTGATGCTTGGCTATGTAGCCACGAATCTATTTCCCAAGCTTGGGGTGGGTAATAAAAGAAAGTCAGTGGAGCTTGCTGTTGGGACCCTTGGCATGTTGGGCTTAACCTCCTTGGGCTTCATTAGGGCTTTGACAGCCTCTGTGCACACACTCATGACCTTTGAGTTGTTGGCCTGCATCTTCTTCAGGCCCTTCTTCTTGTGCTTCTTGGCAAAAAGCATGTTCTTCAGGACCTTGGGGCCGACCCCTTAAGCGATTCCTATATTGGTGACCGTGGTTTCTTGATGCCATTTCTGTACCATTTATGAGATTGGTGTGGTTCTTGGACTTAGTATGGGAATGAGCGGCTCCAGTATGAATATTTTTTAAATACTTAACTGCATTCAGGATTCTATAATACCTAATCATTTTCTATTTCATCTCTAAAAAAGTATAAATAAAAATTATACTTTTCTATTTTTTATGTAGCAAAGTTAGAGTTTATCAAGAAAACTTTTGAATAAAGATTTAAGTAGGTTGAGACAAGGAGAGTGTCATGGAAGGAAAGGACAGTAGTATAAAATTAGAGTGCTCACAGGATTCTTAAGAGACGGGGTTGTTAATGAATTTTCTTATGGTAAATATTTCCCTATTTATGCACTGTCCTGACTGGCAGGGTGTTTAAAGGTTATATACCTTAGAGTGATGATTGGATTAGTCTATGTTCTTTGGATAATCTCATTCCTTCAGTTATCTCATATACATAGGTTCATTAAATTTATTTTTCACAGTGTGTCTTTTTCACAGATTTCAAATACTTTTCAAAATTTTCAGAATTAGCCTAATCATGCAATGTAAATAGACCTCACTGTATTTGTTTCCTTTCCTTTTTATTATTGATTAAATTTGACAATATCATGCACAGATAAAATGCATTCTGTTTACCCTCCTCCTGCCCTTTTCTCTCTCTCTTCCATCCCTCCCACCCTGTCCTCTCTCTCTCTTCCAGTCCTAGCCTCCTCTCTCCTCCCTCTTCCTTTCTCACATTCATATCGTTTTGTTGGTGGCACTGTTTTTAACTAGGACCTTCTATGCGGCCACAGGTTTAGAACAACGCATTGGAACCCAATGACAAGGACTGTTCCTACCCCCAGAAACAGCAGGGCTCAGTAGGGACCCATAAGACCCTTCCATACGCATGATTGCCTGTTGAAACCCCATCTTGTACAGAGCCAGTGCATGCACCTGCAGCTGCTGTGAGACGGTATTTGCAATGGCTATGTCATGCCCTGAAGACAGCATTTCTGAACCCGTCTCTCTATGTTCTAATTCTTATTTTTTGCACTCACTCTTTCATGATGTTCCCAGAGCCCTAGAGAGGGTGATACAGATGGATGTCTGTAGAGGGATGAGCATGCAAACCTCACCTGTTCTAAACACAGTGAACAGCCCTTGGTCTCTGAATTCACTCCCACTCCTGTTCATTGCAAAGAAAAACTTCTGAGTTTTGTATACCCAGAATATAAACATTTATAGACTTATGTTAAATAAACCTAGATCTTTTTCTGATTTATATGAAAATTAAGAAAAATTTTAATTACTTCCTATCATAAGTCTCTATTTCCTCTTTATATAATGAGAATAGATGTAACCTTATATATTTTATAGGATGTTGTGAGGATTGTACTAGATGTTGCATGTAAAGTATACAGCACAGTATTTTGAATTGGTAATTTCACAATAAATACTATTTATAATAATAGCTTCGTGTCTAAGGGAACTCTAATGATAAGTCAATTTAATAATGGTAACTTTATGTCTTTTATTATTTATTACATAGATGTTGAGGTAATTACTTTAAACTATAGGATTATAATTTTCAGTGAATATCTGCTAAATAAATACTAATTTCAAGCTGGGTAAAGTAGTGCACACCTGAAACCCCATCATTCTGGAGACTGATGAAGAATGGTCAGCTGACATGTGGAAAGCCAGCCTCCGCTGCACAGTAAGACCCTGTCTCAAAAAACAAAACTTACTTGGGACTTAAAATGAGGAAAATAAGACTTCTTTTGTAGAAAAGACTTCTTCATGTACTGATCTGAGCAATTCAGAGTACAGAGTGACATTGTAGGTTGAAAATATCAGAGGTAAAAAATGCATTAAGAACACCTACCGTCTAGGAGCATCTGCACAGTCCACTGTGGAGTATCAATTGTTTGCCTCCGAAGTCACATGGCTAACTACCTCTCCTGGCCTGCCACTGCCTTGCATTGCAAATGCACACAACTCTAGCCCAGGAAAAGATCCAAATTCAACACTGAAGCGTGGTTTCCACCAAGTGTCTATAACTTTCACTGTATTGTAAAGCAAAAATACCATAAACAGAACCATTGTAAATCAGGGACCATCTGTAAAGCTCCTTATGCACAATTTCACTTTTCATGGTTTCAGTTACCCATGGCCAAACATAATTTGAAAATACCAAGTAGACAGTTCCAGAAATAAAATTAATAAGATTTAAATAACATAGCCTATAGGCATAATTCTTCCATTCTATTGTTAGGTATGTTTGTTAATTTTTCACTTTATCTCATTCATAAATTAAAAATCATTATAGGTGTGTATGCATAGGAAAATATGATGCAGTAGCTTTGGTACCATTGGTGGTTTCAGACACATCTTGGGGGTCTTGGAAAGACAAGATGAACTACTGTATTAACCGAGCTATTGAGGTCATGGCAGTGTAACGAGCAAAATCAACCAAAGCGTGGTTGGTTTTATATCTCTAACTTTGACGGTCAATTTTACAGTCCTTAATTTAATTGAAAATGAAAAGATAACTCAACACGATAGATAATGCACTCAAAATAATTGGAAATAATGAATTAATTTTAAGTATCAAGAACTAGCTTGAATTTTAGTTATGCCACATAAATTATTAATTGAAATGGCTTAAGCTTTTAGACATATCATCTGATTAGTAAGCAAATTGGATATATATGTGTTCCCCAACAACATTCTTGCATACTGTATGTTCTGTGCAGCTACTCATCTTTCTCCTATTACCTGTCCTTCCATACTGTGTTTTACAAGAGGACTTGAAGCAAAGAATTGGCCCATGTGTGGAAGAGCAGGTTTCTATTTATACAACAGCACTCCTCTCCGCCCACGCAGCCTGGGTTGCAGTATGTTGTCTAGTTTCTCCAGAAATCTTCCTTGTGCATTTACAATAATAAAAATTCAATTTTCTGTCCACATGTTTAAAGTGTTTTGGAGATGCCATTCACTAACAGCCTTAGTTTAGTTACACACAAACTGTTTGAGAGCCATCAGAACTTAAGTTACAGCTTCCTCCCTAATTATGAGCCATACATTATTGTCTGTATCATCTGTTGAATAAACAGCTTTTGTGCCTGCCAAAAGCATATCTGGAGGTGTTCTTATTTACATTGTGTGTGGAAAATACAAACAAAAACACAAACATGGCTTACTGTATGTTACAATTAATAAGAGTACCATGATCAAAACATTACCTGATTCCTCTTCACTCAGCAGTGTCTCTTTAAATAGCGTTGATAATTGAAAGAAATATAGTTATCAACTTCCATTGAAGGAATAAAGTTGTATTAAAACATGTTGAAAATTTAGGCTTTTGTCAATACTAAACACAGAGAGTATATGCTACCATGAAAGTGATACAGTGCAGATTCTCTCAGAAATATTAGCAGACTATTAAAGTTTCTGACAGCTCTATCAGTTTGAAACCTGTTAACTGGCTTCATTCCTTACATGAATTAGATTTCTATTTTCAAACACCCTTTTCATTCATATCTTAGGTGTTCACACATTGGTAGAAATGATGGACACAAATTAATTTTCGTAACTAAACATAATTAATGGACTGTTCTTTATGGATTAGATAATAAAAATGTATTTTAAGTTTCAAGACAACTTTATTCAATTATCAATTATTTATCAATTTTCAATTTTTAAATATAATCACTCTCCCAGTATACTGACTACTTTTTCTGTGTCACACAATGTGTTTTGTTTGGGTTTTTGTTTGTTTGTTTGTTTGTTTGTTTGTTTGTTTTTTTGGTCAGGGTTTCCATAGCCCCAGGCAACCTGGAACTTGCTATGTAGACCAGGCTGGTCTCAATGTCACACAGATGCACCTACCTCTACCTTCTGAGTGTTGACAATAAAAGTGTGTGCCACCACACTGGGTGTGGTTTCCTTTTATTTTTATGACAGGGTAAATTGTTAGTGGCTATTACTGATAACACTGAAACTCTGCCAGGTGTTATTTAAATAATTCCTTCTATTAACTCAATCTGTAGACTATCCCTATGAGGCAGTGCTATTATTACTCAGTTTCTCAAACAGGAGAATAAAGGTATTAAGTATCAAAAGCATGGAATTATAACCTGAGGGATATATATATATAAAAGAGAATGAGAGAGAGAGAGAGAGAGACTATTTGAACTCTATTTTGGTTCAAGTCCACAAATTTAATCTTTATGGGATATTTCTATCTACTATTTAATTCTTATGTTAAAAACTGTTGTCATCTGTCCCAGGCACACCTCCCTTTCATTCTAGCTGACAGAGAGGTAATTGTTTCAGACTTTTTCCTCTGTTTTTATTTAGATCTGTATTTTTTCTTTGTTTTGAGTGTGAAACAGGATCTATCTCACCGGGTAGCCTAGGAACATGCAATTCGCCTGCCTCTGCCTCCTAAATGCTGGGATTACTGGCTTATGTTACCACATCCAACTTCCATTTTTTTAAAGTTTATTTAATATTCATATATGCATATAACATGCCTGGGTCCAACCCACTTGCCCAGTCCTTCCCCTTCAATTCTTTCCCTATCCACCACCATTTTTCCCCTCCAACTTCATTTGCTCTCTTTCTGTTTCTGACTCTCTGTGTGTCTCTGTCTTTCTGAATGTCTCTGTCTCTGTCATTGTTTAAACCCTCTGAATCCATTTAGTCCTGCTTGTGTGTGCATGGGTATCCTCTAGGGCCAGTGTTGATGAAGAAAACTGACCCTCCCTTCTTCAGCAGGCAACAGCTCCTGCCAACAGCTCCTCAGCTAGGAGTGGGACTTCATGAGCCCCCTCCTGCATTCATGCTGTGATTTTTGGCTGGCTTGATCTTGAGCAAGTCTTACACATGAAGTCACCAGCCGCTGTGAGTTCAAGTGTGCAACTGTGCTGTCCTGTCTGCTGTTTTGCTGCAGACATCTACTCTCTCTGGTGCTTACCATCTTTCCACACACATTTCTGTAATTATCATGCTCCATATTTTAAAATAATATAATTGCTATTTCTGTAGTTTAATCTTTGTGGTATTATATTTTCTGACCATGGAAACTGTATTCAGCTGCTATTAAAGATCCCTCCTTCCTTATAGTCTAAAATTTTGGAACACACATACATCATTTTCCTCCTTCATCATCCAAATAAAGATTGTGATTTTGATTACATCAATGTTCATTATTTTCATGTTTATGATAAACCTGATACATATAAATGAATGAGTAGGGATGCAAATTAAAATGTATTGAGGACTTAGTAGCATTTTAAAATAGTAACTATGGCACATTTCACACAACTGCACAACAACTTTTCCTTCTTTTACTATCTGCATGTGTCATACAGATAGCAATTGTCCTCTTTTATATTTGACCAATGCTATTGGCTACATGAATTTAGATTTTCAAATTATCTCTGACAGAACTTAAATTCTCTGAATAGTCAAGTATCTTAGGCTTTGAACACCTCAAGGGTTTATGTGTAGGTAGGTGGGAGGTTGAGTCAGAGGGGAAGGGAACCACAGACACAGAACTCCATGTCCAGAGTTCACTGTTCATCTGCTACAATCTGGCCTTCCTCCTCTCTTGGGCTAATGGATGACCATCAGCATGGGAGTTGTCTTCACGCTGAATTCAGCAACTGCATGCCCTCCCACCAAGGTTTAGTTGTGAAGTAGCTTTCCAAGATGTAGATCTCAGGAGGGAACTTTCTAAGACTTTACTCAGCTCAGAGGATGCTCTCATATTAACTGACAGCTTAGCGGATTATAGACATTTTTCACAGTTATTACTTTGTGTGTTTGTGTGTGTGTATGAACGTGTATGTACCACTGCATGCATGTGGAGGTCAGAAGACAATTTATGGAATTTGGTTCTATTTGTCAACTATGTGGGTCCTAGGGATTAAACTCAGGTCCTCAGACTTTACAATGAGTGCCTTTACCCACTAGACCATCTGACCCTCATCATAGAATTTTAAATTGAAAGCCATTTTCCATTCATTGATTGCTAATCAAAATATAGCCCTGTCTAGTCTGGAACTCCTGTTATGTAGTCCCAGGCTTGCCTGAAACTGAGAGATCTTCCTGCCTCTGTCTCCTGAGTGCTGAATTTAAAGGCATATGTCAACATACCCCACCTTCTATTTTCATTTTTGAGACAGTTTCTCAACTTTGTATTCCAAAGTTTCCTTGAGATTTTTCTTTTTTATAATGCATCCTTAATTTTCAAGTTGCATTTTCTTTTCCAATTTTCTCTGTGTAAACATCAATTTTAGATTTTTTTTAGCAGACCAAAGGTCCAGCTTTTTATTAAGCATGTTAACAAGAGATTTAGTCAAAAAGCCCGAAGCCCATGTCATCATCAGGCTCCTCTGATTCTCCTTTCTTTGCTTCTACTTTCTTCTCCTCAGCTGGGGCAACAGGAGCAGTAGATGGGGCAGGGCCACCTGCTGGAGAGGCACCAGCTGCCAGAGCAGGTCCATCAGCCTCTGCATTGCAGATGGAGGTCCCAGTGTTGACATTGTCCAGGGCCTTTGCAAACTAGCCAGGCCAAAAAGGTTCAACACTGACGCCAGCTGCTTTAATGAGAGCACTGATCTTATCCTCGGTCATGGTGACCTTGTCCTTCTGCATGAGAAGGGAGTAGGCCATGTTTCGACTGCAGGAGGTGCGAGTCATGGGTGAAGTGAGGGCCCCACCCCAACGCGGCCTTAGCTTCCTCGGAAGAACCGAGCACCTTGGCGGCAGCTGAGGAAAACTCAGTTTTAGATTTTTAAGATTTTTCGGTGCTTTGTCTTGACTGTTTTCTTTGAGTTGTGTCTTTGTGTTTATTCTTTGGAGCCTTTCCATTTTAAAGTTACTACTGATGGTCTGTTGATAGTCTGTGTCCATTCATTTTTAAAATGACCTCGGAGAAATAGGGGAGTTATTTGCACAGGGACAGACCTTTCTGATGGTGGATGCTATCGTATCATGGGGGAGAAACAATTTCTATCGGACTGAGTAGCTTTCCCGTAGAAAAATCTGTAATTACCCCCTTAATGGTGACTGGTGTATATACACCCCCTTATGTGAGTCAATTCTTGAAATCCAAGTGGATAACTGAGTTTAGTCTTTCACCGTTTAGAATGCAAAACTTTACTTTGCTGAATCACCCTGTTTGTCATACAAATGGCTAATCAGTCTTTTCAGCAGTGTCAATTATGTCCCTGAGCCCAGACAGAGCTACACTAGTTCCTTCCCTGGACAGCAAACTCCTGTCACTTTGGGTGTTGAGAAGATGGCAGGCTGGAGAAAGAGATCTGGGCCTTGTCCGCTAATTCCACAGATGTTAAACTTTTTCCCATTGCAGGGGCGTTCTGGCCCCAAGAATGACTTAATAAGGCAGAATAACTCCTTACCTACACATTTCAATGGTTCTTTGAGTTGAATCAGATTTCTGCACTTTGACTCCCACCCCAGGCAATCATACTGTGCTTCAGCCTTCTTTACCTTGATAGTTTAATTCCTTCTCTTTTTTTCTTCTGTTTTGAGTGTATTGATCCTCTCTGTCTCTCTGTCTCTGTCTCTGTCTCTGTCTCTCTCTCTCTCTCTCTGTCTCTCCTCTCACTCTCCCTCACTCTATCTTGTCCCTCATTATTTGGAACTGAGAGGGGATTTTTGGTGGTGTGCTCCTTTTAAATTTTAACATGAGTTAGATGACATAGTATTACTTAGAAATGTAGACTATTATTATTTGGCAAGTCTCCCATAAAGTGATTATAAATTACCAATCTTGCCAGAGGAAGTACTTTAAAACATTTATTTTTCTTGTTACCTTATCTCATTTTCACTTTGACAGAGCACAGGATGTGTTTCTATGAATAAGGTTGGGATTTTCTAATGAATATGTAACGATTCGGGTTCCAGGTACTACACTACACAGAGTGCCTGCAGAGATCAAGGGAATGTGCCAGACTGGTTTGGACACAAAATCGTTCTAAAGAAATATATCACAATTTTTAAATAGACTTATTTCAAAATCCTAACTATTGCTGTTGAGACAAAGAAATGCAAAAAAGATAACAAATATAATTTATAAAAATATACACATTTGTTGTGAAATAAGCTAATACGGCCTCCAATATAACCACGTCCCAGTTATAAAACTGAATATTATTTAGCATTCACTGAAAAATGAGACATTTGGAGTGATTTACCAGTTTCGAGCAGTCTGGGTTTGTTGTTGTCACCTAAAAAAAGCCTGTCTGTGATTCTCTCTTTCTGTTCTTTTTTTCTTCTCTTAATTGCCATTTTCTCCCAGACCAGCTGTAGCATCTACATGCTGACTTTGATCCAACTACTTACTTTAACCCACAGAAAATGTGTCCCATAGATGTGCGTCTCACTACCACATTTCAGACCACTCTTGACACACTTACGGTTTAAAGCAACAGAGCAGGGGAAGCCCTGTGGAGTGATGCTCTCACACACGGGAAAGGATGTGAAGACCTCTGTTTAGCAAATATTGGCATGGAAATGTACTTCTTTTCATCTAAAGTAGCATTGTAAATCTGAGACTGAGATTTCGAGGAGTACGGGTTCTTTGTCTTTCTTGTGTCATCTATTAAAACATTCTCTCATGTGATATTTTTAAAATTTATTTTTAAGATTTTATTTTTTTTTCAGACAACATTTATTCATAACATAGGAATATTTCTTAGAATTCAGTACTATGAAATCAGTCCAAGAATATGGACAAAATACCAGGGTACTTTATGAGGCTACAAATGTCCAATAAATACAACGAAGATATGAATGTCATTGATCAGCAATCCTGATTTTTGAACACTTTACATTTCAAGTGAGAGAATTAATATTTTATTTGTGTGTGTGTGTGTGTGTGTGTGTGTGTGCAGTGTCCATGGAGGCAAGAGGCTTGGGATTCCCTGGAGTTGGAGTTATAATCAGCTGTGAGCTTCCTGATGTAGGTACTGAGAACTCAGTTTGGATCTTCTGCAACAGCAGTATGCACTGTTAACTGCTGACCCATCTCTCTAGGCCCCATTTTACATAACATATTAAGTCATCGCCACTTTTATTATAGGTGTGTCTTTGAAAGGGCTTGGAGGCTGCAATATGGCAGTATATTTGCCATAAACAGTGTTTTTAGATGCCCTTGGGCATAGAAACTTTACCTTTAAACCCAATGACAGTAAAATTTATTGTGCCCATTTGAAAAACTGGTAGATAACTGAGGTAGGTAAATGTCATCTAAATGTCATCTATTTCTAGAATATCCATGTAGGCTCAGATCTGAGGCATATTCAATAGAAAGATTACAGTTAGCTGCTTTTTTTGAGACCACTCACCCACACCCCTTCATCCTATTAACTCCTTGTAGGTGGCTGACTACAAGCTCCATAAAAGACAGATAGGCACACTAGGTAAACCAAAGCATTAGGCATCTTCACAAGGAAGCTGCATCAACAGGAAGTGGACAGAGATTAGGACGCCATGTTCCCTTCAAAGCTGTAGCAAGCTCTTTCAGTTTTATGTGGCCATTCACATCTAAGCTGTGCTTTCCACCAGAGGCAGGCCTCAACCACACTGGACACAGTTCGTAGTTCTAGATCCCTGCCCAGGTCCTCAGTGTGCTTGGTCCAGACCTCTACCCAACATAACTTCCTCTTGCAGAGCTGCCATAGAGAGGTAGAGCTACCTAACTCCTCTTCCTGACCTACATGTCCTATACTGGCTGGCTGGGCAGACATACCATTGTGGCCGCTGTGTCACACTGTGATGTCCTGCCTACTTCCTTTAAATTTTCCCATTAAATTTCCCTGTGGGGCATCTGTCTGATAAAGTTCTAGCTGTTTTATTGAGTGAGGAAGTAAACATTAAAATTTCTAAATAAAATCTATTAAAATTGAAAGAAATATTCCAAATTCTAAACCTATCCATGCATCTTAGATTATAAAACCAAAGTGTTTTTCTTAATTCTTAGTCAACAATCAACAGTGTTTCACTTATCATCATCAAAGTGCACCTGGGGATATCTTCCCAGCTGTGTCCAGCCCTGTAGTGGCTCACAGTTCAGTCCACTTCTCATGCTACCTCTATGGAGAGAGCACTGGGTCCCTCAGGCAGAGGCCTCAGTCCCTCTGAACTGCCCCTCACTCATGATGCCATAAGTAAACCCAAGGTTGCTTTTCCTGCATTGGGCTAATGGCTATAAATCAAGATTCTCTAGATGCCTCTTCAGGTATGAGAGTGTTTCACTGAGCTGTAGAAACCATTTACTGGTTTATCTCAAAGAGTATCATGAAGGCTACCAGTGAAGAACCAAGTGAGAGAAATGCATGATGGGATATAAGGACAGTTCCAAGAGAAATAAAGGGCTTCCATGTCCTCTCTGACTTTATCACTTTCCAGGAACCTCCACAATGTCAGCCATGGAGAAGTTCCCTGAACCCAGTCCTTTTGGGTTTACTTAGAGGTAACTCAGTGGCCTTTGATGACTAGATTTAACCTTCAGGCCCATTTCCCTCCCTAGCGGTTGGAGGTTGAGCTAGAAAATTCTATTCTGAAGGTCCCAGCGGCAGTCATCTTATCAGAATACCATCACATTAGCATATGATGAACTTTGAGGGTTTTAGAAGATTCAAACAAGTCTTGTGTGTGTGTGTGTGTGTGTGTGTGTGTGTATGTGTGTGTACAGCTATATATTAAAGACTATTGAAAACAATCAAAACATATAGATACAAAATAATCATCTATGGTCCTATTAGAACTCACAATATCACAGTGTTATAATTATGAATAACTTACAGAACCATAATTTTCACTTACTATTGCTAATATAATAGATTTTAAAGAATAAATATACTAAATTGTTGATATATTATTCATGGTAACTTTGAGACCACTTCTGATAAAACTGTTCATGTGGTGGTGATAAAGATTAATACAATCGCACCCAAGATTCTCAATATAAAAGAAAAATACAGAATCAAACGTTACATAAAAAATTATTCTAAATTGAGCTTATTGTGAAGTAGGATAACTTCTTTTCCTAAAAATAAATGATTTTATTTATTTGAGTTTGTGAGATAGCATCTCACTTAGCCTAAGAGGACCTTGGACTTGCTATATAGCAGAAGATGACCTTGAACTCCTGATTGTCCTGCCTATACCTTCCCAATGCTGAGCTCACAGTGTCAGGTATAGGTTGCCTCTTTTAAAATTGTTCATCAGTGGGGTACTAAATGTTACAGGCTATTGTCTTTTCTTTTGGTTCACCTCCAGAATTTGATGGTAAGACCCTCTTGCTGAAGACACCACATATATGAGTCACAGGACATAAAGAAGTCAAGTTGACATGAACCTGGAATCACCAACCCTGCTGGATAGCTTTTGATAGGTAGAGAGTGGGCGGGAGCGAGTGGGTGGATGGAGGAAGGCACCGAGGCACAGATGGAACTCTCAGCGGGATACAGATTTATTTCGCACGGGGCACCTTTCCCTCAGGGAAGGGAAAGATGTTGGCGGAGGGAAAGATGTCAGGGAAGGGAAGGGAAGGGAAGGGAAGGGCTTTAGGGTGTGGAAGGGGGGGAATGTTTGGGGGAGAAATCAGGGAGGGGGAAGCAGGTAGGATTAGGGTGTGGAAGTGTTTCCTTTTTCCTCTTAAGATAAGAGGAGCTCTGCTTATCTTATCTTTGGAGGTCAGAGGAAAGGCAGGCTGCTTCTCAGCAGAGTTTGTAGGTCCCTGTTGGGGACAGGGGGGAGCTGCTATTTGGAACCCTAACATTCCAGCCTTTTGTGTTATAGGATAGGGGGCACCGTTGTCATCTTGCTACTTCCTGCTGGACAGGGTCGACGTGGGGGGGTAGGCTGGTTTAAGGGTCCACTAGGCAGCAGGGGTTGTCTCTCCATGCATCTGAACAGGGTCCTCGATGGTTGACAGATGTTCATATACATGTGAAGGGAAGGAAAGTAACAACTGATTAAAATTAGTATGCGTTAGTTTT
>NW_008360320.1:9976641-9978766 GCF_000622305.1 Nannospalax galili
TGGCTGCCACTGATGCCACCAGGCTAACTCCTACCAGGACTGCCAAGGTGGCTGACCTCTTTGTTCTGGTTCCTTCTGTCCCTGTGGATAAGACATCATACACCTCTCCTGGTGTGTATAGGGTTAGTTTGGGGATGAGAATGACTGGAGCACAGGTGTCCTCAATCTGTGGAGAGATGCAGGAGTATATTTTGGAAGAACAGAGAAAGAGCAGTCCCGAGGTTAGAGCAGTATTTTCCTTAATTGTGACATCTTGGCTTGATGAGTGTGGTCATTTAGAGGTTTGTGGAGTCCAACACTCTGTTTTGTTAAGAAAAAGGGGAGGGCCAAGCATGAGCCCATGTACTAGAAGTTCCGGAGAACACTGAGTAGTGGCCTGCGGAGTAACATTGTAAACTGGGAAAGGGAGGAGAAGTGAGCCCTGCAGGGGGGCACAGAGAAAGCAAGTGGAGACATTAGCATTAGAGAAGTTTCTCAGGAGATTAACTGATAAAGTGAGAATGCGGTCCCAAGAGAAGCTGCAGGGGGCATTGAACCTTTGAAGCTGCTTCACTGGAGAATGGGAGAGAAATAGAAAGGGACAGCTTTTGCATGAGATCCCTGCCAAGTAGGGGGGTTGGGCAGCTGGGCATAACCAGGAAGGAGTGAGTTAAAGGCACCTTCCAGAATACACAGGCTAAGGGTCCTGTTGATTTGGGGTTGTGAGGCTTCCCATCAACCCCAACCACAGAAATCTGTGAGGGAAAAACTTTACCAGAGTAGGAAGGGAGAACTGACCATGATGCACCAGTGTCAATAATGCTTACCCGCCACCATGGCTGAAACCCTGGCCTCTTCCACTGTGATAATCATAGAAGCGGTGGGGGCCGAGAACCCAGGGCATCATCAGTCTTCAGCTGCCAGGCCCCCATTGGTGTTTGGAGTGTTCTTGGGAGGAGCCCTTAGGACTGCAGCCATAAGCTGGTACTTTTGCTTGGACAGGGTAAGCTTGTCTGCCTTCTCCTGTTCCTCTTGGTTATAAAATACTTTAAATGCCGTGTCCAACAGATCTCTCGTGGGGGTTTCAGGGCCCTTGTCTAAGTGCCTAAGTTTCCTTCTAATATCTGGAGCTGATTGTAAGATAAAGTGGTGGTGAAGCATAAGCTGTCCCTCTGCAGACTCTGGGTCATACTTGGTATACTGAACCAGAGCATCTCATCAGTGAGTCTGTCCATAAACTGAGCTGGGTTTCAGCAGAGCCCTGAATAGTCAATCTAAGCCTTTCAAAGTTAACTGCCTTAGGGGGTGAAGCTCTCTGAAGACCTTTCAGGAGGCAAGTGATCATGTGGTCCCTGGCTGCTCTACCTGGGGAAGGTCCTGCCTGACCTCCTGGTGGGGTTGGTAATCCCACCCAGGGTCCTGAAGGGGAACTGCCTCACTGCCAATAGGGTGAGCTTGGTTAGTAGAATGAAGCTCATTAGCATATTCCTGTGGTGTTGTCCAGACCCTATGTCTCTCATCAGGGGTGAGGGTAGACTGGAGAATCATAAAGAGATCATGCCGGGTTAGATCATAGCTGAGATATTTAAACTCTTGCATGAAGTGAGTAGGATTAGTGGAAAAGGGACCGATTTTACACTCCAGTTGAGAAAGATCTCCAAGAGAGAAAGGCACATGGACTTTGACAATCCCTTCCATGCCTGCCACCTCCCTAAGGGGAAAAATGCCATGAGAAGGGGCCTGAGACTGGGTGTGGGAACGGGTATGGGTTGACACAGGAGGGGGTTGGGAGAAGGCAGAAGAGAAGGAGAAGGGGAGTCCTGGGAGGAAGCCGAAGTGGGAGAGATGGGAGGGGTGTCCTGTCCATGAGAGGATGTAGGGGCAGGGGTGTCTGAGGCAGGGTCTGGAATTGAAGTAGAAGCAGATAAAGGAGGGGTAAATGGGGTATTTGAGGTAGAAGTCAGAATGAGGTGTTTAAGATTTTGGATTTTCTTGAATAAAGGGGAATTAAGAGAGTGAGTGTCAGACTCAGAATGCTGAGGAAGGGAGGGGGAAGATTGCAGAGAGGGAGTTTGAGGCGGAGAAGGGAGGGGAGTTGGGCTGGCCCCTGGACTGGAAGGCAAGGGAGGGTATAGTGATGGGAGGG
>NW_008360320.1:9979697-10025482 GCF_000622305.1 Nannospalax galili
CATAGAGTAGTGAAGGGGAAAGGGGAGAGAGAGAGGGGGAGAGAGAGGGAGAGCAAGAGCTGAAAGGAACGGGAGAGGGGAGAGAGATAGAGGGTGGAAGTGTACCTTAATGCCGAATTAGTGGTGTTCGCAGAGGCCAGTAATGACAAGCGAGTACGAAAGTTTTACTTGCGAGGTCCCTTGAAGTAAGAGCTGGGTTTTGGCACCATCTGATAGGTAGAGAGCATGTGGGAGGGAGCAGGTGGATGGAGGAAGGCACCGAGGCACAGATGGAATTCTCAGCGGGATACAGATTTATTTCACATGGGGCACCTTTCCCTCGGGGAAGGGAAAGTTGTCGGCGGAGGGAAAGATGTCAGGGAAGGGAAGGGAAGGGAAGGGAAGGGAAGGGAAGGGAAGGGCTTTAGGGTGTGGAAGGGGGGAATGTTTGGGGGAGAAATCAGGGATGGGGAAGCAGATAGGATTAGGGTGTGGAAGTGTTTTCTTTTTCCTCTTAAGATAAGAGGAACTCTGCTTATCTTATCTTTGGAGGTCAGAGGAAAGGCAGGCTGCTTCTCAGCAGAGTTTGTAGGTCCCTGTTGGGGAAGAGGGGAAGCTGCTATTTGGAACCCTAACAGCTTTCATAGTGATTGATGGTGCCAGGCATGTTGTCATGGGAGTAATTAACAAGTCCTACACACCCTGAAAACTACCATAGTGATTGGACTGGCAAAGTGGAAAAATACACAAATTAATGCAATAGTGGCATGAATATTATGAAAATAACTCACCACTTTCTGGTTGGACTTAAGGCCCATACCACAAGACAAAACTTAAGCCTGGAATCAATAATAGGGCCAAGAACCCATGGCTGGGTAGGTCCTAGGCACTAAAGGAGATGGTACTACTATTATTCTGATAAATGAGCATAACATTAAAGTGCCCCTTAAAACTATCTCTATACCAAAACTATCTCTATACCCACAGAAGCTTCTTTATAGAATAGATGACAATTAACACAGACACATAACTTGGTCAAGGTACAGAGAATGAGACTGTAGAGTGTTCAAGGCCTAAATGGAACTTCTTTATTACACCTTTTTGGACTGTCTTGGGACTTCCCGGAGGCCATCTGCCATGCTCCCATGACCCTCAAGCTGCCACAGGAAGCCTACAAGGTGACCCCCACCTGCTGCCCTTGGTCCTTCCCTCTCAGAATTCACAAGGCCTGGAATCCCACTCTTATGACAACAGTCCACACTCACCTTGGCTCTTCCACTCAGAATTTACCAGAGCCCCCCTTGCCATCTTCTTGTGACCTTCCAGCCATACAGGACTCCCTGTAAGTGTCCCCCACTCCTGCTCCTCTCTTTGTTTCTCCTAAGGCCAGGTAGGAGTGCACATAGCCTTCATGTGGGTCAAAAAGTCATATAAAAATATACAACGTGTGGCATTACTACATGAACATGAACGTTACGAGCACCTCAACAAACAGTTTAACTCTTAAGAGTAGAGCCATACTCAGAAGACACTCCCTCCCTTAGATATCTCTGGGAACCGTTTGTCTCCTGGAACTGTGTTGATGGAACTCTCTTGTTGGAACTCTCACTCTGACATTATTTCCAGAATATATCCCTACCCATAATTTTATTTAAAATGGTTTCTCCAACTTCAATTGAGAAGTACAAGCTTGGTTCCACACTAATACTAACAGAGCATTTGGCCTTTTCATCCCTAGTTCTAGACCATCTTATTCACCCAAGGTCACGGCCCCTCCCAATCTTTACTGTGTGCAATGTAAATGGTGCACTAACTTTCAGAGCTTTGATATGTTAATTTTCAAGCATACCCACATTCATTCCTTATCTTTCGGGTGGAGTACCAAATTGAGGTGGTCAAGCAAATGAGATCAGATGTTCAACTCCCAAGAACACATACATGGTTTAGCTGGGGTTAATTAAACATCATTAGTCCAAATTAGGTCTACTTATAAAAGTCATTCCCACAATAACCAATAACCTTTCACTAGATACTCAAGTCTAATTGCAAAAACACAAGTAATATGAAAAAACAGAACATGTCTCCTTCCAAAAGTCATAAATCCCAAGGACAACAACTTATATGAAAATTAAGACACAGACTACAAAAGTACAATTATAAATTTGTTCAAAGAGTTCAAGAATTCAAAGAAGACATGAATAAGCATCTTACTGAACTTAAGGAGGTCAGGAATAAAATGACTGAAGTTCAAGAAAACACAAGGAGTATATTGAAATAAGGAAAATAATTCAGAGTATGAAAATAGAATTTAATACAGAAATATTGAAAAAACACCAAACTGAATTGAAGATGAAAAGGAATGATTCAATAAGTCAAATAAAATCTCAGTGTCTCCCCAACAACAAAAAGCATTATGCAAAAGATAGAATACTATGGTTGAATACAAGGCAAAGAAATCAGAATATTTAATCATAGAAAATGAGGATTTTTTAATAAAATCACATGAATAGAATATACAGGATTTTTAGTACCCTATGAAAAGGCCAAATCTATTGACTACGGGCATAGGAGAAGACTCTCAGGTCAAATATATAGAAAATATTTTCAATAGAATTTGTAGTAGAAATTCCCCAAATCTAAGGAAAGAGATACTGATCAATGTTCAAAAGGAACACAGAGCACAAAATTGACAGGACCAGAAAAGCAACAAACTCCAACGCCATATTATAGTTAAAATGCTAAAAATATAAAACATAGAAAGGGTATTGAAAGCTACAATAGAGAAAGTGCAAGTCCATGCTCATCAGAGCATCAGATGATGTCTCAGTGAAAATATTAAAAGCCAAAAGAACTTTGAGTAAATGTAGTTCAAGTTCAGAAAGAATACAGACTACTTCAGCTCAGCAATATTATCGATCATAATTGAAAGAAAAAGAAAAGTTCCCACAATAAAAGCAGCCTAAATGAATTTATAATCACCAAATGAGGCATTAAAAAACAATGGAAGGAATATTTCAGACTAAGAGAAGGATTAGGATATCCGAGACTCTACAGGGGAAAACAGTGATGCTAGGATAGCTGTTATGTAACAAAATGACAGTAATTGGTACAAATCTTTCAATAATAGCTCTGAATATTAATGGCCTCAGTTCTCCAATCAAAAGACACAGGCTAACCCATTGGATTGGAAAACTGTTTCCACTTTTTGTGGTCTGTAAGAAACATACCTAACCTCCAAAGACAGGTACTACTTACAATGAAAGGATAGAAAAATATTCCAAGGAAGTGGTATCAGGAAATTAGGAAGCATCATTATTCTAATATCCAACAAAATAAACTTTAAGCCAAAAATAATTAGAAGAGATAAAGTCAGTTCATTCTGACCAAGGGAACAATGCACTAAAGCCTTTACAATTCTTAACATTTATACATTAAACTGATTTCATAAAACAAATATGAACAGACACTAAAGAAAAGATTAACCCAAACATAGTAATAGTAGGTGACTTCAAGCACAACTCACTTCAAGGGCCAGGGCATTCAGACAAAAAATAAATAAATATCATCATAGCACAGTTGAACTTAACAGACTCTACAGACTATTTTACCCAAACATCACAGAAGCCACATTCTCAGCAATTTGTGTGACTTACTCCAAACAAATCACGTATTAGGACACAAGGAAAGACAATGTTCAGAATAACTGAAATAACCATCCGCATTGTCTGACTGCAAAACTAAAACTCAGCATCAAGAAAAACTACAAAGGGGCTGGAGAGATGGCTCAGCAGTTAAGAGCACTGGCTTCTCTTTTCAAGAACCCAGGTTCAGTTCCCAACACCCACCTGTCAGCTAACAACTAGCTATAACTCTAGTTCCAGGAATCTGATGCCCACCTCTGGCCCTGCAGCTTTGCATCCACATGGTGCACTTACATACACACAAGCAAAACACTCATAAAATAAAAACATAAATATTTTTTAAATGGAAAACTACATAAAAAATGCAAACCTGTGAAGATTAAAGAACACATTATTGAATGAATCAAAAAGGAAATAAAAAAATTCCTACAATGAATGATAATTAAAACACAACATACCAAAACCTATGCAAAATAAAAACAGACCGAAGAGGGAAATTAATAGCTCTATGTGCCTACCTTATAAAATCAGAGCGATATCAAATAAAACTCAGTGTCTTAAGGAACATCACTGGATCAACAAGATCAAAACAAATCCAAAATTAGTAGATGGAAAGGAGTAAGATCAGAGCAGAAATTAATGAAATAGAAATGAAAATAAAACTAAAACTAATGACTGAAATGAAGAGTTGTTTACTTGAAAAGATAACTGAGATTGACAAACCCCGAGCTAAAGTAACCAAAAGAAAGAGATGAAAAGGGAGATATTATAACATTTACCAATGAACTGCAGAAACGCATAACCTCATATCATAAAAATCTGCACTCCTCCAAATTGGAAAATCTAAATGAAATAGATGAATTTCTTAATTCACATGACCTATCAAAGATAAAAGATGAGATAAATATACTCAAGCATATAGTAAGCAACAGAACTGAAGCAGCAATAAAAATTATCTCCCAGCTAACAGAATCCCCATTGGCTTCATTGACTTCATTGACTTACTCTATCAGACCTTTAAAGAACTTGAACCAACGCTTCTAAAATTATTTCATAAAATAGGAAGGAGAAGAATGCTTCCAAACTCTTTCTGTGAGGCAAGCATTACACTGGTAGTAAAACCAGACACAATAAAAAAGAAAAAAAAATTAAGGCCAACATTCTGAATTAACACATGCAAAAATTCTCAATAAAATACATGCAAATTGAATCCAAGAACGCATAAAAAGATCATCCAACATGACCAAACTGTTTTCTTTCTAGAGATACAGGGATGGTTCAACATGCATAAATCAATAAAAATAATTTATAACAAAAATGACCTCAAAGACAGAAATCATCTAATCGTCTCAATAGATGCAAAAAAATGCATTTGATAAAGTCCAGAGAGCATATCTCAGTATAATAAAGGCTATATACTGCAAATCTATAGCCAACATCATCTTAAATGGAGAAAAACTTTAAGGACTTTCACTAAAATTAGAAACAGGATAATAAGAATGTGCATTCTTGTCACTCCTCTTCAATCTAGTACTTCAAGTTCTAGCTAGAACAATAAAACAATAGAAGGAAATAACAGGGATGGAAGTGAAAGGATAGAAGCCCCTATAAAGCTGAATCAAAATTCAGCAAACAAGAAAAATCCTGCTGGAGGTACCATACCTCATTTCAAATTATACTACAGAGTCATAGAAATAGGAACAACGTGGTACTCACAAAAACAGACATGAAGGTCAGTAAAGGAAGACAGAGTGTGGGTTCATGCAACTTTGGCCACCTGGTTGTATACAGTGATTACAAATATACACAAATGAGAAAAGAGCATCTTCAAAAAACGGTGATGGGAAAACTGGATGTCTAAACATATAATAATTAAACTGGATCCTCATCTCTCACCATGACCAAAGTTCAACTCCAAATTGGTCAGGGACCTCAACATAAAACCTGAAACTCTGAAATCATTTAGGAAAAGTTAAGGAATATTCTACAAGACCTAGAAATAGGCAAGGTCTTATAGGATTCTGGTCACTCAGGAAAGCCAACAACTGATAAATAGGACCTCATGAAATTAAATAGCTCCTTATAGGAAAGGAAATGATCAATAGAATGAGGAGACAGCTCACAGAATGGGAGAAAATATTTGTTAGCAGTGCATTAGCTAGAGGTTTAATATCTAGAATGTAAAAAGAACTTAAAAATGAAGCACTAAGTAAACAAGATACCAAATCAAAAAAAAAAAAAAAAAAAAAAAAAAAAAAAAAAAAAAAAAGGGCCATGCAGCTGTGCAGAACTTCTCTGAAACTTCTCAAAAGAAGAAATCCAGATAGCTAATAAACTGCTTTAAAAGTTTTCAATATCCTTAACTATTGGAGAAATGCAAATTAAAATTATTCTGAGAGTCAACCTCACTCCAGTTGGATAAGCTGCCATCAGATAATGAAATATCAACAAAAAGCCAGTGAGGATGTGGGACAAAACTCTTGGTAGGAATGTAAACTGGTGCAGCCATTGTGGAAATCAGAGTGGAGTTTCTTCAAAAAGCTATTACTAGAACTATCTTATAATCAAGCATACCACTCCTGTGCATAGACCCAAAGGACTGCATATCCTACCACAGATACTTGCTCAACCATGTTCATTGCTGCTTTATTTACAATAGCTAGTAAATGGAATCAGTGTGGATAATGAAATGAAATGAATGAATAATGGATAGTGAAATGTGGTACATAGCCAAAGTGGAATTTCATTGTGCTGTTAAGAAAAATGGAAATTTTGAACTTTACAGATAAATGGATGGAGCTGGAAAAATTACAGTGAGTGAGGTAACCTAAACCCAGAAAGACAAATGCTACATATTTTTCTCTCATATGTGGATGCAAGTACCAAATTTTTAGATTTCTTTGTCTAATTTGGAAGACCTATAGAAACCAGGAAAGTAGAAAAGGACCATTGGGATGGGGGATGCCTTAAGGGAGGGTGAACAGGGCAGCATAAGTGGTTTGAAAATAGAGGAGAATGCTGAGAGGAAAGTTTAAATAGAAATACAGTGGGAGGAGGAGTTGTTGAGGGAAGGGTTAGGCTAAATGAAGGATGTCTGACAAAGCCATATGGAAACCTACTGTGTTGTGAGCCAACCCCCCGCCCCCAAATTAAGTTAGAAGGAAGACATACTGCAGGATAATGCTGCTTCTAAAGCCATGGGTTCATAAACAAACCCCAGTGCCGAGTATGGAAGACCTCTTTATGAGCTGTTCACCAGCTAAGTCCTAGAGACAAACAAAACAATACACACTCTTACCACTCGTCTTTGTAGCCCACCAGAATGAGTTGATAAGACCCTGGTGCCAAAGACACCACAAACCACAATTGCAAGATACCAGAGAAATCAAGTAGAAACTGAACTGGAAGCCTCCTCCTCTCTGACTTTCACAGTGCTGAAATGTGCTATTCAGACTGCCAGGAGAGAAAAGGCATCAGTACTCCTATCCAGCTGTGAACCCTACAAACCACAATACCAACCTGCCAGGCAAGATAGGCTTACTGGTGTGATAGTGACACAGCTATTACAGTGGTAATCAATCATGCTCTGATTAGATACGATGCCCACTCGACAAGACGGAATTCCTGTCTGGTAACATAAGCCATGTGAAAAATTTGTATCTGAGGAGGTTTTAGGCCCCAGAGGGAAATACACTACTATTGTTTAGCTAAATTGTCATGGTGCCAAGCTCTGCTCTAAATATTTATGTTTATACCCATAGACAACTGCTACAGCCTTAATCAGAGAAGCTTCTCTTTGCAATGAACAGCAGTGAACACAAAGACTCATGGCTGCCCAAGATCTTTAGAATAAATGCTGATTGAACAGCCATCATTATACCACAGCCTTAAACAGCACAATTATACTACCCTCAACAGCACAATTATATTACCCTTTCTACTGTCCTCTCTAAGGCTCTGGGAACATCACAGAAGAAGGGATAAAAAAGAATGTAAGAGCCATAAGATAGGGAGACGGGCTGCAAACTGTGATCTTTATAGTATAACATAGCCAATGCAATTGTGAACTCATAGCAACTGAGCCTGGCTGTGATGGAACTGCACAGGATGGTGCCTGTCAACAGTCAATCACAGACTAGGGAGGAGCTCAAGGGGCCCTATTTCTCCCCACTGAACTGTTGATTACTGATGGATTCTCGAGGAAGGGAAGACATTGTCTTCAGTTACAAACCCACTAATGAGCTGCTAGGATCTTGTGGATAGTGCCAAACTCATGATTGCACAGAAGACCCTGGCTCAGCTCAGCAAGTCACAAAACAAAACAAAGACATGAATGATGGAAAGGGATTTGAAGAGGTAAATGAAGAAGTAATTTATTTTTATTTTATGTGTTTTGTCTGCATGTATCTTAGTGTACCACATGTGTACAGTGCCAAAGGTCCGAAGAGGGCATTGGATCTCCTGGAACTGGAGTTACAGACCATTGTGAACTACCATGTGGGTGCTGAGAACCAAACCCCAGTCATTTGCAGGAGCAGCCAGTGCTCTTAACTCCTGAGCCATCTGTCCAGTCCCCTGCCTTACCATAACTCCAGTTCCAAGGGATCCGACAGCCTCTTCTGTCCTCCGTGGGCATTGCACGGCATGGATGCACTTACTTACATGCAGGAAATACATGCATACACATAAAAAATAAAAATAATAAATAAAAGGAACTAACCTTCTTGGATGTTTAACAGACATACTTTGAGGCCTGTACTAATCTGGTCAGAGGGTCTTAATTTGCTTGAGTTTTAATCAAGATTATTGTTAAGAAATTCAAAGAAAAAGAAATATGAGACAGAAGTTAATGTCACAAATGATGGTACAAAGATGCAGCATGCAACTTAATGAAGTCTCAAAATAAATTACAGAGAGAAAATAACGTTGGAATAAATGATATCACAGCCACAAGGTATTCCTCTACAGCTTAAAAAATCATTGTCAAATCTTGGAAGTAATATCAAAATAAAATAAAAAACTCAAGCAAATACTGCCTGACTATATAGTAGCAAAATTACAGATTTGTAAAAGTAAAGATGTAAGGAGCTGTTGAATGTTCAGACACGGACTTAGCATTGTCTGTCTCTTGAAAGAAAACAATTGTCAATATAGAATTCTATAACAAAACCATTAGCTTGTTTGTAGATAATGAGTCCCTACATAAAAAAAGATTGTACAGTCAAATCCTTAACATTATAATTATTGTTCTTGTTACTTTCTACTGCTGCAATAAAAACCTTGAGCAAAACCAACTTGGGGAGGAAAGGTTTTATTTTATCTTATATTTCCCAAGTCACAGTTCATCACTGAGGAAAGACAATGCTAGAACTCAGAGCAGGAACCTGGAGTACAGACCGTGGAAAAACATTGGTTACTGGCTTGCTCCCCTGGCCTGTGCTCAGTCTGCTTTCTTATACAATGCAGGATCCCCTGCCCAAGAATGGCACCTCCCACATTGGGCTTGGCCCTACCACATTACCCAAAAATCGAGAAAATACCCTACTGACATGGTCACAGGTTAGTCCAATGGAGACAGTTCCTCAGTTGAGTTTCCCGCTACCCAGGTATATCAAGTTGACAACCGAAGCTATCCAGCAGTAATATTAAAATAATCAAAATGTCTCGTAATTGCACATATATAATGTTATTATCAGTGAAGCATACTTTATGAAAATATCATGGGGACCTACAGCCACATTGTAAGTGCTTGGGAGCATGCCCAGCACTAAGCATCAGTGCCTTAATGGAAAAAAGAAAAATTAAAGAAAAATTAAAGAAGTAATAAGTAAGTGGAAATAAATGTTATGTTCTTGGGTAGGAAGGATCAAAATTGAAATGAGTTAATTATTCCAAAAATGAACTAAAATTTCATTGCAATTCAATTGAAATCCCAGCAGGAGATTTTATGGAGCTCAATAAATTTATTTTAAATTTATTTAGATATAGTCTAAATTTATAAGTAAAATTAAAGAGGCCCAGGATATCAAAAGCAATCTTTAGAGAAAGAAGCTGAGAGATTTCTTTGAGCAGATGTCAAGGCCTACTATGTTGTAATAATTAAGGCAGTGAGCAATTGGTGAGAGAGAACAAAATTCAGCAGGGGGAGAATGCAGATAGCCCAGAAGGAAGTCTCCTTTCTCTGCTCTCTTTCACTCTCTCCATTTCTGTTCTACCCCTCTCTCTTTACACACACACACACATATGCACATATACACACATGTACACACATTCGCATATACACTCATAGACATATATACACAGACACAGATATACACACTTACACATACACACATGCATGTGCATGCATTCACATATACACACATAGACACATATGGATATTCACAAACACACACATACAGATATATACACATGTGCACATATAAGTGAACATGTATGAGAAAATGGAATTATAAGAGAGAAGAAATTATAGTTCATGTAAATAATTTGCATAGGAAAAATACAATAAAATCTCTGTCTGAAAACACTCAAGAAATACTTTTAGATATATTAGAACATGAAGGTGACTTACACGCTTCTAAAATGTTTGTAAAGCAGAGTATTAGAATAGAAACCACATACAATGAAAAACACAGCAAATGGGTGAATCTCAAAAGAATGATATTGAACAAAAGCGGTAGATTAGATTCAATGTTATTACATTTATACAAAATCCATATAATGCAAAACTATTTTTATGGATACATAAATATTTTTACGGATGCAAATTTTTTATTTATTTATTTGTTTTTGTACCCACTTTCCAGATAGCACCCTCCCATAGACTCCCTCCCCTGACTAGAGCCCTTATACTCTGATATCCCTGCTACTGTCTGCTGTGTCGTCGGCACCCCCAGCCATTCCCTGCCACTTGCCCTTCTGGTGAATCTAGTCAGCCTATCTAGAGGTCTTTGTTTTAGGAGGGTCAGCTGTTCCTCATCTAGCAGCAGTCAGTTGTCAATATTCCTTTAGATAAGATTGGGGTCTGCTGTTCATGTTCCCAGTTCTATGCTGGGTTACTATCTGGGAGTCCCTTGGGCCACCCTGACCAACAACTCAAAAGAAGGTATCTCCTATCTGGCATTGTTGTTTGTTATGTAGCCTTTAGATATGCATATGGACTCTTAAAAAATTATATTGGCTCCTTTAATCTTTGGTTATACTTTACTTTTGGGTGTTTAAGGCCATACAGTTGGTCCAGATAAACCGATTTATTTTTACTCTTAAGGTCGATGATTTACACAAAATATGATTGAGTGATAATCCCTCATGTCAGGAGAGGGGTATAGTACCTGGGAGACAAACTCAAATATTCCTCTTTCAATGTACGGTCTGAGCATATGGCACTTATAATGCCTTCATGGTTTGTGTGTATAGTTTAATAAAATGTTAATTTTATTAGCATGAAATGGTTTTAAAAATATTTTGCTATTTTTATTTTATATGTATGAGTATATTGTCTGCATGTATGTAAGTACACCCATGTTGTGCAATGCCTACAGAGGTCGAAGAGCGCTTCAGATCCCCTGGAACTGGAGTAACAGATGGTTGTTAGATGCCATATGGGTGCTGGGAATTGAACCCAGGTTCTCTGCAAGAGCATCCAATGCTCTTTACTGCTGAGCCACCTCTCCAGCCACATGAAGTATTTTTGAATATAATTGTATGAATGAATTTTCTGGGAATGCATTCTGCTGCAAATAGAATCTTACAATTAAAGTTAATCTTGTTTTTTGAGATTATTTAAAACAATCTCAGGTTGTTTATAATGTAAGCAATATTACTGTCTTGGGTTCCTCTTTTAACTTAAATATATAGCTTTAATCCCTCATGACCCTGCCTTGCCCCAACCAAGAATAACATGTGTGTGTGAGAGAGTATATATTGTTAAAATAGTGCAGAAAGCAGTCAATATGCTGGAAGCAAAGCATTATTCAGTTTATGTTACAAACAGCAAGTGAGGTCAGCCTGACGGTATCTGTTTGTGGTTGTGTGTTCTGTTCCAGTTCAGTGGGGTTCATAAAGGAAAAAAAAATCCTCTTTTCCTTCTGATGCTGGCTGTACTGTTTCATTAACAACAGAACAAGGCCTTCCTTGGTTTAAGGAAACAGTTTCCTTGGTTAGGAAACTCAAAAGGAACAAGTTCTCAGAACAGATAAGCCTCACTCCTGGTTTTAACCTATACCAAGGGGTCAGTCTGTCTTTGTTCAGGCACTGCCATAAAGCTTAAATAAAAACAGCCTGACTCTTAGCATTCACCCTAGCCAAAAGTAGACCTGAGCTTCCAAGAACTTATTTCAGAACTTTCTTAGAACTGTGCTCCTGAAAAAGTGCCCACTCTTTCGCTGTAACAGTGTATTCAGCATGAAATGAGGAAGTGAAAGTCGGTTGGACCCTTCGAACCTTTATTTTTTCAAAGAAGAATTTTTCCATTTCTGATCCCTAGACCTAGACCAGCACACACAAACATAGATATTATCAATTTAATTTCATGTATTGTTTGCAACATAAATGAGATAATCTTATCTTCTTTGTTTCAAACAAGTACCTTCATTGGTTTCTTGAAATACACACACACATTCATGCATTGTTTTGGGGTCAAGGACAAGGAAGGATTAAGCAGAATCAAAGCTATATGCTTTAGGTTCCAAGAGATCAAGGCTCAGTGAGCTTGGTTAAGATTAACTCTTTGATTGCAAAGTTAGGTGAAAATCAACTGTCTAGAGTATGTAAAAGTCATTCCCACAATGTGGCATCTTTCTGACACATACAGTCTCAAAAAATACCTCCTCTCAATCAGCCACCTAAGTAATACCTTGTCCCCTTACTCATTATCACTTGCAATTATGTATTCAGTTTTGTTTTTCCATGTTCAGTGTCTAAGATCCTTGTTTCTGTGTTCTTTAAGAACTGAAATTATGTTTGTTTTATTGACTACTGTGAGGCTCAAAAACAATCTAGTATATGAAGTCATGTATGTCTGAACTTTAAGGTCCTGAAAGGCCCTTCTGTCAGTGTAGATGAGTTTATCAATAATGCAATGGGAAGCTGTGTTAAATAAAATTAACCAAGATGAGCATGGAACATAAGTTTTTACTACCTACCAATTTTACTTGTATTGGTAGTTGTTACTGAAGGGTCACATCTTATTATTTAATTTTACCATCCAAATATGCTGTCTGAGCTAGTTTATTTCTTTCAAATTTATTTAACTAGAATCAAAAATCATGTTTATATTGTTCTTTCTTCCTGTTTATGCATAAAAGTTTAGGATGTTTTCCCAGTACTCAGATACTGGTTGTATCAAAAAGAACTGGGGGAATGGCTCAGTGGATAAAGTGCCTGATTTAAAAGCACCAGGACCTGAGTTCCAGTACCAGGACCCATGAAAATCTGTAACCTAAGGACTTCAGGAGAGCAAAGACCAGCAGTCCTGGGGACTTGGTGATCAACCAAATTAGCAGAATGGGTGAGCTTCAGTTTCAGTGGTAGATTCTGTCTCAAAAAATAAGATGGAGATCAGAAAAGGAAGACCTTCACATAGGGGCAGGCAACCCCCACCCCCCAACGTGCATATGCATACACCACACACACACACACACACACACACACACACACACACACAATCAAAATAAGGAAATCTAGCTGGGCTGGGGGTTACTTTAGTTTTCACAGTAGATAAGAAAATTTCACAAAATTTGGAACAGAGGTTGAAAGTAAGGCACTCATTTCCTATTCTCATATATAATCACAAGTACTTTGAGGAGATGTCTTCACACTGGAAACACAGTAATATGTGAATTCTCATATTATGGGAATTTCTCATTTAAAAAAACAAACAAATGAGAGATTATAATGACATTAAATGAAATTCTGTATTTGAAAAGTGGGCCAGGGCACAAGGTGCAGGAATTAGTTTAATGAATTTCAATCAACATTTAAAAGATTTTATTATTATTTTTATTTTATGTGTAAGAATGTATTGCCGGCATGCATGTTAAGTGCACCCATGTCATGCAGTGCCCACTGAGGGCAGAAGAGGGCACTGAATGCCCTGGAATTGGATCTATGGACAGTTGTTAGCTCCCATGTGGGTACTGGGATTCAAACTTGGATCGTCTGCCAGTTCGGCCAATGCTCTTAACCACTGAACCATCTCTCAAGTCCCTCAATCAACATTTTTGAATGAAAAAAAAAGAGAATAAGAAGTGCCAAATACAAGCAAATAATTTGCAAAACTTTATATATATATATGTATGTATATGATTTTTATCAAGTCTATCTTATCATTGTGAGTGATGTGTAATACCAAAGGAGGGCCAATGGAGGGTGTGATGACTAGTTTCTACTGTCAACTTGACACAATCTGGGAAGAGGGAACCTCAATTAAAGAATGTCCTCAGGGACTGGAGAGATGGCTCAGCTGTTAAGAGCACTGGCTACTCTTGCAGAAGACCCAGGGTCAATTCCTAGCACCTACATGGCAGCTAACAGTTGTCCTTAACTCCAGTTCCAGGGATTTGACACCCTGTTCTGACTTCCATGGGCATTGCATAACATGGGTGCACTTGTACACGTACAGGCAATACAAACATCACATAAAATGAAAATGATAAATATTTCTTTTTTAAAAAAGGAATTTCCTCAGGGGCTAGAGAAATGGCTCAGCGATTAAGAACACTGGCTTTTCTTACCAAAGACCCAGGTTCCAATCCCAACACCCACAAGGCAGCTAACAACTGTCCGTAACTCCAGTTCCAGGGGATCTGATGGCCTCTTCTGTCCTCCACAGGTATTGTATGACACAGATGCACTTACATGCAGGCAATACATGCATACACATAAAATAAAAATAAATAAAACATTAAAAAAAGAATTTCCTCAATGAGATTAGCCATTGGCTATGTTTGTGAGAAATTGTCTTTACTGATGATTACTATGGGAGGGCCCAGCCTGCTGTGGGCCTTGGCATCACTGAGCAGGTGATCCTGGGCTGAATAAGAAATCTACCTGAATGTGAGCCAGTGATCAAGTGAATAAACAGCATTCCTCCATAATTTCTGCTTCAAGCCTTGCCTGAGGTCCTGCCTTGACTTCCTTCAATGATGGATTATGACTATGACCTGGAAGTATAAGTCAAATGAACCCTATTCTTCCCGAGTTGCTTTTGGTCAGAAATGTCTCATCAAACTAGAACAGAGGGTCTGTAGAGATTGCTCAGAAGTTAAGAGTGAGTACTGTCCTTGCAAAGCACTGGAGTTCAGTTCCCTGTACTCACATCAGGTGGCTCACAATCGCCTGTGACTTCAGCTCTAGGGAATCTGACAGCCATTTCTGGATTCTGAAGGCACTTGCACTCATGTGAACATACACTCACACGCATACACACATGTACACAAAATGAAAATTAAAATAAGATAAAGCCAATGGAGATTGTAAGAAATTATTTATTGAAAATGGAAAGATTACATTTTTTCCCAAGAACTTAAAATGTGACACAGTGCCTGAGAATCACTGGAATATGTCATCTGTACACATAAATAATGGTTTTTCTGATTAAATATATGTGTCTATATATTACAGTAAAAAAATTTAACAACCACCACCTTAGAAAATGTGCTTTCTTTTCTGGAATTGAATGGAACATCATATGATCATACATATACCAGATAGTTCTTAAAGAAAAACTCTTTGGTAAATTAAAACTAAAGTGATGTTTTCAATACTGATAGAAGCAGTCCACACACATTATGAAGTTGACAGCTCAATTACAAATTAAACAAACAGAAAACCCTTCCATGACCATGAAACATGACAACTCAACAAAACTGTGAACCTACAGGTTGGGCCCATGTCAACTTTGACTCCCCAATCTCTAAGAAGCTGGATCGCTAGGGATATATATTCCCTTGTAGACTAGACATTTTTAAAGCTCTCAAGTGCTTTTCTAAATATATACAACTCTTACCAGTTACATGTAATCAATTTTGAAATACTTTTTAATAACCAAAACTGAATAGTAGTAAAATAACTATAGCAGCTTTCGTTGAGGTTTGCTTGAGTTATTCTAGAAAATATTGCTGGTTTTTGTTTCTGCAGAGTCAAGTACAGAAGTGAGCAGCTTGATGAACTTGTAAACATCATGGAAAGAATTATAGAGAGGAACCGGAGCCACGCGGATGCCGTCTGGCTCTCGCTTGTCACACTAGAGAGAAAAAATAAAGCTGTCACATTAGCAGTACCCACACACTGAAATCCTACATTCAAGACACAATTCCATAGAACATTCATTCTGACTTCTTCAAAACAGTACATGAGCAATTTTTGACATTTTAAGCAAAATACGATGTTTCAGTTGTTTGAACTTTGCACTTAATAATACTGACAGTACTACTGGTCTCCGATGTGAACATTCAAATGAAGTTTCTGAAGTCCACTAGTAGTTATCTTTGAAAAACACTGGATTTATCACATACAGAGCTTTCCTGAAGACTGCCCTGGGAGGACCCTCACTGAGATGTGTAGTTTTAGAAGCTACTCTTAATTTAATTTTCTAATCACCAGCCAAACAGACAGGAGCAGTCTATAGGTCCTGGAACTGCTGGCAGGTTCGGAAGTAAGACCTAGCCCAGCTATCAGCATAGTTGTCTTTAAAAAATGCCCATCATAGGCCAGACAATGTAGTCTACATGTATACTGTCCTGTTTAATTCCCGTAAGACTCTTTGAGATATTCTTAAACTAAAAATACAGATGAGAAGCCTCAAGCCAGTGATCATAGAGTCCCTGAATGCACACAGCTGGAAGGGCTGGCTGTGCTGCTACTCTAACCTGTGCCCTGGGGCTGGGTAACCTCACTAAAGCTATGAGGACGACATGAGTCGTCACACACAGTCACTGGAAATACACACACACTGGCCACTTCCCAGAAATTGCTTAGGTGATACTTATCAATTTTCTCCAAGGGCCACATAGGCACAGGGTTTAAAAAAAGGAAAATTATTCCTTGTCATGCTGCCATTCCTGAGATGTGCCACCATATCTTTTGTGACTAAAGTGACAGAATAAGAGTAACTTAGTTCAATCAACCAAGCAAAGTTGATTTATTTATGTCTTTCAATAAAGTATGTTCTTTAATACTGTAACTTAAGTAAATACACATTTTAGTTTTCACAAGTCAAAGTAATGAACTAGGGAAAATGTGTCCTTACTAATTATGATGAAGAAATATTTTCCCTCTAGCTATTCTGAAAAATAGTGAATAAGTTAGATAAGACTGTTTCTCATAATCAAGACTTATGGTTTCTTCCCTTTGATCAGAAATGACAGAGGACATCTGTGGCTTTTAGTTAGCAAAGTGCTGAGTGCTAACGTGGCATTCAATTTTTCCTGACTTACGAACATGAAATTTACATGCCCAGAGTAAACTAAGGAACCAAGGTTCATCCCCAATCTGGAGCCCAAAGGGAAAACCTGGCAGTAACATAAGACGTACACTTACAACGACTCCTCTTTTTTCTAGTTCTTCAAAAACACTTGTCTTGGAAATAGAAAAGCTTAGTGTCAGCTGGCAGCCCCGGTCCTCTACACCGGATGGAGTAATTATGTTCACAATTGGTCTTTTGGTGTCTATGTTTTCTTTGCTGTAGTAATGTTTGATCATGTATTCCAGATAACCAGTTAACAAAATGGATTTTCTCCTCAGTGCTCTCATAGTTGCTTGCTTAAAGATCTGCAGATTGGGAGACATCAGGTTAGCAGTGGCTATTGGTTGACAAGGGTGCAAAAATTAAGTGTAAGTCAGTCTCCTATAAAAAAGGAAATTCCCCGTTTTGATCAATTCAATAAACATCCTATTTTAGAAAGCCTTCTTTTTTTTTTAGTAAAGCATGTTTTTTTAATTGATTTGCCATAAAACATTGAAGGCAAAGTTTCCGTGACAGAAAATATATGCAAATGTCATTTAAAGAATATTTGCAAAGTAAGAAAACCAGCTTAAGTCTATGCTCCTCCAGTTACTTGAAATTAGCACAGTATAATCACCAAGTTACACAAGGTAGGTAATGCATTAAATATCATGAAATTTTATCTTCTCTTCTAAAACCATTTGATAAAACCACAAGTAAAAAGTCTTTCTTTCTACTGCTATCTGTAGCCTGAACTAAAGGAAACGAATAAGTGTGAGTGTGGAAGGAAGGGCACAATGTCGTCTCTACTGTCTTACTGATTCTACATTTCTCCCATTCAATAGCTTTTTTTAAGGTTAAATTATGAGGCTTATTTTTCGCAGACAAGGAAGCAAATACTGTTATAATATATTTATAATTCCTGCAGAATTTAGCCATTTCTCCCTCCCTTCTTCCCTGTACTTCCCCGACTCCCTGCTCCCTCTCATCCATCTTTTTTTTTTCTTACTAAACTCTAGCACTAGTGTAAAATATTGCCATTTGCTGCCTGATGTGCCTATTAGGATGAGTGACAAGGACCCATAATAACTGATAGTGAAATGTTAGGGGTCAGAACAAGCATGCTTTTCTGTTATTTCATAAGGTCAAAGAGAGTTTAAAAATATATTCTCCATATAAGAACTGAAGGAACTGTAAACAGCAGGATGTCATTTAATGTCCCATTTTCTGTATCATGAGAAAAAATATCAAAAACAAAAATAGGTGATTTCATTCAGTGATATCTAGATTTTTATCAGGGTAGGAATCAGCTTTTTCTATATCCACACAACATGTGTGAGAAGGCATTCTAATAGGATTAGAATTAATATATGTGGATTTTTCTGAATCTACAGTACATAAAGCTATGAATTTGTTTATGGCGAGGACTCTTTGAGGCCAGTAGGTGTACTATAATGACTATAGTCAGAGACAGTCCCGGGCAGAGGGTAGCTGCAGGCAGAGGCTGGTGTGTTTGTTTGGGGGAAGTACTTAAGACCTGGGTACAGACAGTATAGCAACAGGACTCAAAGTCCGAGGTGTGTGGAATTTGGTAGGATGCTTTTCTTCATTTCCTGTGCAAAGCAGGATGCTGGCAGACTGGAGCAATGACTCTGGAAAGCTACCATGTATTAGATCAGCACATCCTCAGAGGGCAGGAGCTGAGGCAAGGCAGTGCCCAAAAGCAGTTTGGCTGGTAAGATTTGGAACAAACATTAGTCCAAGTTTATCTCTTGAAACTCTTACAAGAGCAATAAGACAAGAGAAGGAAATTAAAGGAGCAATAATTGGAAAAAAAAAGATCAAATTATCTCTTTTTGCAGATGATATATTATATCTAAGAGATAACGAAACTTCTACCAGAAAACTAGAAATTATTAGCACATTCAGTAAACTGGCAAATTACAAAATTAATATACAAAAGTCCATAGCCTTTCTATATACCAATAACAAACAATCAGAGAAAGAGTATATGGAAACGTTCCCCTTCACAGTAGCTGCAAAAACAAATCTTGGAATAAACCTGACCAAAGACATTAAAGACCTCTACAATGAAAATTTTAAATTGTTAAAGAGATTGAGGAAGACATCAGAAAATGGAAGGACCTCTCATACTCATGGATTGGAAAAATTAATATTGTGAAAATGACCATGCTACCAAAAGTCATTTATAGATTCAATGCAGTGCCAATCAAAATCCCCTTGACATTTTTCACAGAATTGGAAAAAAGTCCTAAGATTCATATGGAAGCACAAAAGACCTCGGACAGCCAAAACAACCCTGAGCACTAAAGTGGTTTTTTAAAAGATGAGACATTTGTTCTTTTTAAAATATTTTATTGTGGGCTGGAGAGATGGCTCAGTGGTTAAGAACACTGAATGCTCTTGCAAAAGACCCAGGTTCGAATCCCAGCACCCACATGGCAGCTAACAACTGTCCATAACTCCAGTTCCAGGGAATCTGACAGCTTCTTCTGTGCTCCGCCGGCATTGCACTACACAGATGCACTTACCTACACACAGGCAATACATGCATACATGTAAAAAATAATAAATGAAATATTTTAAAATTATTTATTTATTATTTATTTATGTGTCTGAGTATTATGCCTACATGTGTGTAAGTGCACCTGTATCATGCAATGCCCAAGGGGGTCAGAAGAGGACATTGGGTTCCCTGGAACTAGAGTTACTATGTAATGTTATTCTCTAGCAAGAAAATAAATATAATTTCCCACTTTACAACCACGATGAGAGTGGCTGTGGTCTTTTTTAGTTATTTTCTTGTTGCTGTGACCAAACACTTGATAAGAAGCAAGCTAAGAGGAGAATGGTTTGTTTGTTTACAGTTTAAGAAGAGATTCAGAATCAGACTGCACACAGGAAGTGGGGCTGCCTATAGAATTTCAAAGATCTAAGGGTGGTTTTAATTTGCATTTCTTTGATTACTAACAATGTTGAGCACATTTTGAGATGCTTCTTAGCCATCTTTATTTCTTCCTTTGAAAACTCACTGTTTAGATCTTTAGGCCATCTTTTAATTGGGTCATTTCATTTCTCGATTCCTTGTTTTTCGAGTTCTTTACATTTTCTGAATGTTAAACCTCTGTCAGATGTGTCACTGGTGAAGATTTTTTTCCCATTCTGTGGGTTTTCTCTTCATTTTTTTGATTGTTTCTTTTGCTATACAGAAGCTTTTTAGTTTAATGAGGTCCCACTTGTTGATTGCTGACCTTGATTCCTGAGCAACTTCTGTTGCCCCTTGTAACCCACTTCCTCCAGTAAATTCTACCTCCTATAGTTTTCTGAACTTTCCAAAACAGCTTCAACAGCTGGAAGTCAAGTGTTCAAACACAGGAGCCTATGAGACACAGTTCACATTTAAATCACACCATGGTCTGAGATCAATTCACACTTGTGGTGGTTTGAATGAGAATGTTCCCCCATTTGGACATTTTGTCCCCAGTTTCTGGAGGTCTTAGAAAGTGTGGCCATGTTGGAAGAAGCATGTCACTGGGGTTGGACTTAGAGAGTTTTTAAGCCTGGCTGAAATTCCAGTCACTCTCTGTTTCCTGTGCCTTCTTCAAGATGCCTCTACTGCTGCTCCAGCCACTCACTGCCACCATGCTTCCCCACTATGATGAACTCTGGTTCCTCTGGAACCATAATTTCAAATAAACTCTACCTTTTAAAATTTACCTTGGTCACAGTGTTTTCTCACAGAATGGAAAAATAGCTAATACAACATTCAAACCGCAGTATGGTCTGAGATCCTTCTAATCTGAAGTGACACATTGGAGTGGCTCAGTGGTGGAATGCCTGCCTAACAACATGTACAAGGTCTCAGGTTTGATCTTCATCAGGGCAAAGAAAATTAAGAAGGGCTAATAGGATTTAGCAGAGACATAAAACAGGTGTCTTTCTCTTTTGCTTCTTTTTACTTCATGTTTTCAATAATCAGAAAAAATAATTTTAATTAGGAAAAATTGAAAATTACAGTTTAAAATAATTTCAGCATTTAATGGAATTCTCAGAAACTTTCACACTGGCTTCTTTTTTGTTGTTGTTTTTGTTGTTGTTGTTGTTTGTTTGTTTTTCTACTGTGGAAAATGAACACAAAGCTCTCTTTTCTCTTAAATTCTTTTTGCTTCTCTTTCTTTTCTTTCTTTTTTATTTGTGACAGGACCTCACTATGCAGTCCTGGCTTGCCTGAACTCTCTATGTAGACCACCATCTCCTCAAACTCACAGAGATCCATTTGCTTGTGATCCTGAGTTCTGTGAAAAAAGCGTGCCCCGCTATACCCCACCTCCCCTAAACTGGTAAACTTAGATACCAATGCCTTATGAAGCAGCACCTTGTATCTGCCTTTGCTGTAGTCTTGGGTTTCTGACTTGCCATGCAGTCTACCTGAATTCTTAGCTTGCATTTTTGAAGCAATTAATACCATCATGAATTTGTATATGTAGCAGATGTACAAATTGTCTACCTATTGCTATATAAAAATATGAACTTTAAAAATAAAATACATAGAAAATGCAAATAAGCAATTGGAAGACTGCAGAAATTCCTGAGATTATCTGCTGTATCTTCATTATGAAAATGAGACAAATTCTTGAAGAGTTTTGCTTCGGTGAATCATCCTCAGCATCCAGTGTGGAATGGCGTGCTGGTTCCTTCCTAGACAAGGGCTCCTCCTGTTGATCCATTGTGCTTTAAATGACTGTGTAAATGATTAACATCCAACAACAGAAAGAAAATGATAATTTGAAACTGATGATAATTACTTTTGATAATATGAATTGAGTACATGTAGTTGCAAAGAAACCCTCATTAATATTTTCTAAGAATTATTTCCTTGAAAATCTATATTTATATTCATGTCCAGTTGATGGCTTAAAAATATTTTTATATTGTGTGTCTATGGTGGGGGAGGATATGAGTGCTATGGGGCACATGTGGCAGTCAGAGGACAACTTAATGAAGTCAGTTCACGTGGGTTCCCTGGATCCAATTCAGGAGGGCATGTTTGTGCAGCAAGTGCTTTACCTACTGAGTCATCTCACTGACCCTGTCCAATTAATTTTTAAGTGTAGAATCCTCTAGTTTTTTAAACAATATTTTGATTGAATTTTTGAGAATGTCATACAATGTATTCTGATCATAGTCAAACCTCCTTCCCCATCTACATCTCCTTATAACCACCACCTTCCCCCACCTGATTTCACGTTCTCTGTTATTATTATTTTTATTTTTAAGGCTTATCGAGCCTAATTTGTGTCTCCAAACACATAGAATATATATTTTCAAAGGAAGGTAAACAAGACAAACAGTTTATTCAATCATTTATTCCTTTCACTTAAACATCCCCAACTTTTCTCCAAGTGATTAAACAAGGTAAGGTCCCTTCCCTTTTTCTTCTTCCTTTATCCTTTCTCTCTCCTTTTTTGGCTTTCCTCCTCTTTCCCTTCCTCCAATGTGTTTAACTCACTGCCACATACTCACATGGCAAGTTCAAAAGTACCTGGAAATTAGGATAATAGAATATCGGAAATGTATATTACTTTGTAATTCAAAATTTTTATAATTTATAATGTGGAGGGAGATTTCTGAAGATTTCTTTAATCAGCACAAAGCTTAACTAAAGCTCACTCTGGTCAGACCATAGCCTTGGCAGTCAATAGCTGCAGTAGGAGGCTCCAGAAAAACACTTCAGAGACAGAAAGAAGCTACAGAGAAATGTATGTCCTGCTTCTTATGGCTCTTAAGGTTCTATTGATGGGCTTAAGCCTAGATATCAAAGGGAAGAAAGAATAAGTCAGTCCTCAGAGTCTGAGAATGAAAGCGCCATGTAAGTGACTCACACAGCCTGGTAGGAAGCCAGTGATAGGATAAACAAGAATCTGCCTCCCTTCTGTGCAGACAGTTTACTAAAATAGGGAGGGAGAAGGCTGGATATGGGCTGTACCCTGGGCTATATAAGTCAGACCCTCTCTTGAGAAGGAAACAATTTTAAAAATCTTAGAGATGTAAGTAAAGAAACCAGAAGAAATGATGTTAAGTACTAGTTCCTCCTAAGGCACAGCTTGCTTGCTTTCCTGTTACAAGCCAGCAAAGGAAAGCAAACTTTCTGTTTTAAAATCCTTAAATAAAATGTTTCTCCAGTGGATATGATAGGAATTCAAATTTTATTAGACAAGTTACTGAGTAGACTTTTCTTCCAAAAAGCTTAAAAGAATATAGATAGTCCTAGGAGAAGAAATATTGTCACTATATCTATTTTCTATTAACACGTGAAAACAACACATGCGCCATCTAGTGGTCAAGATGAGTGGGTGATTTCTGAACTAGGGAGAGAATGAAAAGGAGGGTTAGTTATGCAGAAACAGGAACGTGGCAGTGCCAGCCAGTGGCTAGAATGAGAAGTGGCTGGATTGTGTATTCTGAAGAGATTTCAGAAGTCACTCAACAACATAATTCCCTAAAATAACATGAACTAGATGATTTTAGAAAACAGAGAATCAAATTCAAATTTTTATTTGAGTAGATATAAAACTGGTGTAAAGAGATGGGTTTATTTCTTTAAACACATTTTATTCACATATATTCAATTAATATTTGAATTAATATTAATTCCACGATTTTAATTATTTGATGTGTAATAATTATATGTAACATATAGTTACTTGAATGAAGTTAGACTATCACATAGTATCAAAGATACAGTGGTTTGTTCTCTAGATTGTTCATGCATCTATATTTATTTTTGTATGTATATGTATCTACAAGTGTAACCGGTATGAATTAATTTAAAGGAAAGTACTAAAAGATTATACTAGAAATTATGCTTGGGTACAATGGCACAGACTCAGTGAAACACATATCAACCCTGGTTGACGAGGCCACCTTGGATGTGGTCTGCTTTACTCGCAGTTACCTTCTGAGTTTAGTCTCCTATGACTTTTTCGCTGGACTTTTTGCTGTTTTCTTGGCTCACGGAACTAGAAATCATAGTAATGACTGACACTTAGCATGTTCACAATAAATATAGGTTACTTGAGTGGATTAACTTAGAATTCAAACATAATTCTAAGGATTTCTAGGAAGACTGAGAGAAGATTAACCCACTCAAATCCACACAGATTTTCAGCAGGACAACAGACATGTCTCCTCACATCAGTTCCAGTTGGTGTTTGCTACGAGCCTACAATGCCAAGCATTGTGCTGGTGGGAAAAATAAACACAAGGTCACAATCACCACACAGTCACTGTCCCAATAAGAAAAGGCTGCCTTCTGTCCAATGTTTATGCATATTTATGATCTTCCTGATTCGCAGAGATCTTCTAGGACCTGTTACAACCAGGTATGGAACAGAACGAGGTCAGGGTGTGGGAAGACAAAAGCCCAAACTTCTTACCTCTAAACTAGCATGCAAGGAACAGACCAACAGAATGGGAGGATTGGAAATTCGGAATCCGTTGACCCCAGGAATTAACTGCAGTTCTGAAAAGTTAATATGATGTCATTATTTAGAATATACTTTAAAGAGGGATATAAACTATAAAGAAGCAAAGACTCAAAGAGTAAGCATCGTAAAGTATTTTTTCCTAGGTGGGATTCCTGAATTAAGAAACCTAACAGAATGAAAACTCTGGCACATTTCTCCCCAGTGGCAACTCCCCAAAGGAGCTCTACCTTGTCAATCATCGACTTGACACTAGAACCTTACACAGAAGATAAAAATGTCTAAACCCTACACTCTGCCTTCCTGTTCCCAAGTCAGTGTTTCTTCCTGATGCCATGAGAGAGAACATCAAGACCTGATGGCATGTGATTGTCAGCCAAAGGCAGAAGGATGAGAGAAGAAAAAAAATCAGCGAAGGTGATTTTTAGTGCCAGGCCAAAGGATTATTTTTAAAGTGCTGCAAGATGTCACTTGGTTTGCAGTTTTGAATTTGACTTAGCCTTAACCAAACACTGCAATGAGTACTATTCATATTAAATATGTGGAACAGAGCAACGACATGAGAGATAGATCTTACATGATCACAAAACTATTAAGCAGCAAAGTGGGATTGACACCATCTCTCAGTGCGGCTTTGAGCACTAATTCCCTCCTGTCTTTACTGCCTTATGTTTTGGGTGTCTCCAACCCATGGGATCTGACCAAGACACAGGAACCCCAGGCTACATCTCATTTCCTTTAATCTCTCTTCAAAGGAATAGACTTAAAATGATGCTGAAATCTATAAACACTTAGGCTTACACACTGAAATGTCACTTTTTATTTTTGGAAATCACAGTGACATTTTCAAAGTGCATTCTCCAAGGGGCATGTATATTACATGTAATACAAAGATAGATGGAAATTATAATGAAGATAAAAATAAAATCACATGAAATAAAACTGAATATACTTACTGTTATCCATTTTAAATCTGGTATTGAGTTCATGGCCGAACCATCCCACTAACCTAAGATAGAAGACAGCAGTAGGGATTTTTTGGTCTGCAATACAACTTCTATTAATTTAGGAAGTTGTGGCCAGCATATTAAAATAAATTGTGGTGTAAGTTATCACACACTAAGCAGATAAATACTACACAATAAGATATGACATTGCTATGTAAAACACTATCCAAAATAAGTTAAAAAAAGTTTGTCCACCTTATTTATTTATTTCATTTTAGTACAGTAAAAATACCTAGAGCAACACATTATATTTTCTCTTTTTAGTATTTTATTTATTATTTTTAATTTATGTGTACGAGTGTACTGCCTGCATGTATGTGAGTGCACCCATGTCATGCAATGCTGTGGAGGTCAGAAGAGGGCTTCAGATTCCCCTGGAACTCGAGTTAAGGAAGGTTCGTAGCTGCCACGTGGGTGCTGGAAATCGAACCCGGGTCCTCTGCAAGAGCAGTCAGTACTCTTAACTGCTGAGCCATCTCTCTAGCCCCCATATTTTTTCCTATTTAAAATAAGTATTTCAAATAAAATGTTTAAAATATTTTTAATCCTTAAAATTATTAAAAGCAATAATCCACATTTGTTTTAAAATTGAAAATAAAGCTTAAAGGTTTAAGTGGCCAACCATTGACACACTATTTCTATAATAGAACCTCTAAATAGAAATGGTACCTATAAGACTCAGTATAATTGTTGAGAATATTTGAATAATTTCCTAAACTTATAACTTTGGTTTGAATTTGATTTGCACTGATGAATATGCCAATGAGCCATAGGTAAAATATAGAATATACAGAAAAAATGTATGTGTCTCTCTTAAAAAGAAAGACAAAAAAACAATTTAGAGAAAAAATTAAAATGAGAAAAAAATGATGTTCCTAATCACTAATTCTCTGAAAACAGTGGGAATTTTTATAACTAAAAAAAATTTTATGTGTGTATGAGTGTTTTGTCTGAATGTAAGTGTACCAATGCTTGCAATGCCTCTGGAGACCTGTAGAGGGCATCAGATTCCCTGGAACTGGAGAGACAGATGGCTGTTAAACACCATGTGGCTGTCACAAACTGAACCTGGGTCCTCTGCAACAGCAGCCAGTGCTCTTAATGCTGAACCATCTCTCCAACCCTATAAAGAGAGTTGTTGTTGTTGTTTTTGTTTTGGGCGGGTTTTGTTTTGTTTTGTTTTTTGTTTTTGAGTGATTAATCTTGCCAACTTGAGTAGATTAAGTGATCATGAGGATATTAGTAATCATACCTCTTAGAGCTGTGCCTCAGAGGTTTTTTTCAGAACATCAGTCATTAGGGCTCTGGCCTAATCAGCGATCTATTCCATTGATGGGTTGACACTTTGAGCACCAGGTAGAACTGGAAGGTAGGGCCTAGTGGAGGAAGTAGGCCACTGAAGGCATATCCTGTCACCCTTTTCTTTACATCCTGGCTGCCCTGAAGGGAGCAGCTCTGTCCCACCAGCCTTTCCTCCATGATGCTCTGTCTCACCACAGGCCCAGGAACAATGGAGTCAGCTGACCATGGATGAATACCTCTGAGATTGTGATCCAAGATACATCTTCTCTCAGTTACACTGTTCCTCATAGGTATGAGTATGACTACGGCAACAAAATGGCTGACTAGCACATTATTTTCATTTTAACCTTCTGGAAAAAAGACTATGATACCCATTTTTTGAATTTAGAGAAATGGCTTTAACTTTATACTTAATATATGTGGGAAAATAAAACTTTTTCTTGAGATACTGAAGGGAGTATACATTATTGTTTTATAAATAATATCAAACAAGATTTAAAAAATAATATGGGATGTTGTAAAACATACTAAACAAGTAAGCCTAGTTGTGGCAGAGAAGCACCATCACAACAAACGGAACAGGATAGAACAAAGAGAAGTCATCATTGAGTCATGCAGTAAGCGATTATTGTGATATTTAAAAATGCAAAACTGAAGGAATATATTGATATAGATGTATTTATTTTTATTTATAAGGATGTGCACTTCATTTGGGTGAAAATCTCATTCTATGAGGAGGTGTCAAAGAGATGACAGAAAGTATACAGCAAGTGAATAAGCAAATAAGGAGAAACTTCCTGGAATAATGTTCAATATGATGTCAAAATGCCAAGAGAAATATGTGGGAAGGGGATGGAGGGGAATCAGAAGCTCAGAAGACTCAGGATGTAAACAAATGTTATATGTCTTGGAAAGGCCCCTCCCCAGCCTTTAGAAGCAGTAAACAAGTACTAGAAGAGGGCACTCTGACCAGCCCAGCTGCCTAGATGATGTTTTGGGACCTGTCACGCAGTGCCTGCAAGGTGTGAAGAGGGGTCCTGGGCATTAGCTTTTGTGAGCCATCATTGGTATTGGGGTGGGGGGTATGGTGCTTCAGCTGCTTTTGAGTCATCTCTGCTTCTGTAAGTAACCTCTCACCCATATTTCTGTAAGTAACCCTAATATCAACTCATTGGTTCATCAAGTTGGACTTTGGTGCAATCGTTACTTTGGTCTGTCTTGGATTCCTTTTCAGGAGTGAGTAGACATATGTGTTAGTGTGTATACATGTGTGTGTGTGTGCACGCGCACATGCTATACAACATATAGATTAGAAATGTAAGAGATTAAAATGAGTTTACAGAATCAATAATTTGAAAGGAAAATAAAATGGCAAGAAAGAAATAATGAAGGGTTTGGAAGGAGTGTAAGAAAGGTGGGATACTCTGGGAGAGACAGCAAAGAACTGAGGGGAGTTGTGAGAAAAACATGCAATGGAAAAAAGGAGTTCCAATACAGATTACAGAGAAAGTGGTATAGTCCCTAAAGCAGGAATTTCTACCATAATTATGATGAGCTTCCAAGAAAGAAAAGAACTAAAAGAACATGTGAACATTTTTAAAAGTTGAATGATTTCAAGAGAACTCAGACTGAATAAAGATTGATTAGAATCTGCATATTGAAAAAATGCAACAGCATCTGAGAGTTGCAGATTGCAGTTCACAGGGACCAGTTGTGTTTTAAACTTTTAGGTTTTAAGGAATACGGAAAGAAAAAGAAGACAGAGTAAGGAGTGATGGAAGGTTAGGGAGAAGGAAGAAATGTGCTAAATCTACTAGCTCTACTGCTTCTGGATCAATGAAGGAACTAAGAGAATTTTAAAATAGAGCTATCAGAAGAACACTTAGCTTAAAACAATAAAAAGGAAAGCAAAATATCATATACTGAAATACTCTTTAAAAAGTTCTAGAAACAGAAGATACAGTATTAAGTGCCATTGAATTAAGACCATACATATCTATCAAAGCAATGCATATCAATGGAGTTAATGAAAATCTTGAAAGACAAAGTGATTAGATTACAGTACAAAGAGACTCAGTCAATGAATGATTCAGAAAAAAAAATAGAATTAAAGAAAAAGCAAAGTATAAGTGGGAATTGCAAAAATAAAGCAAGCTGCAATCATTATATCTGACAAGGTGGGATTCTTACCAAATGATTAAGTGGTAAGAAGGATATCTCATAATGTTAGTACTGACTCACAGCAAAGAAAAAAAAAACAGTTGGAAATTTCTAGACAGGTGGCAGGAACATTGATACAGCAGACATCATAGAAGCTGTACAGAGGGATAAATGTCCTAGGAAAGAGGAGTGTAGGTAACTTTTCTAAGTCAATGAAAAATAATGTGAGCAAAAATATAAATTACAAAAGTGAATCTAACCAATAAAGTTTTAATGATGCCATCTGACATATCACAGATTTAGAAGATCTCAGAAGCTATTGATTATATCACAAATCCCTAATGTTTTATACATATTTTAACTATAAGTGAATAAAACTAGCAATTAATAAGAAACTCAGGGCAAAAACATGACCTAATTACCTAGGAAATTGAAAGAAAAGTTTTATCAATTACATTTAGGAAAAAGAGGAAAATAAATTAACCTGATGAGATTCTTCAATTGAATAATGACAAGAATGGTACAGAGCAACTATCTGGGAACACTGCTTAAGCAGTACATAGAGAACAAAACAGCAACAGGCAGCAAAAAAAGAAAAACTAAAATAACCATAACAATGACCAGCATAGCAAATGACCACTATTGCTGCAGTAGTGGCGCTTTTGTCTTGGGGTAATCAACAGCTGTGCTCAATGGTAGGGAACTCATTTGTGGTACTGTTAACTTAGCCAAATAAACATGGTTGAAGTGGTGATAAATGGTCATAGATCATAGAGAAAAACCCTATGTCTTGTCACATCCCTAGACAAATGTAGTTTCTTACTGTATGCTAAGTGTGGGTCCTTATATTTACAGAAAATTATACCTCTCATCATTAATCAAGAAGCTTTATTTTGAAACAGATGGAGACTATTAGAGAGTTCCAAAACTGGTCATGAGATACCTAGCCTAAATTACACATCTACAATGAAACTTCTATATCTAAAACTCACAGAACATAGAGGAATAGGGGTTAGAGAGAATATTAATGAGGATCTCAATTCTCACCAGTGAAGCTTCTTCAAGCAACAGAGAGTGATTAGCACAGAAAGCCACAACTGGGCAAAATGTAAAGAAAAAGACTGCAGAGTACATGTCCCCCAATAGGACCCCTATATTAAACCTCACCCACCCATTGCAGAAGAGGGGGTTTAAAAACAACAACAACAAAAGACTGTAAGAGCCAAGGGTGGTGGATGACCACAAGGAAACAGTTTCCCAGGCTTCTAGGAACTTGCTCATATGAACTTACAGCAAAGGTGAGAACAGGACCCATGCAAACTCAAATCAGACAAAAACACAACATAGGAATGGATTAAAAAGTCCCAATCTTAGCTGAGGAACTATTGGCAGTTCATCACTGTTGGGTGAAGAAGACTTGATCTTCTTTAAAGGAGTGACCCTATATAGGCTGACCAGGCTCCAGTAGATAAATTCACGCTGAGGGATATCTAGGGACACAAACTTGATTTGATATGTGTTAACATATACAACAGAATGTATGACATCTTGTGGGGTGGTAAAGGAGTGGGTGCAGATGGGGGAGAGGGTCTAAAAATGATTAAGATGTATTGTATGAAATCTGCAAAAATTTCATTAAATATATATATATGTAAACAATGTAACAGCAAACAAAATAATACATGGATACAAATATTAAAAGTCAGTTGTGGTTAGGGGTTCTATATAATTAGGAAAATATAAGACTTTGCAGTGAAGTAAAATAAAGCACTATGTGGAAGATTAATCACAAAGTAGGGAAAATTTGATTATCAAGAAAGAGAGATTATTTAAAATAATTTTAAAACTTAAAGAAAATAGTGAATACTTTTCTGAGAGAATGTAACTAATTCAATCCCAGAAGCTAAAAAGTATATATCAATGGATTTTAATAGAAATAGAAAAAAAAAATTACAAAAACGTAAACATTATAAAATAAAACTGTCTCACTACTACTATTTTGGGGTAGATAATCACAGAGCAATTTATTCCATTACACAGAAAAAGTTCAAATCAAACAGAAAGTATATGTCAAAGCATCATAATATTAATGTTAAACAAAGTTAGAATTGCACATAAAAAAAACCTAATCTTAAGAGTACTGATACACAGGGCCTAGCATGGTGGCACATGCCCTTTATACCAGCAAAGGTATAGTCAGGTGGATCTCTGTGAGATTGAGGTCAGTCTGGTCTACACAGAAAGTTCCATACCAGCTGTGGCTACATGGAGATCCTATATCAAAAAAGAAAAAAAAAAAAAAAAAAAAAAAAAAAAAACAAAAAAAACCAACAACAACAACAAAAAAAACCCACCAAAACAACAAAAAAATAGTGATAGACACTCATAAAGACAAATTTGCATATTACCAGAAGTTCTAACAATACCAAGTGTTTACAGTAGAAAAAATTTCAAGAAAGAACCTAAGTTATTACTGCTTTCATATTATATAATTTTGTACTTGATATGAACAAACTGATAATTTTAGTATGGTAGCCTGGTATGTAATTATAAAGAAAAATTCAGTACAAACTTAGATTATTAAACAAATATATTATTTTCTATGTTCAAGGCCTACATTCCTAAACAATAACAAAAAGATTTGATTATTAGGCAGTATCAGGAAAGAAGTGAATTCTTTTCAAGTTGAAATATAAATTCAATGATACACATAAAAATAGAAACAAGCTTATTTTTACTTTATTTACGAATAGATAAGTTGATTCAAATGTCACTTGGAAAACAAACAACACAGAATCTCTTTGTGAAAAATACAATGACATGGAACACTCCTGGAAGATATTAGAATGTTGTGGAAGTTAAAAAAAAAAAATACAGCAATACTGTGCCAACAATTGAATCCTGCCTAATTCATTGTATCATTACTGCTAAAAGAAAATTCAAGATTTTCTCTATAGATCAGTGAATTAGAAAAGGAAGGTCCTTCAAGTAACAATTTAAACACTCATTTTGATTCATACTTGTGACCCAATTGTTCTTTGACCCTGTGATGACAAGCCATGGACCCGCCTCCTTCCCATGCTCTGCAAAGAAGCCACTCCCCTTCCCTCTTCCAGCCAATGGGTTGACAACAGCCACTTGCAGGGGTGGGGCTAAGGGTATAAATGCTGGGAAAACCACAAGGCTGAGCTCTCTACATTTTGTAAGACTGTCCGTAACATTTGAACACAGTCGTGTACGAGGGTGGGGGCGCCCACTTGTCTGTAAGTAAACCCACACCCCAAGCTCAGTTAGCAAGTCCAATAAACTCATTAAAATTCTTCAAACCAAGGTTTGGAGCATTTTTTCCTCAGGCTGTGGCAAGGACCTTGGGAGGACGGGCTTGGATGCCACGTGCACCTCCCAGCAGTGAATTTGACTTACAGTACTACAAAAGATTAGCTAATCGTAATGTAAAGATATTTAGATAGTGTTCAGACATAAAGAAAAGAAGAGGTTCTGTGATCTGTGAAAATAGTGATGGCACTGGAGGACATTATGTAGAATGGTGATTTCCAGAGTTTGGGAAGGAGGAAGGGAGAGGTGGGGGAAGGTTGATCAATTAGTAAAACATTGAAGATAGGAAGAAGAAATTCTGTTTTGATACTGCACCATAGGTTGATGATGGAGAACAATGGTATATAGTGTATCTCAAAATGCTGGAAAAAGGAATTTAAATGGTTTTGTCACAAAGAGCTAATAGTGTATGAGTTAGACATTGTTAAACAGGAGAGAAAATGTACACATGCATTTAATCTTCATATGTTTTTTCTTAATACCTTTTTTCCTTTGGGAATTTCTTTCAATATATTTTGACCATATTTCCCTGAATTCCCCTTAACTCCTCCCATATTCATCCCTAGTGCCCATCCCCCAACATCACGTCCTCTTTTTTTGTTGTTAGCTCAATAACCCATGGATCCCAATTTGTGCTGCCCATGTATTTCTGGTTGTGGGTCTGGAGCATGGTCAACCTACCAGAAGCCATCTGACTCTCCTTCCTCCTGGAGCCATCAACTGTCCATAACTTCATAGTTAAGATGTGGGGCTCATGAACCACCTTCCTACTCCATGCTAAAGTTTTAACTAGCTTGATCTCGGGTAGGTCTTGTGCAGGCATCCATCGCTGATGTGAGTTCCTTTCATGAATAGAGATATGGTTTTGCTCTAATCTTCTCTGGCCTCTGGTTCTTAACAATCTTCTGGTTCCCTCCTATTTGATGGCTCCTGAGCCTTGGGGAGGGGCATGATACAGATATCCCATTTGAGGCTCAGCACTCCATTGACTCACTCTCCTCACTTTGAGGAGTTGTCAGTTTCTGTGTTAACCACCATCAACTGTACAAAGAAATCTTTCTGATGAGGTCTGAGGTACTAGAGGGGTATGAATTTAGAGGGCAGTATGATACTATGTACATTTAGGAAAATAATAGTAATAGATCCAACCCCTGAGTTCTGTGAGCTCTGCAGTCATGGGTTCTTAGCCAGATTTATAGTTCTAGGCATGTTTCCTCCTTTGGAGCAGGACTTAAATCTAAGCATAAAGCAGTTGGTTATCACCATTAACATTTGTGGCACTGTTGAACTCATAAGCATATCTTGCCATGCTAATAATCATTGCAGGTTACTGTGTTCACAGCTTGGTAAGACTGTTGATGATCCCACACCCCCACACCCCCACCCCCAGCAGCCCACACAGCACCTTACAGTACTATGAAAGCTAACCAGCAGCAAGGAAGCTTCCCAGTCAGTATTGACTAGATTTCTGTATGTCCTGTGACCTTTGGTAGGGAGAGGACGAAAGACCTGAAGGGAGGGTAGATATAGAACACAGGTGGTATGAAGGGGAAGGGGGGAATAATGGGGAGGAAGGTTTAAGTGGGGAGAAGGATGGGAGGATAAGACAAAGGAGGGGTTGGGGATTGGGGCAACTAACTCTGAGGATGTTTGAAAAAGCTGTATGGAAACCTATCTTTTTATAACTTCATATATATATGTATTTATATAGCTATAGTTTAATAATATATTACATATACTATATTTACATATAATATACACTATATTTTTTATATAATATACCCATGTAAAATAATTTAATTGAATTTACCCTACACAAAGGTTATGCTAAACCCAGAAACCACAGGCAACCAAATAACACCCCCCAAGAACAAGAACAATTCAGACTTTGCTGTTGCTCTTGTTTTCCCATCAGAAATTAATGGCAAGACCCTGTTTCTAAAGAGACCATCATGTGGTTTTTTTAACATTTGTAACTGTTGTGCTCTTATGCATCAGTTGGAAAGGTAAATTAATTTATCATAGCTAGAGAGCAATAAGGAAAATATAATTCAGTAAGAGTGGACAAGGGTGACAGGCATGGTGGTACACATCTGGAGTCCCAACACTTGGGACGTGAAAAGCTAGAGTCCAACCTGGGTTGGATAGTGAATTTCAGGTCAGCCTGGGCTAGAGATCAAGACCTCATCTTAGAAAAAAGAAAAGAGTAGAGGAGGGGAGGGGGAGAGAAGGGAGGGGAAAGAAGAAAAAATAAATAGAATTGCCAAAGGATAAAAATAAGTCATTGTTGTTTAAAAAAATGGCCTTAAGTGTTAAAAAGTTCTTAGCCACCATTAGTCCCACACTTGGAAGGCAGAGGCCCATGGAGGTCAGAAGAGGGCACTGAATCCCCTGGGACTGGAGTTACCTATGGTTGTTAGTTGCCATATGGGTGCTGGGAATCAAACTTGGGTCCTCTGCAAAAGCAGCCAGTACTCTAATTGATGAAAGATCTCTCCAGCCCCAATTTATTCAAGGTTTTAAAGAACATATTTCATTCTAACTTTATAAATCCTTCATTTTAAAAACTGGAGACAAAAGTAAGGTACAATTATCAAAATATCCTTTTTATATACTTTACTTTTATTTATTTATTTGTGTTTCGATGTGTGAGTGTGTGTGTGTGTGTGTGTGTGCATGTAAATTTTAAAATCCTTCATTTAAAAACTGAAGCCAAAAGGTACAGTTATCAAAAATGTATTTTTTTATTTATTTTTATTACATTTTACCTCTCTCTCTCTCTCTCTCTCTCTCTCTCTCTCTCTCTCTCTCTCTGCACATAGTGCCTTTGTGCAGGTCAGGGGTCAACTTGCAGTAGTCAGTTCTCTTCCTCCACCATGAGGGTACTTGTGTTTGAACAAAGGTCATCAGGTTTGGTTGTAAGTACAGTTATCCAGTTATCCAGTTACATGTCTTCTCACCAGACTTCAAAACATTTATTCTTTTTTACGTGCTTGTAATGCAAATGAGCATCTTCTGAAGTCTAACATGGAATTTATAAATAAAGAGTTCATGAAACTATCTTTTATTTATAAAGAGTTTGTGTAACTATGATATCATGTGATATCAATGGGATAAAATGGAAGAAAACAATTATAGGGCAATTATTTATATATGATGTTCAAGTCAATACTAATAGATTGACATGTGCATTTACTTTGAAGGCAGTTAAGAGCTGACTGAAAGACAGAGGTAACAGAGTTGATTTAAAAGACAAAATATAACCAGAAACATTTTTAGTAATGATTTACAAAATCCATGTCTACATAAAAGGAAAATCTTCATAATTCTTTTAGAAATAACCAAATCCTTTTAAAGAATACATAATAAACATATTGAAAGATACAATTATGAGAAAAAGAGAATTTAAATATGTCTGTGTAAAAGAAATTGCCTTAGATATCAAGTTTATGTCTCATTCCAATGAATCAGTACTTTTGTAAAAATTCACCAGATAGCCAAGAGCTGGCACTTAACTATATGATTTCCATCTCACTTCAACTTCATAGAAAACATCGTATAAAGCAAGTCAATAGAATGTGTTCGAGAAAATGTATAATCTAGAATTTATTGTTATTTAGACTAATATTTTAAATGATATTTTTTGAGAAATGTTAAGGAAAAAGTAGACAAGTATATTTCAGACTAAAGGAAATAAGCAGTTTTTCAGGGAAAATAATGAACTTGGAATTACGTTGATTTTTTATAGCTTGAAAATGCAGAAAATAATGTGATTTATTAAGGAGATTTATTTCTTTTACAGCCACATATCAGAATAATATATGAGCCCTTATGCACACAATGCAGAATTTACCTCTCAGCATTTTAATGTTTGATGGAAGCATAGTGACTGAGACAGAGTACTGGAAAATATTGTAACAACTTTTTTCATTTCATTTCCAGTGTGATCAAAACAAATATTGGGAACAATATTTCAATATTTTCTTATTTAGTAAACTTTTCTGTCATTTTTGTATATTCACTAAATAACTTGGGTACTTGTAATTTCTCTTTATGGAGTTATATTAAAAATTCAAGAGTATGAGTTATGATAGTTTCTCTTTATATCTAACAAGAACATCAAAGACTACTGCTTGAACATAGTATGAGAAAAGGAAGTGATAACATCTTGAGTAGACACAATGGCATGTTCATAGGCGGAATATGAATGAAACAAGGGATGGCACTAAGGGGAATGTGCTCTTCTTTTTTTTGGTCCTTTTGAGACAGGGTCTCCTTGTAGCCCCAGCTGTCCTGGAACTCACTATGTAGACCAGGCTAGCCTTGAACTCACAGGGATCCGCCCACCTCTGCCTCCTGAGTGCTGGGATTAAAGGCGTGTGCCATCACATCCTGCTGGGGAATGTGTTTTCCTTAAAGATAAAATCAAAACTTAACCAATGTCAAGGCATCATTTTTCATATTGCATTCTCTGAAGATATGAAAGTAGTTTAACTGTAGCTAGAAAGCAAAACTACCATATGATTTTGTATGAAAGTGAAGAATTGTCTGCCTCATTTGATATAAGTATGACTCTTTGCCATTGATTCACTAAAAAATTCTCTTTGTCTCATCAGTAGCTTAGTGCAAAAGTCAGGAAGGGAGTGCCTCAAGTCTAGAGCAATTCCACTAAAAACTTTAACTGTTTGACATCCATCAGCAATCCAATTCCTCACAATATATGTGCTTAGTATTTGTGGATGGAAAGCACATGATCCTATAGTGCATTCAGGAACAGCCTAGTTAACTCATGGCCTCTGGTGTCAATAGGATCCTTGCTCAACAGGTATGATTGAACAAAAAATCTTACCTAGTTGTCGGCCTAGGAAAGGTAAAAGAATAAGACATGATTTCTGAGGACATTCTCGCTTACTATTTACATAGTAGCAAGCTGAGGTGCATATTATTTCCACAACTTCTGATTTAGGAAAAGTATGACTTAGAGAAGCCGAAGGACCCATCCAGAAGGACATGACCAGAGAGGAACCTCTCCGTGACATATTATAATCAAGACACATGCCAAACACATCAAATCAGCAAACATCAAATACTATCAGGAAAGGAAGAAAAGAACTCTCAATAAACAAAACAGCCAGGAAAAATATGGACAAAATCATCAGTAACAGCAAACATTCTCAGTAATAACCTTGAATATAAGTAAGCTTAACTCACCAATTAAAAGTTGAAGGCTGACTGGATTAAAAAGCAGGATCCAATTTTATTGTCTTCCATAAATTCATGTAACTAGCAAAAATGTCCAAAAATCAAGAGTGAAAGATTAAAACTAACCTACCAAGCAAATAGTAGTTGTATACAAGATGTGATTCTCTTATCTCATGAAGGAGATTTCAAATTAAAGCTATCCAAGAGAGATAATAAAGTCATTACATAGTAATGAAGAGGATTTAACTACAATAAATATTTGTGCACTAGATCGTGGGACACCCCCCATCTTTATAAAATACTAAGAGTCATGAAAGGTCACTGGTACTGACACAATAATTGTGGGAAACCTCAATATCCCTTTCTTGCATCTAGAGAAGTCTTTGAAACTAAAAATCAGCTAAAGTACTTAAAGCTAAAGTATATTATAAATCAACTAGATTTAGCAAATATTTACATTTCACCCAATAGACAGGGAGTATACATTCTGCTCAGTGGTGCAGAAACAATTTTAAAATTGATAATTTTCATGTTATGGGCCACAAAGTAATCCTTAACAAATATTAAAAAAGTGACATAATACCTTGCATCCTATCAGACCATAGTGAAAATCAATAGCAAGAGTCACTGCAGAAAATGCACAAATAGTTGGAGACTGAACAAGAGAGTTTTGAATGAACAGACGGTCAGTGAATTAAATTAAATTTAAAAGTTCCTAGGGAAAAAAAAAGAAAATTATAGCAGTCTATCAGAGCCTCTGGGATACAGCTAACATTGTCTTATGAGGAAAGATTATAGCTATAAGTGCTCATATGAAAAAATTTAGAGACGAGCTCAACTCAGAGCTGACATAGTGACCCCTTTGTCTATACCACTGCTGGGACTGTGTGTGTGTGTGTGTGTGTGTGTGTGTGTGTGTGTGTGTGTGTGTTTGTATGTTTCCATGCAAAACTCAAATTCAAACACAGTAGGCATCCCAGAATGCTTCCCCCACCCAAATAGTAAATCCTAGAGTCTGTATCAAATGTTCCTTCCCACAAGTCACCCCACCCACCACACTGCCCAAAGACCATGAGGGTTCCTGAGACCTTGACACCAAATAGAGTCCTCCATCTCAGCCTCCATCCCATCTACCTCCAGGCGAGGTCGGTATGACATATGTATCCTGTTCCCTGACCTTCAGGGATCCCTGCTCACTCCCAATGTGACCCCAGTACCTGCCACCCAAGGATCACCTGTAGAATCATGTGAGCCTACCACAGACTTCTGAAGATTGGCAGTGAGAATCTATTTACTACACAGAAGGTTTGTTCCTGTGCTAAGATCTGTATGTATCCCCAGCAGTGCAGGGAACATGTGTGACACCCCATTTGCACGCAGAGTCACACCAAAATGAAACTCCAAACACTGTTTGCCTGGTCCACAACCTGACAAACTGAGGTAACAGCAAAGATCCAATCATCTGCTCAACAAATGTAAGACCAGTTATCCATACAAGGAAATACCACAAACAGCCTAACTCTAGATGTCTAGGTCCTATTGAAAAAACATAAACAATGTGATAACCGAGACATTAATGTATCCACTGCAGTATCCCCTAAGAAGAAGAACTTAGTTGATACACAAAACAATTAATTGATAATGATTATAAATATATTCAAGGAGCAAAGAGGTCATGCAAAAATTTCAGAATAAAGATCATGAAAATACAAACAAAAACCTTAATGAGGGCTGGAGAGATGGCTCAGTGGTGAACACCACTGGCTGCTCTTGCAGAGGACCTGGGTTCGATTCTCAGCACCCACATGGTAGCTAACAACCATTCGTAACTCCAGTTCCAGGGGAATCCAATGACTGCTTCTTCATGGGCATTGCATGACACAGGTGTACTTACAGCCCATGCAGGCAATATACTTATACACATGAAATAAAAATAAAATATTTTTAAAAGCTTATTGAAATAAAGAAGTAATTTAAGATAGGAAAACAGAATTTAAAGAATAGAAGTTCTTTTAAAAAGTCAAAATAAAAAAGACTTGATATGAGAAATCCTATCAGTGGAAAAAAAGAAAAGCTTCAGTGGAAAGCTTCACGAATAGAATAGATCAAGTGAAAGAGAGCCTATTAAACCTTGAAGACAAGGCAGAGAAACTGGACCAATCAGTCAAACATACTGTTGAATTAAAAAATAAATAGGAATGAAATGTGCAAGAATTCTAGAACACCTTAAAAATACCAAATCTATGAATCCTAGAGAAGTAGAAAAAAACCCAGGACCAAGGCACATAAAACTTTTTCAACAAAATCATAAAAGAAACCTTCCAAAGTTGAAAGGGATGCCTATCAAGGTATAAAAGGCATACACCCTACCAAATAGGTCCAGAAAAATCTCCTAACATAATAATCAAAACTCTAAATATACAGAGCAAAAATGGATACTACAAGCTTCAAGAAAGACCAAATAGACCTATCAGCATAACACCTGACTTTATTCAATAGAGACTCTGAAAGCCAGAAGCACATGGATTGATGTTCTACAAATTATTACAGATTAGAAATGCCAACCCAAACTACTATATCTAGCAAAGCAGTCAGACATACTAGGAGGAAAATAAAACTTTCTTTGATTAAAAAATGATTTAAGGGATTTATGTCCACCAAGCCAGTTCTACAGAGGATACTAGAAGGACTACTTTGATCTAAACAGATGATTACACCATCCAAGAGGACATAAAGAATAAATAAATAATTCCAGACAATGAAGGCAGTCCTAAGAGGAAAATTTATAGCACTAAGTACCTGTGTAATAAAACTGGAAAACCTTATGATTAATAATTTAATGATGTACTTGAAGGCCTTGGAAAAAGAACAAGAACCGCCCCCCCAAAGTAGACAAGAAGGGATAATCAAAATTTTCCTCTTAGAACTGCCTTCATTGTGTCCCATAGATTTGGGCATGTTGGGGAAGGGCAGTAAAACATATGATATGAACGTCTAGGGAGGAGGACTGTGGTTGAAAGGGCACAGATAGTGAGGGGGCCCATACAATGGGAGAGAGGGGCAGGTGGTAGGGAGGATGAACTGAGAATAAGAGTGAATGAAAATGCTGTAAGGAAACCTAGTATTGTGTATGCTAACTTGAAATACGGAAACGAAATTTAAGTATTCATTGTAATGGCCAATCAATCATAAGTACACTCTATTACACAGCTCTCTGCAGTGAACTCTTTAAAGAAAGAGTGGTCATGGGACCACATTTTGCTCTGATGTTCCAAGACCATGGGAAGGTAATAGTTTCAAGCTTCCTGGTTTTCCCTAAGACATTTTTCTTCCTTTATGTCTTTCTCCTGGTATATTAAATTACGTTATTATTCTAATCATTGCTAGTAACTGACTTCAATTTTAATAAAATTCCAAATGTTAAGTTCTGAATAAAACAGCTTTCTAAAATTAATTGCTCTATATTTCCACTTGCTAAAAAGGAAGTTAATCATTTAAATGGGATATTCTAACAAGAATATTTTTATTTTTTTAAAATGTAGTTTTTACTTAAACCTCATGTGAAATAAAGAATCCCTGGGCTCTCTTCTCTAATGTGTAATGCTTTTTAGGTTATGCTGAGTATTTTTTATGAATAACAACAATAATGGTATAATTTTAATCAAAAAGCCCATGCTAATGCATGATTAATTACTGTGAAGTTTTGTGAAACATTGTGACAAAATAAAATTTAAAAATACAGATAATTTTACTTATCAATACATGAAAGTTAAGAAATAAAGTCTGGACCACATGTTATTATGTCTTCCTATTAATTATAAACAAATTTGAACTGAGTGATTGACAACTCAATAAATGCCTAAGTAAGGTCTTATAAAAGAAGTCAGATTTAATTTAGAGAATGTCTGTATCTTTTTTATTTCATTTCTGGTAGTTGCTAAAATAATGTGAAGGTAGCAAAAGCAAATGTCAATTGAGTTTCATTATGTTAGACATTGCTCTAAGTAAAGTAATCCTATAAAGATAGTACTAGTCTGTACACTGTACAAATGATAAAATTGAAGCTCCAATAATTGTATCAATAGCTTAAGAATGCATAAATATTAGTTGTTGAAGTCTAAATGTACATATTGATAAAGGATATTCACAAAAATGCAAAGTCAGCTACAGTAGCTTAAAAAAAGTGTAATTCTATGAGAATTACCACCCCAGATCATTTAGTTCTGCATTTAGGATTTTGAACTTACAGAATGCTAGCACCACCAGCTTAAAAATAAACAAATGAATAAACCTTTGTTTGAGCTTCTCTGTTCTTTCACATTCTCTGTAGTCAGATTGCTTTAAAATAAATATGTATGTATACTGGTGCATCCCTATAATTCCAACTCTGGGGAAGGTTGAGGCAGGATCAGGAATTCAAGACCAACCTCAGCTACACAGCATAACAAATTTGAAGCCAGACTGATTTGCAGAAGATCTGTCTCAAAAGAAAGGATAAAAAATAAAAGGACAGTCCTTGATATATGGAGTAGTGAACATGTTTGAGAAGTTTTACTCTTATGCTCTACCTTGAAGCTTTACAAATGATCCCAAGGACTGTTAAAGTGTTTTAAAAGATTTTTAAAAAGCAATTCAAGATAAAATCATTGTTAAAAATTACTCCGACTTCAAATGTATCACATAGACCTAGCATAGCCCATTATTTAGAATGGAGGAAAAAAAAATCAGAACACTAAAGAAATGTAATCTTGAGAAATCTTGGCATAGGTTTTAAAAATTAACAAATGTTAAGCCAGTGAAATAAAATTAATAACCATTATATTAGCACATCAGTATCTATTATCATATACTCATAAATAATTCCTTAAAAAATTGACTTTGCACAGTAACAGTGAAAATGTAATTTCATTGCACTTGTAGTAATTCAAATCTTTTCCAATAAAAAATTAAAAACCAGAAAAAGACTACATCTCTTAGAATGACGCTATAAATAAAATGAAAAAAATAAGGTTTTGGAAGACCGCCAACAAATAATAATAAGAAGTAAATTAAATGTCTCAGTATGCTATGTGTTCTCTGAACAGCAAACATTCAAAAAACAGAGTTTCAGATAAACGTAGCCAAATAGAAAGCCTGGGGAAGGTATCTGTGAGGTACAGGCAGGTTCAGTGAGAAAGACCTCGAGGGTACTCAGAATATATATGTGGACAGGAGTTAGGTGGTGCAATATCAAAATTCTCTTTGATCTTATTTTTTAAATGTTATTTGTGTGTACCCATGGAGACTAGAAGGGAGGGCTGGAGTTGCAGGTGTTTCCATCGTGTATTTGTGAGATACCTGGCTTGATACCTGGGTGCCGGGATCTGAACTCTGGTCTTCATGATTGTATAGCAAGCTCTCTTAATCACTGAGCCATTTCTTTAGCTTCACATTTATCTCTGTAACAAGACCTTTTTGGCAGAATATTCAGGATAAAGATTTAATAAATTATTATAAATATTTAATTTACTAAACTAAACCCTTTACATTCCTTACTTTGCCTCACCCAGACCCTACTAAAACCTACTAAATCAATCATCTGATTTTTCCTAGTTTATGTTAAGCATTCAGTTGATCCTGGGGCAAAATTCAAAATATAATAAAATCAGATACCAAACTTGTTTAAGAATATACATTGTCCTGACAAACTACATTTGTAATATAACGACACTTTAGGATCACTTGTTTCAGAATTTAAGTTTATATCCCTTCCCCTTCATTTTTCTCCTGTCTTCTCTTCCCCTTCTTTTTCACAACTTAAAGATAAATATAATTGTCTTGCTGCTTTCATTGCTTTTAAAAATATATATATTGACTCAGACAAATTGTTATAGCATTGCAAAAACACAAAACATGTGGGGTACAGCATAATTGTTTATTCTTAAAATAAATAAAATCTGTAAAAACAGTTGGGAATATGTTAGAAGATCTGTCATCCTAGAATTTTCTGTAACTGAAAAAATATATATATAATGTTTCATAGAGTTGAAAGTTTCAGAAAGATTGTTTTGTTCAGAGAATAATCAGGAGCACATTCACTTAAGTAATTTTTACATGTTTCTTGTTTTTGTAGAAAATGGTTAGCAGCCTAGACCTTAAAAAAATATTCAAGTACAAAGAAATATCTGCATTCTCATGTTTATTTCAGACTATTCATAATACTCAAGATATGGAATAACCTAGATGTCCATCAGTTGATAACTGGACCAAGAAGATGTAGAAATACTGAAGAAGTTGCTCTCCCAGAATAGAGTAGAATCAGGGTCACTAAAGGTTAGGGAAGTGCAGTGGTTACTATGCGATGCCACATTACAAATTTGCCTGAATACAAACAAGCCTTATCCTTAGTATCCATTTAATCCAAGAACATACCTGAACTGCTGAGAACATGTTCCTTCAGAGTTGTCTTGGATTCCTGTGGTGGTTTGAATGAAAATGTCCCCCTAAGGCTCCAAGTGTTTGGACATTTTGTCTCCAGATGATGGTGCTGTTTTGGGAGGTTTTAGAAGGTGTGGCTATCCTAAAGGAAGCACATCACTGGGGATGGGCTTAGAGAGTTCTTAAGCCTATCCAGATCTCTGGTCATTCTCTTGCTTCCTATGCCTGCATGATGATGTGAGAGCTTAGCTTCTGCTGCTCCTGCTCCAGCCACCTCTAGCCACCATGCCTGCCTGCCATGATGGACTGTAATTCCCCTGGAACCGTAAGCTCAAATAAACTCTGCCTTCTATAAATTGCTTGGGTCAGTATTTCTATCACAGGAACAGAAAAGTGACTAATACAGTTCCTGAGCAAGAGCTCGCTCTTTATTGAAACTGTCCAGTATAAAAGGAGGAAGTAAAAATTGGACTGTTATCACAGAAGAATTTTGCCTTTATTGATCCCTAGATATAAACCAGCACACACACAATCACAAAATGATTTGATGACATCAGTTTGATGCGAGTTATTGTCTGTTGCACAAATGTTCATGTCTTCATTGTTTTGAACAATGCTGTTTGCAGGGTTTTATTGAATATGCAAACTATCCACACATATTTATGCATTATTTTAGGTCTAGGGCAAGGAAGGATCATGAGAATTAAAGCTATATGCTTTAGTACATAAGAGGAAATCAAAGCCTATTGGTTTGTTGCTATAAGCTAAGATACAATTGAGTTTTTTGGTTGTTAGGTTAAATAAAAGTCAGTTTTCCAGAGTATGTCCATATCATACAAGTTATTGCCATGAGAAAGAAACAGAAGGGGGAACCCAAGTGCAGCTGTTTAGGTGGAGTGGTTTCAGTGTTCTACTGCTCAGTAGGTGGCAATAATCAACATGTTTTGAGTATTTCAAAACAGAAGAGTCCCACTGAATAGTAAATTCAAGGATGGCGGGGTTATTTTATGTCTCTCTGTCTCTAGTGCTCTGTCTTCTGTGTTGTTTATGGTAGTGACATGGAACTATTGGCTTTGCATTACTCTGTTCAGATACCAAATTTATTTTTGATTCATTACTGATGTGTCCCTCTGTATATCCTGACATTTGCCTCTATGTCCATTTCTCTCAGTTTCTTAATAAGTGCTAAGTCTAACATGTTTTCTGTCTCCTACATAGATTACCATATTGTAATAATAGCATCTCCTTTGGTAATTTTGCAAGTATTCACTCCTTAACTGGCATTCATGATTATTTTGTCACCCTGCCCCATGTTAAAATATTTTATTTTTTTATGTGTATGACTGCACTGTCTATGTGTTTGTAAGTGCACCTGTGTTGTACAATGCCTGCAGAGATCAGAAGAGGGCTTCCGATCTCCTGGAACTAGAGTTATGGATGGTTACAGTTTCTACCCACCATGTGGGTGCTGGTATCTGAATCCAGGTCCTCTGCCAAAGCAATGTTTAGGTAGCTGTAGGTCTTGGAGATGGCATCAAAAGTGGCCATTTCAGGGTGATAGTGCAGGTCCTGCCTGATCTGGAGCAGTCATTAATTTAACTAGATATCAATAGCAGCCTTTTGGGCACAGGAACAGTCATGCAAGGGCCCCTGGGGGAAGGGCTGAGGTGTATCAGTACAGAGCCACAAGACCTGTGTCACCTTGCATGGGGCAGTGTGGGGCTTGCTGATCTTGTTTCCCCAGTAGCATCTCTGTGAAGGGACAAAAAAAAAAAAAAAAAAAAAAAAAAAC
>NW_008360320.1:10025560-10042346 GCF_000622305.1 Nannospalax galili
TTATTTTGATATATCACAGTGAAAGATTTATCGTCCTCTTTTTTCTCACTAAGACCTCTGAGGAGTAAAAAAAAAAAAAAAAAAAAAAAAAAAAAGCTTTTTCAAGATGCTGTCCACTTGGTTGGTGGTATGGCTCTCCTTGGTCTACTTGACCAACATTATGATTGTAGTCCCCAATATAGCAACAAAAGCCTGGAACTTGGTCCACTGACAGCCCGAATCTTTCTACTCTGGCATGATAGTCAAAAATCTCACCTTTAAGAGATGCAACCAGGAACAAGTCCATAATCTCAGATTCCTTGATGAGCAGGGAGACAGGTAGACCTCCTCCAGGGATTTGGTCTTTTTGTCCTTGACCAATTTAGTGATAGGGATTAGTCATTGTCTTTAGTGTTGCCTGCACAAGCCCTGCAGCCTCCAAGCTTACCCTGACCCTAGACTGTGCCCTGGAAACCTCTGCGAAGCCTGGGCAAGGCTGCTGCAGCCTCAAGCCTGGGTCTCCAGGCCTTGTAGGCTCTTCAGCCACGAGCGCCATCTGCCATTTGTTTTTGGGGAAGGGGTTTACTGCCTTTCTTGGACCCTTTGTTAACGTTGTCATCTATCTCTTACAATAGATTGAGAAGCCTAGCCCTTCTCATCACTATGTCTGCTGTCCTCCTCTTTTGATTTCTGACATCAGCAGTCTATTGACTGGAATAGCTCCCCAGAAGAGCTTGTAAAGTTCACTGCTTTGCTTCTTTCAGCCAGTTTCCTAGAATTCACTTCAGTGATCATTTCAAGTTTTACCTCATGATGTTTTCTGCCAAAATGGGGAATTGAACCAAATCTTTATAATACGAGACACAGAAATCTAGTTATCTTTGCTTCTCTAACCTGATCAACTTATTTCCTTGTTACTCAGTCTATTCAGACCATGCTGGCACCTTTACATGTCCCCAAGTTTTACTCCTGTCTTGGAGCCTTTGAAAATGCATTTCCTCTGCTCCCGGCTCGCTTCAGAACTGCTTTCCCACACTGACATTCCTCCAACTCTTCAACTAAATGTTATTTTCTCAATATGTTTTTTAAGAAGGCCTTCTTAATATTTCACATTGCCAAAGTTCCCACGAATGTGTTTGAAAACCTCTTTTCCTCCTGCATTTTCAATTCCCCCTTCAGACTTACTGGTTTCTAACATACTCATTGCTCTACATGTACAGTCTGTCTTCTCCTGCAGCAGTACAAGTTTGATAAAGACAAGGAATATTGCTTGTTAGTACATTCCATATAACTTTAAAATTGTCTAATATGTAGTACATGTTCAATAAACATTTCTTTAATGTGGGAAAATATTATTTCAAAAATTATAAGCCAGATCCCCCTGCTTGTTTCTCCCACCTTCACCACCATACCTGGCTTCAACTTGTCTTTCCTGCTTCAAATGGTTGCATGTGCATCCCTTAAGACTGCATTTCCCATCACGCATTAAACTGCCTCAAAAATAGGGTGGAGTTCTGCTGTGGTATCTGCTTTCAATTGGTTTAGAAGACCAGGTCATTTTCCACAATGCCAGCAAGATCAGTTTTCTGAATGAGTTATTTGAAGTTAAGGAAGTCTCCTGTTGATAGCATCCTTATACACATTTATCTATTCTAACAAGTATGGGCATTGTAGGAGGCTTGCTCCTGAGTAGGAAGCTGCAGAAACTAGATTCAAAGGTTGGTTGCACTGCCCACACAAATCCTTTTAATAAGTGTGGAGTCAGTGGTTAGCCAACCTTTAAACTCCTTAGAGATGGTGAAGAAGCAGATGCTTCTGATGGGCTTGGGCTGCTGACAGAATTACCAGTCACCTGAAGAAACCAACAGCATCTGCTTCAGGTCCTCTCAGCTATGAGGAAGGATTTCAAACAGTGATAAAGGTATTTTGGTGGCATTCTTTTTTCAGGGATTTGTTCAAAGAAGTACTCTCCAAAGTTCCTAAAAGCAGCCAGCAACTTAAGGGATAACTAAGAGATTTGCACATGCTAGTGTTGAGTGCCTGGTGCAGGAGCGTGATAATAATGGAGAGGGTGTCGCCTTATTTCATGCTTCACACCAGTTTGAAGACAAAACTGAACAGAGAACAACTGGTGCTAAGATTGAATAGTTTATTCAGCATTTTTGATACTGTCCTCACATGACAGAAGACAATAAAGATACGATGCAGGACAAAGACTTACGTACAGTTTACTGTGATGTAGTGGCAAAGAAACTGCTCAGTGCTAGACATAAACTCAACTTTGCTGTAGCTATTCATAACCTCTTTGGCCGTGAACTATATAATTTGGTCTTGGAAAGCATAACAAAAGAGAGTCCTGTTGCTGCTATCAGAACTGCTAAAGGAGATAGTGCCATGCAGGAGTCCCTGCAGGACGAGAGTAGCTTGAGTAATCCTGGCAGCCTGAAGAGACGTGGTACTTCCACGACATATTACGGTTATACCCGAATTCAGAATCAGCCTGACTTGTATCTATTTTAAGACCCAAAGTGGACCAGAACTCTGAGTATTCATTCCTTCAACTACCTCACAGAACTGTGCTGTCAAACCACTCTTCATTCATATTTTTATTGAAAAAGCTTCTCCAGCAACCCTTGGGAACCTTGAAGCTAGAATCCACCTTTATAGGAGAATCTCGCCCTTTGATGACTAGGCCTAGACTATGACACACCCAATTTCTCTCATTGTTTTCAATGAGAGAAGCACAGCTTTCAGTGCTCTGATATGTTAATCACTTTCATTCTCTATCTTGGGTGGAGGGTTAGGTGGGGTGCTAAGGGATTAAGGGCACATGTCCAAGTGACTAGAGGAGTTCAGTGAGCTGGTTTATATTATAAACAGCAACTTTTTGGTTGCTAGGTAGGTGAAAGTCTTTAGTCCAGATTATGTTCATAGTATAAAAGTCATTCCTACAAAGAGAAGCCTGAAGTCTGAAACTATCCTGGAGAGCAATGACTGGCTTGCCAAGGTAATGGCAGTGGAAAATTTTGATGAAATAGTGAATAATGAAGATAAAGATATGTTGTTTGAATTGTATGCCTCTTGGTGTGATTACTGTAAGAATCTGGAGCCCAAGTGTAAAGAACTGGGAGAAAAGCTCAGCAAGGACCCAAGAATTGCCATAGCCAAGATGAATGCCACAGCCAACAATGTGCCCTCTTTGTAGGAAGTCTACTGCTCTACAGCTTACAAGAAGCCAAGTCCAAAGAAGTATGAATGTGGCCATGAATTAGATTATTTTGTTAGCTCTCCACAGCAAGAAGCTATAACATCCTTACCCCTAATAATTCAAGCAGAGAAACCCAAGAAAAAGGCAAAAAAGGATCTCTAAAGCAATAGCCAAACATACCACTTTGTGAAAGGACTCATACCAGAGATAGAAGACCACTGCAATGGACAGACTGGATATAATCTGAATCTTGAATCCTGTTTTTTAGGTGCACTGTTTATGGAAATACCAGGACCAGTTTATTATTGTTATTTGGGGGAAAATTATTTGTGTTGGAAAGAATGTTACGGAGGTGGGGGAATTAAGCTGGGGGGGGTATATTTTATTTTTGTGTATGTGGTGTGTGTGTGTCTGTGTGTGTGTGTTTGCAACAGTGATAATAAATAAAGCCTCTTAAAAACTATAAGTCAAAGTTCTTCAACATTCCATGAACACACCTTTTTCTCATGAAAAATTGCAGACTTGTTTGATCTTCATTTTTCATTGCTCAAAATTTTATTCATCTATCATCAGTCAAAATGACTCTTCCAGACTTATCTGACAGTCTTTTAGACAAACAATCTAATATGGTGTCCAAATGCAAACAAACCCCAGTTTGAATATACTAGAACTCTGTGCTTGGCTATGTAAGGTCAGCTGCATAGCACTTGGACTAGTCTGGTAGATATTTACGCCTCTGGTCATAGTCTTGGCTTTCAGCATCAAAGCAGTGCATTCTTGCTAAAGCGCCATGTTCAGTAAGAAGAAAAGGAAATAGACACTCTTGCTATGCTTCAAACAGATGAAATAACAGGAGATCAGGCACCTAGAGAAAAGACAGAGCTAGCTCCCAGGAATAAGAAGTTCCCTGCAGTAGAGATAAACTCACACAAGAAATCAAAAATAACCAAACAAAAACTAAACAACCAGAGAAAGGGTAGGGACAGTTGGAATCTAGTCAATTATTAATCAACACATTGGTAACAAAAGTAACAATGAGGCTACATGAGAAAAACAGATTCAAAAGTCGTATTGACAAAGAAAACAATCTTGCAAAGTGACAACATAGGTTGTTTAAGCATGCAAACTTGACCTTCATCTGCTGGTACCAGCAGCCAGCAATCAGTCCCCAAACAGGCCTGGAGCCAGGCTTGGTGTGCCGTGACACTGAGCAGCTGGAGTACTAGCTCCGGTAAGAACAGACGCTCTTGCTCGATTTCTGTCTTCTAAGGATTCATCTATTCATCTTGCCCTGCTCAGTTCTGAGGCAGGTGACTAACCTTTCTTTTCAAAGTAGGTTTATGAGTTATCGCTAAGTTCAATTCGTTTTCTTCCTCTCACTTGCCCACCCATCTGTCAATAGTGGTGCTTCGCTTAGCTCTCTTATGTATTCTGTTACTTCAAGTTTCAGTACGCAAGAGGCTTATTCAGACATAGCCAGCACGCTAACACTATGATAAGCATAGTCGTAAAAACATGTTTCCAAAAGGATACATCCTAATTAATGAAAATTATTGTTTGCTGAAGTTTCATGATACTATGCTATTCTTTTAAGAGCTAAATCATTATTTTCATATGAGATAGTATTAGGAAAATATATTTAAAACTTTTATTTATACTTTCTTGAAGTATCCTATTATGTTAAAATATTGGTCTGTAATCCTTTGAGGATAATACTGATGTTCCAAGTACAAGAACAGGAAAGATTTGTCTTGATCTGGGATTTTAGAAAGTTCTTGAATTTTGAGCATCAATGTTGATTAAAAACTCACGAAGGATTTATGTAGCTAGCTTTCACAAATTCATTTGATCTTCTTTGAAACATATGGGAATGCATATTTAATTTGTCAGCATTTTGCAAATCACACCCCCCTCAGAATAATTTGCATAGTAGAAATGCTTCCATATGCTAAACAGTGGTTTGTCTATTATGTGAAGAATAAGAAAAGAGCCATATATTACTTTTTAAATTTTTTCTTGAATCCTTTGCATTATTAAAGAGATTCATAGCACAATGTCTCTTACTCAAATAATTTAGAATTAAGATATTTCAACTTAAAATCATTTTCAATCACACTGAATAGGCTAAGATGAAATCTCATTAGAACCACAAATCCCTTAATTAAAAGATATGTCACATGACTGTTTTCTGTCAGGGCCAGTGTCAAGTCTTCTGAGACAGGACCAAATAAAGCTGATTAAAATGGAATGACCCACAAACCAAAGGCCCGTGATCTCTACCTAAGCAGGACAGTAGAGTGAAGGCTGAAAATGTCACTCTCCATCAAACAAGTTCTGGAAAACACAAACAGATAAACAAAAAGCAAGAAGATCCCATAGGTTAGCTATTTGTTCTGAGTTCCCGTACTCCAAGTGTTTTGGACATGGCAGGGCCTGTGTGTGATAAGACTGGTTCCCATTTTGCCAGCATGCCAGGTGTGTGTATCCTCAAAACACACTACCAAAATGACTCTTTGGGCAATCCCAAATCTCTGCATAATGATATATAAAAATTAGAAAAAAAAATCCTACAGATTTCAAAGGTCACTTTTCACACAAAACTTGGAGTAATTAAGCAGAGTGAAAACTCTCTGACAAGTTTTACTTTTCAAGTCTGAAAGGATCATTGACCCCATGTATCTTCTGAGACACTAGACTAAAATTTTAGAGCAGAAAATAAAGTTTGAGGTTTCAAGCACTTCAGCCTTCCCAAATTAATGATTATGTCACCATTATCTGAGAAGAGTGATGTGTAAGCAAGAGCAGACTTAATGTAACTTAAAATATGGATAACTACTGTTTTGGCTTCCTTTCAGATCTGGGATTATTTATTTCCTTAATTGAAAGAAAACAAGATGATTAATTGAATTTATTTTTGTTATCACAAAATAAGTACAAATAAGTTACTTTTATGATCACAGCTTAAATTTACCATGTGGGGAAATGTGGAGTTTTCACACAATAAAAACTGTCTAGGCTGGAGAGATGGCTTGGTGGGTAAAAGTGCTTGCTGTACAGAATGAAGACCTGAATTTCAGATCCCATGCTCCCATATAAAGGCCTGAGGTGTCTGTGAGCCTATAACCCCAGCCTAGGTGTGCAGAGAAAGGTGGATCCTGGGGGCTTGCTGGTCAGCCAGTCTGGCCAAATCAGTGAATTAGTTCCAGGTTCAGTGAAAGGCCTTCCCTCAAAAAAATAAGGTGGAGAGTGTCTGAGGACAATGCTGGAAGTTGTTGAATTTTGGCCTCCATACATGCACACATAGGTAAAGCACACCCATATACTACACACACACACACACACAGAGAGAGAGAGAGAGAGAGAGAGAGAGAGAGAGAGAGAGAGAGAGAGAGAGAGAAAGAGACAGACAGACAGACAGACAGAAAAAACCCATCAAGCCAGAAAATTGAACTTACTAATTTATAGACGGAAATGATTTAGGCTGTATACCATAGATGAGTTCTCCAAAAGTGATATTATCTACTTTTGGACCCCTTATAGTGACAATTTAAGGCCTAAGTCTAAGAACAAGTATCACTTACTTATTCATTGTGGCTTCAGAACAAAGAATTTAAAGCGAGCCTGATTTTACCACTGTTTATAATTTCTAAAATATTATGGAATGACGATAAATGTTAATTTTATGATAATGAAGCAGGTTTGAAATGTTAAGCCAATAAGAGATTCCATAAAAGTCTTAGTGAAGGGAATAAAAAGGTAAAGATCACTTGACATATCCCCACAGAATGCCATTTAAGTAATTCTTTCTTCATTTTAAACCTCCTTCAATTTAGGGAATTCATGGAGTGAATCTCTCTTATAGACAACAATTCTAGCTTTCAAAGTAACAGAGAATACAGGTATTCACTTAGTTAATACTGCATTCTATTTGACAGAAGAATTCCATCCACTGGTTCAAGTTTTCTCCCAATATCCCTGAGTTAGTCAGGATGCTTCGACTTGTGCCATGGCACGATCAGCCACTGATTACAGGTGACTTTGGGACACAGATTCTAACTTGGTATTATCTGTTATTTAAATCAATTATATGACCATGTAGCTGATAGCTTTCAAATGGACTGTAAGATTTTTCAAACTATTGACAATACCTAACATTTATTTCCATTTAAAAAAGTCTTATTTTTTTCAAGGACTGGTCATTGTGGTGCACACCTGAAATCCCAGAATTTAGGAGGTTAAGGAAGGCAAAACATAAGTTCAACACCAGCCTGAGCAATATAGTAGGAAAATGTTATATATCAAGGAAGGTTTTTGCACAAAAGTATTTGCTGGTTATATTTCTGCATCTTCTTAATTCAATTAGAATCATTTCCTTGATATAATAAACAAGAGCTTAGATGAATACTGATGTGGAAATAAGATATACTGTGAGCTTTGCCATATTCAATTCTCAAGGTAGAAATACATGTGTGTGTATGTGGGATACACATATCACACATACACACACACATTCACACATACACATATACATGCACACACACAAACATTGGCATGTCTCGTCATTTGAAGACAAATTCAGAAGTTCTCTGAAATCAGCTTTAAATAATCGCTGACTTGCTATAAGCTTTTAGGTCTTTTGGCTGAAAATTTTGGATGCATATTTTTATTCTTTGTGACTTTCTTGAGAATTGTTTTATTAAAACATTAATTAATTATGTTGCAAATCACCAATATTAATCTTAATTTTTGTATTTTCAAAATTGATTTAACCATCTGTTAATGTCAGCCAGAATCTTTTTAACCTGAAAACTACCTGTAACAATAAATAACACCAAAGCCCTTAATAAAAATTTTAAAATATCACCTCTATTTAAAATTTTCAATCAATGACTCTAAGTAATTACAGAAATGTTTAGCATGAATTAAAATTAGAGCATTTTTATCATTTATCAATAGGCATCATTCTTGATCACTTAAAAAAATTCTCACAAAATATCCCAAGAGAAACGAGTATTTCTGAAACTCTAACATTCTGGGACATTTGATGGGCTGTTCAGCAGTGTGGAAAGTGAGGAACAATAGCCTTACAGTATTACAGTTTCACCAAATAAAGAATCATGATGGAAATCACCTGAAGAGCACATCTGATCCATTCCAATTATCATAGCAGAATATCAATTTGAAAAAAGGGGGCTGGGAGCTGAATACTGAGTTACAGCCTATGGTATCTTACATAAGAAACTTTTCATGGAATTCAGATATTTCTGAAATTCCTAAATCAAAAAGGTAAACATTAATATGGACCGTACAGACTAGAAAGGTCAACATTTTGTAAAGCTACCATAAGTCCAAGTCATTTGAACGCTTTGTCACACATTTCTGATTGTCCGATTTTCTCTTCATATTCTAGGAAAGGGATTAACTTTCCAGGGTAAACTGAAATCCACTTTAAAGTGTCTATTGGAGGAGCCAGGGACTCCCAGTGCTTTAAAATTCATAACTACTACTCATGTATTATAACTTTTAAGTGTAAACTAAGTTAGAACATTGCAAGGAGGAAGAGGTAATGATGAACTAAGGAAAGGTTAGATTCTGGTTGAGAAAAACAGCTTGAATTACGATGTTTCACACAGTAGATTGCCTCTGCCCTCTAATCTTTTTTTTTTTTTATGGGCAAAAGGATCTCAGAAATATCTTACGTCTTCAGTTATGAAAAATGTCCAATGTACCCATTTAAATCAAATGGACGTGAAATGTCTTGATATAGACGTAATTCATAAGTTACTAAAGAAAACATCACATTAAAACTATTCTAGAATTATAGGACAAATACAAACTTTCTAGAATGCATGTTCCAAGTCCTGTCATTATTCTGTACCATCCATTACTGCAGCTTCTTTCTTACCCTTTCTGTGAAGAACAGGGAAATGTTTTCTTTAAACACACATCTGGAATTCCCCTCTACTCCCACCTACATAATGTTCTTTCTCTTATTGAAGGTATCGACTAGGAAACTGCTGCATTGTATATGGTAAAATGATCCATAAAAGAGTTAAAGTGTGCAAATATTTGTTAAAAGGTGGGTGATGACAATGAAAAAGATGCTATTTAGGTATTATTTATTTGAAATAACATATATAACCACTAGATGTCTCTCTTTCTCAGGCAGCACGAGGACTTTGCCAAGGGTGCAGTATCTGTCTGCAGCTAGACCACAGCATTTTAATTGATGCTGTCCATATGGTTTCCAGCTATAATACTGAATAATTTAACAACAAAAACAAAGTCTCTCTAAAGTTCTGCAAAAATGGAAAAGATACAGGTGATAGAACTTTTATTAAACACAGTTAACAAACTGAAAGTGCAGACCTAACAATTGAAATACAGTTACTTACTGTCAATAGAATTAGTGTAAATTCTAGAACTTTTGAAAATCAAGCTGTATATGAACTCCACACTATAATTGTTATTTGCAAGTAAATATCCTTCCCCTAATTTTCAAAGTAGCTTTATTTACTGAGCCTCATAAAAATGTTTATAGAATCAGTCTTATTTAGTGTGTTATTTTGATATTTCAAATCTTTTCATTTCCTCTAAAATTTTCCCATGGGTGTTGTATGATTTGTAGATGCATAAAGAAGTAAAATACCACAAAACATGAAGTAAGGCAGAAAACTGCCTTCTTATCATAGACAAAGGGCATTTTATCTGAAAATAGCTTATCCTTGTCTTATACAAGATTACAAGATCATATTCCTACAGAACTTTAATTCTTTAATGAAAATCAACCACAATACATGAAACTAGGTTTGGAAGAGTGAATTAAGCCTAGAAATGGATAGTACTGGAGTTAGTCACTCTGACATCACATTGAAAGAAGCTTTAGGAGTGTGAAGAAATATACAACAAATGGAAAACATTTAATAGGGTACCTTCTTGACCATAGCTATGCCATGTTAAAGTTTAAGCTGACTCTAGTCTTTGAAATTATTAGGCAGTTGGCCCAGGGTATGGGAACACATGTCAGCTGGACCCCGGTTGTCTTGGGAACAGGTCAGAGTGTCCTGCAGAGCACCTGCTAACTGCAGATTTATGGCTTCTGTAGGTTATGCTTGGCTTGCTTCTGTAAAATAGTAATTGTTCCCTAATAGAATAGAAATTGTTAAGGGGGCTTTGCACCTGTAAGCTTGGGAACTTAAACTTTTCACACCTGGTTATGGTTTCTCTGTATAAAAGCTTACCCTAGAGATGGCTGGCGCTACACACTTGGGTTCCAATACCCTTGTGTAGTAGCCCTTGCCAGCAACAGCTTTCATGCAGCAAAACTTTGTCCGAGTGGTCTTCTCTGGTGAAGCATCACACACAAAAGTAAAAACCAGGGTCTTTTGGAATGCAGCTTTTCCACTTAAGTATGACTTAAACCCCATCCATCTGCAAAGCTGACTGGCTAAAATATAATACATTGTATTTCCAACTGTTAAGTCATGACTTCTACAAATACAAAATGAGCAACAAAGAAAGATCTCATCTTCTAGCACGGTTGGTGATAGGGTTCTGGTCCTGGTGACCCCAGACCCAGAAACCATAGGCCCCTAGAAGGAACTAAATCAGCCAATTACCAGCCACCTGCATGCCCCAGGAACTGGTGACCCAATGCATTGTGATCAACAAAGCATGACCAAGCAGGTTTCCCAAGCCCTGTAGCTGCAGTGGGTTCCTGGAACCCCATAATTGTAGAAAACATATTTTACAATAGATGTTTTCCTTGATAAATTTCACCAGGTACAGACCCCACACCCTCCCTGAACAGCCCCCAAACAGCCCCAAACAGCTGAAAAATATTCTTTTTTTTCCTCACTCTTTTCCATTTATAAGCTTCCCCCCTGCAGCCATTAGGCTGCTGATTTTACTCACTCCTGAGTTGAGATCCAGCCCCACTAACCCCAAAATAAACTCTCACTTTGCCAGAGTCCTCTCTGTTTCTCTTTTGGAGCGATCCTGATACCTGCCACCTTTTTTATCTAACAGTTGGCATACTAGTAATGAGGCACAAGGGGGCTAAGGCAGAAGTATTGTGATTTCCAAGCCATTCTAGAAGGAAGGAAGGAAAGAAGGAAGGAAGGAAGGAAGGAAGGAAGGAGGGAGGGAGGGAGGGAGGGAGGGAGGGAAAGAAGGAAGGAAAGCATTCATTAGTTTAGTTCTATTTGACTTAATAATTATCAGGTTAGCAGTAGGTGGCAAGGCCAATAGGAAAGAGAATTCAGGGAATGGAGATTCACCATTTGCTGTTCACAGGCCTACTGAAATTGGTGACAGATAAGAAATATGTGATGTCCCAGGTCAGAAATATAACCGTTTAGGGGATATCTTTCTTATTGAGAAAAATGATTTTGATTGGGGAAAATGCTACATGTTGGAACACAAATTCATTGAGAATCAAAAAAGCACCCAGGGCAAGTACTAAATAAATATCAAACAAATATGAAATAATGTCCTAGGGAAATTTTTTCCTTTATTTCTCAAATTTGGGTTTTACCTAGTCCTACACCAAACTGATTGTATACAATAAAAAGTTTAAATGACAACACTTAGTGTCTTACATCAAATAATTTTATTGTCACAAAATTTGCCTATGTGATAGAGGCATATATTATTTCCTTTAAGGGAAAAGTACATTACTAGAACAGGAACATCAGGAATGTTCTAGAAACTGTACATCAGCAACAAACCAAGCATTTGGGATTCTACAAAATGAAGCATAGATGAGCACACTCCAACTGTTTCATCCCCTCTGCCGCTCACACAGGAAAAAAGAAGTCAAGTGTAATACACCTATACTGAGGAGTCAGAGCTTGCCTCCTAGCATAGACTTTCTGTAACATCTATAAATTACTTCCTCCTCTGTCCCAGTGTAAACAACTTGATCTTCAGTTCTATATAGCACACCTGATCCTCTGTCATGATTTAAATAATGGAGAATGAGCAATTGCTAGGATGGTTAGTCACAAAAGTAAACCACTTAAATTCCTGGAATGTATATGCAGATAACTGCAGAAATGTGAGGTGTTTGAGAGCTACTACTAAGTCATCTTTAATTTCTTTAAGGATTTTACCATCCAATCAGTGGCCGGGGGATGCAGAAAACTAACCAAACAATACTACACCATGTGTTTGAATTCCAGAAGCTGCCCTCATCAAACACATTCCAATACACATACAAAGAATACTGCAGGATATTATTTATCTCCAAACCACAACAAAATAAAAGGTACACTGGGTTCCCTATTCAAATAACAATGTGACTGGAGAGATGGCTCAGAGGTTAACAGCACCAGTTGCTCTTGTAGAGGACCCCGGTTCAATTCCCAGTACATGGGAACTACATGGGCATGACAGGACACGGGTGCACTTACACACATGCAGTCAATGCCTTCATACACATAAAATAAAAATAATAATTAAAAATACCTTAAATAACAGCTTGTAAACGTGATGGTATCTTGTGTTTGCATTTATACTTGTTCTAAAACATGAGGAGTTGCATAAAGCAGCCAAGGAGCTTTTTATGCAGTCAGTCGGTTCAGTGTTCAGCTTCTTCAGGTTTCACGGATTATAAAGTCTTTTAGGACTGAAGATATTCCTTATAAGTCATCCTTTAACATCTATAGCTTCAAAGGTAGATGCAATTTCAGTAATAACATGCCACATTTAGGGCTCTATTAGGCATAATTCTGGTTGTCTTTGATTTATTCATCAATGTGAGGAATCAGAAATTTTCTAAAGTACGATTTACAAAAAAATTCAAGTGGTCTTTTGCATCAAACCATTTGCTCCACATGATTGCAGAGACCCATTTTGCACTGAAGATTCCTTTTTTTAAAATTAAATTTCTCATTCAGCCAATTGAACTCTGGAAAGCATTCATTTCTGATAAAGCATAGCATTGTTAATAGAGTAGTAAAATAATTATAATCTAATTCGGATTCCTATTCAATAGCATCTTTAGGAACCCTTGTATATTTAACACACTGTGAATGCACACTAATTTGTTCATAACCAAAGAAAAGCTTGTAGTTAGTACTCACGTAGGTTTAATTGTATGGGCATGTTTTTCATGGATAAAGGCACCAGCAAGACCTCCAGCCCCTGAATTTAAATACTGGATTGAAAACAAATGAAATTATATTATATGTGTTTACATGAATATACAAAAACGATATTTTTACTTGATTTTTAAAAAAAATGGACCGATAACTTTTGATCAGTTCAAAATTTATGATTATTTGAACTTTTTTGACAAAACAGAATATTGGGTTGCCTTTTTAAAAGAAAAACAAATGGAAGATACTATTATTTTGAAAATTTGTGGCTATATTATTTTTTGCCAAATTTTACCCATTATTGAGGCAGAAGAATAGAGCAAAGTAAGGTCTGGAGAGCCTTTCACAGACCCTAAAATTAGCTGACCTGCACTTCCCACTCCCCCCTTCCTGGCCAACTAAACCAACCAAATGCCTGTGCAGACACAGATGCAAGAGGCCCTGCTAGAGTATGACTCAGTATAAGGCTAAAAGGCACACTCCTGGGTGGCTGGAAGTAAGATGCTAAAAGGACATGCATGTAATGCGTGAAGATGTGTGTAGAAATACATTTAACACAGAGCACTCGTGGAAAGTTGGAAAATGACCCCAAATCCCCAGCTCCTTGTACAACAGGGTTATTCAAGCTGCCAAACTCTGTTGTGACAAAAATCACTACCTTGTAAATGCACCGCCTTCTAATAAACTGTCCCCACCTCCGCTCTCCAGTACCTTCTTCTAGGACATAAGGATCAGGAATCTCCAGAGATGCCCCCTGAATCCCCAATATCACTAGTAGGTTAAACTGCCAACTAACAGGTTTCAAAGCTTTTATTCAATGCTGTGTCAAATATAATTATCTTCAAACACAAATACTAACTTCATTGACCAAGAATTACATTTATATATGCAGAAATTTCATAACTTAGTTTTCAGATGCAAAAAACTAAAGACCCTAATCAATACGAATAAGCTCAAATGTGGAACCTTTTCTTTATAATTGAGTTTTTCATAATAACTGAGGAATTTAAGGGATAAATTCTCCATAATTGTGAAAATACTAGAATTAAATTATTTATGTTACTCTATTATATGACTTCACTACATCCCAAATCAGAAAACACAATAATGACAAAAGCAGGAGACTTGACTCATATATCCAGCTTTTTAAAAGATTAATGTCTATGTGAAGTAAAAATGATGCAGTATAAAAACTAGTTTGTACCTTGTAGGAACACCAGCAGGCAAAGTCAACTCCCCAGTCATGTAAGTGGAGTTCAACATTTCCAACTGCATGTGCTAGATCAAAGCCAACAAAACAACCCTGTGGACAGATCAGAACAAGTCTTCAATTTGATTAATGATTGGAAACAGTAAATAAAAATATCGATAAGAAGGTCATTGGCAAAATAACATGCCATAATGATTCACTCTGAGACTCTAGCTCACAATGTGTGATCCACAAATCACAGCACCCTTTTGAAGGTCTGCCAGATCAAAACACTTTTCTTAAAACAGCCATTATTTACCTCCTCATTATGCGGACATTTGAACTGTAATGCAAAAGTAATGCGAGTCATAAAAACTATGGGAGAAACAAAGGCAGTGCCACACTGAACTGCTGCTTTGCAAGGAATCTAGTCCTTCCTGCTGCGGAAGATGGGGGTGGGGGCAAAACATTTTTTTTTGTTGTTGTTCAAACTGTAAAATGGACAGCTTTTAAAATATTCTTTAAAAAATTAATATAGGAAGCACAAATAAAACAATTAACATTCTGGAATAAAATGATTTCTCAAAGTAATAAAGTTGTGCAATTATTTGATTCACAAACTGAGCTAACCAGTTTTGCATTACAGAACATCTGATAGACAATTATGGTTCACACTTAAGTATTTGATTGACATTCTTCTACAAATAAATTTGGTAAGTGTCTCTTTAAGGAAACAGCTCATAATATTTGCTCCCAAAGACACAATTAGAGTTTCTACGACAGGCAAAATTTTGAAAAATTTGTAGCCACTTCCAAGGAGTATGACAGTTCCTATAATTATTTCTGACAAGGTAAATAATAATATGCAATTGTAAATAACATCTTACAATTAAATCATCTAGTATTTGAAAAATGTACAGAATTCAATAGCAATATTTTCCAAGTAACCAGTGCATGGCATTGCACAGCATGCATAGATCTATTCTAAATGTAAGCTTACTAAGCTAAATGGTTATAAGATTGGCTGAAGCTCTCTCCAACCCTCAGGCCTCTGTTTCAGGGTTGATCTTGCCCTCCATGCCTTGATTCCTCCAGCCTCACTCACCCTCCCATCTCTCCCACCAGTCTCTCCTCCTAGCCTGGGCCCTGTCCCATTCTTTGTCTAGGTGCCCCAGACACCTGGGGAACCACCACTGCTTCTTCCTGATCCTGTGCATCCAGACCAACTCAGTTCCTTAGCAGGTCCCCAGGGGAATTGTGGCCCTGGCCCCAACCTCACTTCCCTATGCTTCTCTGGGTCTGCACAATCAGCTAGAATCTTTCCTGGACTCTGGGGCTGACATTTCCTCTTCCTGGTCTTTTGCATCCAGACAAACCCAGCTCCTCAGTGCAGTCCCCAGGGGCACTTGGAGCTGACTCCCACCCCCATCTTCCTTTGCACCTCTGGGTGGCACTTTGACCATCTGCCCTAGACCAGCATCTTTCCTGGGCCTGGCTCCCAGTCCACTCCAACCCCCAAATTAATGAGGCCAAAATCTATACTGGAGAGATCCAGACCTTAGGAGAAAGACTGAGAGCATCTCATCCTCATCTGACTTGGGCCTCTGTGGGAACTCCTGAAGACAAAAGCAGTCTGGCCACTCCAATATAAAATCAAGAGAGAACTGGAAGCCTAGAGGAACCAGTCTTTCATGCCCCAAAATTAAACCACAAAGACAAATAAAGTTCAGAAAAAGAAGAGACCAAAACTTGAAGGCTTGAATCTCACACAAGAATCAGAAACGACAAGAGAAATTCACATGTCAAAATCACAGAGAAAAAATAACATGAAAAACCAAAATGCCATATTGCCACCAAATACCAATAGACCTCTAGAGAAGTAAAATGAGAACCCCTAGAGATAATGCAGGACATGGAACTCAAAAGAACAATTATAAACATGATAAAAGAATTTAGTGAATATAAAGAACACACAAAGAAATCAAAGAACTGAAGGAAGATAGGGATAAATTTCCTCAGTAAGCCAATTAGGAACGACAGGAGAAAGCCTCACCAATAGGATGAATGACATGGAAAACAGAGAATCAAGACCTGAAGATAAAGTGGACAAACTAGACAACTCAAGCAAAGATTATGAAAAATTTTAGAAATCACAAGAATGGAATATGCCTCAAGCAAAGATTATGAAACATTTTAGAAAACATAAGAATGGAATATGCAGGAATTGAATGATACCATAAAAAGACCAAACTTGCAAATCATAGGCATACAAGAAGGAGAAGAATCCCAAGACAATGGCATGGACCAGAT
>NW_008360320.1:10042480-10043635 GCF_000622305.1 Nannospalax galili
AAGTCACATATAAAGGAAAACCCATTAGGATCACAGCTGACTTTTCAATGCAAACTATGAAAGCCAGAAGAGCCTGGACCAAAGTATTCCCAGTGTTAAATGACCACAGATGCCAACCCAGATTTCTGTACCCAGCCAAAATGTCTATTATAGTTGAAGGAGAAATAAAAACTTCAGTGACAAAAATAGGCTGAAGGAATTCATGTCCACAAAACCAGCCCTTCAGAGAGTTCTGGAATCAATACAAAGAGCTGAAGAAAGGAAAGACTATACCCAAGGAGTTGTGGAAAGAAATTCAATGAAGGTATAACTGGGGAAAAGTACAGCTACACCACGATTGTAAATAGAAATAAAAATGACAGGATTCAATATTCATCTTTCATTAATAACTCTAAATATTAACGGACTGAACTCCCCAGTCAAAAGATACAGACTAGGTGAATGGGTTAAGAAATAAAACCCATTTTTTTGTTGTCTGCAAAAAACCCATCTAACTTTCAAGGATCTCTCGATTTTAAAGTGAAAAGATGGAAAAAAAAATATACCAAGCAAAAGGTACTAAGAAAAAAGCAGGTGTAGCAATTCTAATATCTGACAAAATAGACTTTACACTAAAACTAATCAGAAGAGACAAAAAGGGTCACTTCACTCTGATCAAAGGAACAATAAATCAAGAAGATATTACACTCATGAACATATATTCACCAAACTCTGGTGCACCCAACTTCATAAAAACAATACTACAGGACTTTAAGACGCAGATTAATCCCAACTCATTAATAGTAGGGGACTTTAATACCCTACTCGCTCCATTAGATAGGTCAACAGGGCAGAGAGTTAACAGAGAAACATCTGAATTAAACAATACCATATATCAAATGGACTTAACAGACATCTACCGAGTATTCCACCCAAGCACCAAAGGACATGCTTTCTACTCAGCACCCCATAGAACCTTCTCCAAAATCGACCATATACTGGAACACAAAACAAACCTCAACAAATACAAAAAGATTGAAATAATTCCATGCATTCTATCAGACCACAGTGCAATAAAGCTTACAATTAACACTGGAAGGAACCCTAATCAGCACATGACACATAGAGATTAAATAACACACTCCTGAGTGATGAATGGGTCAAAAGAGAAATTAA
>NW_008360320.1:10043695-10047763 GCF_000622305.1 Nannospalax galili
CAACACAACAAAACCTCTGGGACACATTGAAAGCAGTCCTTAGAGGGGAGTTTAGAGCTCTAAGTGCCTACATTAAAGAATCAAAAAGAATACAAATAAATGATTTAACATTGCAACTCAAGACACTTGAAAAGTAACAACAAATGAAACCCAAACCCAGCAGACAAGAAGGGATAACAAAAATCAGGGCAGAAATTAGTGAATTCAGACAAAGAAAACAATACTAAGAATCAATAAATCCAAGAGCTGGTTCTTTGAAAATATAAATAAGATTGACAGATGCCTAGATCAGTTAACCAAAAGAAAGAAAGAGCATCTCCAAATCAACTAAATCAGAGATGAAAGGGGAAACATCACAACAGTCACCAGAAAGATACAGAACATTATAAGGGAATCCTTCAAAAATATATATGCTACTAAATTGGAAAACCTAAAAGAAATGGATGGATATCTAAAGGCATGGGAACCACAAAAACTAAACCAAGAAGAGATTAACAGCATAAAGAGACCCATAACACAAAAGTAAAATGAAACAATAATACAAAACCTCCCGACTAAAAAAAGCCCAGGACCAGATGGATTTACAGCAGAATTCTATCAGACATTTAAAGAAAACCTACATCCAGTACTACTTAATTTATTCAAAAAGATAGAAAAGGAGGGAGAACTTCCAAATTCCTTCTATGAAGCCAGCATCACTCTAATACCAAAGCCAGGTAAAGATACAACCAAAAAAGAAAACGATAAACCCATCTTCTTAATGAACATAGATGCAAAAATTCTCAACAAGATACTTGCAAATGGCATACAGACACACATCAAAAAGATCACCCACCATGATCAAGTCAGCTTTATCCCAGAGATGCAGGGATATTTCAAAATACATAAGTCAATAAACTTCATAAACCATACAAATGGGCTCAAAGATAAGAACCACATGGTCATCTAAATAGATGCAGAGAAGGCCATTGACAATATTAAACATGCATTTATGTTCAAAGTCCTAGAGAGAATTGGACTGGAGGAAATGTACCTCAACATGATTAAAGCCATATATAACAAACCCACAGCCAACATCATTCTAAATGGAGAAAAACTGGAAGCATTCCCATTGAAATCAGGAACCAGACACGGTTGTCCACTATCTCCACTTCTCTTTAACATAGTGCTTTAAACTCTTGCAAGAGCAATAAGACAAGAGAAGAAATTAAAGGAGTAATAATTGGAAAAGATAAGATCAAATTATGCCTTTTTGCAGACGATATGATATTATATGTAAGAAAGTCAAAAATTCCACCAGAAAACTCCTAGAAATGATGAACACTTTCAGTAAAGTTGCAGGTTACAAAATTCATCTAAAAAAGTATGTAGCCTTTCTATATACCAATAATAAGCAATCAGAGAAAGAGCACATGGAAACACTCCCCTTCAAAATAGCTGCAAAAAAAAATAAAATATCTTGGAATAAAGCTGACCAAAGACATTAAAGAGCTCTGCAATGAAAATTTTAAATCATTAAAGAAAGAGATTGAGGAAGACATCAGAAGATGGAAGGACCTCCCATGCTCATGGATTGCAAGAATTAATATTGTGAAAATGATCATCCTACCAAAAGTCATTTATCGATTCAGTGCAACGCCAATCGAAATCCCCATGACATTTTTCACAGAATTGTAAAAAAAATCCTAAGATTCATATGGAAGCACAAAAGACCTTGGATAGTCAAAACAACACTGAGCACTAAGAGCAATGCTGGGGGGATTACTATACCAGATTTTAAGCTGTATTACAGAGCTATGGTCATAAAAACAACATGGTACTGGCACAAAAATAGACCCATAGATCAATGGAACAAAATTGAAGATCCAAATATGAGTAAATGCAATTTCAGCCACCTGATATTTGACAAAGGGGCGAAGAATATTCACTGGAAGAAAGACAGCATGTTCAGCAAATGGTCCAGGCAAAGCTGGATCTGCACCTGCAGAAGAATGAAACTAAACCCCTATCTTTCACCCTGCACAAATGTCAATTCCAAATGGATCAAAGACCTCAATGTAAAGCCTGAGACTCTGAAACTGTTAGAAGAAAATTTTGGAAAAATCCTACAAGATATCGACAAGTATAGGAAAGGATTTCCTAAACCATACATCAATTGCTCAGGAAACAAGGGCAAGAATTAACAAATGGGACCTCATTAAACTAAAAAGCTTCTGTACATCAAAGGAGACAACCAAGGAAACAAACAGAAAACCCACAGAATGGGAGAAAATCTTACCAGCGACTCATCTGACAGAGGTTTAATATCCAGAATATATAAAGAACTCAAAAAACAGAGAATCAAGACAAGAAGCAACCCAATTAAAAGATGGACTAAGGAGTTGAACAGAGAGTTCTCAAAAGACGAAGTAAAGATGGCTATGAAACATCTTAAAAGATGTTCAACATCACTAGTAATTAGGGAAACGCAAATTAAAACCACTTTAAGATTTCACCTTACCCCGGTCAGACTGGCTAAAATCAAGAGAACAAATGATACAAAATGTTTGAGAGGATGTGGGGGAAGAGGAACACTCATCCACTGCTGGTGGGGCTGCAAACTTGTTCAACCCCTATGGAAAGCAATGTGGAGAACTCTTAAAAAGCTACAAATGAACCTACCATTTGACCCAGTTATACCACTCCCTGGCATATACCCAAAGAACTCATCCTATTACAGAGACACTTGTACATCCATGTTTGCTGCTGCCCTTTTCACAATAGCTAAGAGATGGAAGCAACCTAAGTGTCCCTCAGTTGATGAATGGATAATGAAAATGTGGTTCATTTATACGATGGAGTTTTACTCAGCAGTAAAGAAAGATGAAATCATGAAATTTGCATGTAAATGGATGAAACTAGAAAATGTTGTACTAAATGAAGCAACACAGACTCAGAAAAAAATCGACATAGGTTCTCCCTCATATGTGGATCCTAGAACCAAACCCTGATAAGTGAGTATGTATCCAGACATAACTACAGGAACCAGGATAATAGAAAGGAAACAGGGAGGTAAAGGAAAAGAAAGAACCTGAAAGGGAAGAACAATAGGAAACAGGCCTTAATAAGGGAGACAGAGACAAAAATTGGGTTAGTTTAAGGGAGGAGGGAGGGAAGGGTATACAAGGAACCTAGGGGATAAGGGGAAAGAAGGAGCTCAAGAGAGGTAGGACCACAGAAGAAAGGTATTATTAATGGAGAAAGGGGGGAAATGGGGGTATGTTAAGTGAGAAAACTATGGTGGAGGGGTAGACAATGCAAGAGACAAATAATGCCTAGCTAGTTTTTAAAACTGGAGGGAACCATATTACTCCTACAACCTACTGACAAATTATACATAGCACATCAAGCAACATATGCCTAAGTAAGGCTTATCTGAGAACAATTGGTCTTTGCCCAGGATTTATCTACATGGTACACAGTAATTAAAAGTACCAGACTGGTGGAATTAACCTTCATGGAGGTTTAACAGACATACTTTGAGGCCTATACTAATTTGTTAAGAGGGTCTTAAAGGACAGTTTTTGCTCCTTGCCCTCCTAGTTTGACTAGTTCCAAGGGGCTATGAGCATCTCTCAAAATGTCCTGTAATGGTAGTGGGTCACCTGTCCTCTTGATCAAGGAGGCCGAGGAGACCCCATCAGATGGACTTGAACCAGTGTCCAGTCTACAAAGAGGAGGGTCAACACTGAGGAATCACTTCCTCCGTGCTTCCAAGCAAAGCCACCATGGTTGAGCAGGACCTTTGACTTATCTTCACATAGGCAGAACTGGAAAAAGAAAGGAGCCAGGGGCTCCTCTCAAGCCCATGTGACCCCTGAGGAACCGGTCCTCAAATGACCTTAAGAGTAAAAATAAATTGGTTTATCAGGGCCAACTGTATGGCCTTAAACATCCAAAAGGAAAGCATAACCAAAGATTAAAGGGGTCAATATAATGTCTTAAGAGTCCACATGCATAGCTAATGGGTACATAACAAGCAACAATACCAGATAGGAAATACCTTCTTTTGAGTTGTTGGCCAGGGTG
>NW_008360320.1:10047975-10081264 GCF_000622305.1 Nannospalax galili
GCTTAATATTGATACTTTCTATATTCTGGATGTTGGCAGAATATAGGAATTATATTCATTTTCCATATGGATATTCCTGTTAAAAATAGTTTTTCAATATGTTTAAGGATTTGAGGTTCTATAGGAACAGGCCTAGACTGGATGTGCTTCCCAAAGCACTGTAAGGCCTACCCATTATTTCATCATCATTGAGTCTAAGCATTGCCCATATGCCTTTGGTGATTAAAAGATTTTCAAGAAATAATGTCAGAGACCCACTTACCATCACATTTCAGTGAAGAACTGCATGAATGGTTGAGCTAAAATGGCTCATCTCAAATTCCACCACAGGTAATTTCACTTGGTGACTAGCCCAGAGTTCCTGCTTCTCTCAGCCAGTAAAGGACACCAGAGCCTGGAGATGGCTGTAAATATTTCCAGTCCAGATGTATATTCATAGTTATTGGAATCAAGGCAAAGCCAGCTGGACTGTTATCCAGACAGTAACAGAGTAGGGAACAGATCAAGAATGTGTTTTGAAGTACATTTAGGACATAAAGGACAAAAACACCTCTAAACTACAAGCAAGACAGCTTTAAAATATTTATCAATTTAAAGGTGAATTTAGAGGAGTACACAGGACAACATCTCACTGTTGGTAGTTTTATAGTTTGCAAACCTATTTGTCCTGTAATATATCTCCTCAACAACTCTGAAGGAAGTTCACTTCATTTTATTAAGAGACAATGATCTGGTAAGCTTCTCAAGGCAAAGAAGCTAAAAGTCAGTGCGTCTGAAATTCAAACATGGGCTGTCTGTTCAGGGTCATTGCACTTCCCAGTGCAGTGATAACACTTTTCCTCACATAGGTAGGCAGCATCAACACATTCTTGCTTTTCTACCTGCTATCCTCACAGGGTTAATAGCCACGAGAGATTCTCTTTAGTATAATATTGCAAGACTGTATTTCTTTATTTCTACGGGAATTTATTTTGAAGTGAGAATTTCATACGTTTTCATTTTATTTGATGAGTATTCAAAACTAAATTTTTAAAAAATATTTTATTTATTATTTTTATTATATGTGTATGAGTGTATTGCCTACACGTATGTGAGTGCACCCGTGTTGTGCAATGTCATGAAGGTCAGATCAGAAGAGGGCTTCGGTTCCTCTGGAACTGGAGTTAAGGATAGTTCATAGCCACCAAGTGGGTGCTGGCAATTGATCTCGGGTCCTCTGCAAGAGTAATCAGTGCTCTTAACTGCTATCTCTCCAGCCCTGGAAACTAATTTTAAAAATATTTTATTTATTATTTTTATTTTATGTGTATTGAGTGTTATGCATGCATGTATGTAAGTGCACTCATGTTGTACAATGCCTACAGAGTTCTGAAGAGGGCATCATATCCCCTGCAGCTAGAGTTACAGACAGTTGTTAGCCACCATGTGGATGCTGGGATGCAAACTCAGTTCCTTTGCAAGAGCAGCCAGTTTTCTTAACTGCTGAGCCATTTCTCCATCCCACAAAACTAATTTTTATAATACATATTACTTTGTAATGGATGATTTTGTTGTTATTCTAAAACGAATACACTTTAAAATTCTTAATTCATTTGTAAATATAGATGTAAATATAACATCAAATCATCTTTAAATCCTCAATTATTTTCAAGAATGTAAAAAATTTCCATTTCTAGGGCTATAGCTCAGTTGGTACAGCATTTGCCTTGTGTTCTCAAGGCCCTGACTTTAATTTCTATCCCCAGGAGCAGACGATTCCCTGCTTTTCAATAACTGATCTCTTTGTTCTGTTACACAAAAACTTCATGGAACTGTTATCCTATTGGAACATGGTGTGACAGGCAGTTGTAAGCCACCTCAGTTAGGTGCTAGGAATCTCATTCTGGTGTTTAGCAAGAGCAGAATGCTCTTTTGACCACAGAGCCATCTCTTTGGCCCCTAATTTAAATTTCTTAAAGGAATGGAAATGTCTATCTTTTTCTTATAACTGTAATGTTTAATATAAAATGTCAATGTTTTCATTGTTTCAGATACGACTTCTTAGGTTTTCATTTAGAATTATTATATTATTAAGGAAGAAGTCTCTCCTAATTTCATAAGGAAAAGAAAATGGTAAAAAGAATCCAAGTAAGGAGAAACAGAAAGTTCCAGAATATGTTTTGGTAAAAAGATAAGGGAAAATGAAATTTCTTAAGATGAGAAAGGATTTTAGGTAGTAAATTACATCTGTCCTAAGTCAAAAGATTGTTCCAAAGTGGAAATAAGACAGATGAGGCAATTTAGAAGGTTAAGGTTTGTCATAAGAACGTTATGGCAGGAGCTGGAGAGATGGCCTAGCAGTTCCCAGCACTGGTGGCTCTTATAGGGGACCCAGGTTCTGTTCCCAGAACCCACATGCTGGCTAACAACAGTTCATAACTGCAGTTCCAGGGGCTCCAACTCCATCTTCTGATCTCCAAGTGCATTCCATGCATGGGTGCTCTTACATACATTCAGGTAAAACACATCAAATAAAAATAAAACAAAAAAGCTAAAAGAGACTGTGACATTTAAAATTTAAAGATAACCTTATGACTAAGTTGGCTGTAATTAAAGGTTATTCAAATTTCTAAAGTCAGAATTCAATATGCTGGTGTAATACTGATACCTTAATTCTCTGCAGAAATGTGGTTTTCTGGGCTGGACAGATGGCTCAGTGGTTAAGAGCACTGGCTGCTCTTGTAGAGAGCCAGGTTCAATTCCCAGCACCCACATGATGGCTAACAACTGTCTGTAACTCCAGTTCCAGGGGATCTGACGCCCTCTTTGGACCTCCTCTTGCATTGCACAACATGGGTGTACCTACCTACATGTAAGCAATACACTCACACACATAAAATAAAAATAATAAATAAAATATTTTTTAAAAAAGATAAGGTTTTTTAAAAATATTGATCTACTCTTAATATTTATTAATTGTTTACCTAGCTTAGAGAAAATTATTATTTTTTCTGTTCTTTGACCGAATGAATCATTTGCAGGCTGGTGCTTATGTTTTATCTCATTGGGTTAAAGCCTTCACTTGTCAGAGAGCCACTGCCTTAGCAGTAGAAATAATTTTATTAATAATTATTCTTACTTGGGGTATTCATGACAATTATATAGCAATAATGGAACTTAGTGGATGACATTTAAATCTGTAAAATTTGGGCTATTGACACAAATTTTTCATAGTTCCTATGATATTCGGTCTTCTTGATTAGAGGCTAAATAAACAAATGGCAGTCTGGGCATGGTGGTACATGCCTTTAATCCCAGCACTCAGGAGGCAGAGACAGGTGGATTTCTGTAAATTCAAAGTCAGCCTGGTCTACATAACGAGCGCCAGGCTGGCTGTGGCTACATAATAAGATCCCCCAAAATTGGTAGTAATAAATTCCCAAAATTTACTAAAGCCTTTGACTTCTTTAGCTAAGGACAGTACATTAGTTCTTCTCATCTAAATCAAAGTTCTGTCCCTTTTGGAAAACATCAGCCATCTCTTTGTAAAATAAGCACTGGGCATCTTGCAAAAATTTAATAAAAGATTATATGATCCATCTCCACTAAATGTTGGTAATGTATACTAGTATATGGGTCTTTTAAAACATGAATATTAAATTTCAAAATTTGTTACAGAGTCTTCCCACACTGAGATCTCAGAAGACAAAACTAAAAGAGAGAGAGAGCTAAAACCTGGTAATTTCTTTACTTGGAAAAGAGACATCACATCTCAGATTCTTGCAACTTGAAGAGAAAAAAACCGCATGGTATTTCTAACTACCTCCCTTGCTGCAGAGTTTCAGGAGGCAAACTCAGATTTGTATTTCTCACTTCAAATTTGTGCTAACTTCTGAAAACATATCTATTTGGACTTTAGAAAAACTGAGTCATATCTTCAGCTGAACTCACAGTTGAATACCCCAACCAACTGAATTCAAAAACTCTCCGATAACATTTCTTCTAACACTGCTTTTTAAAAAAAAACACTTGTGCCAGGCTTGGTGGCGCACGCCTTTAATTCCAGAACTTGGGAGGCAGAGGCAGGCAGATCAGTGAGTTCCAGGACAGCTGGGGCTACAAGGAGACCCTGTCTCAAAAAGACCAAAAAAAGAAAAAAAGAAAAAAGAAAAGAAAAACACTTGTTAAATCTTTTTGTATTTAGATAATTTTAAAATTATCTGAGACATTTGCAGTTTTCATTTGTACATTCTTAATCATATAAATAATGCTAATTGTGTTTTTGGTAAATCTAGATACACAGACAATGTGTCCTTTCATTAAGTATTGCTGTGTTTGTCTAGACCATCTGCCTTATTTGAAACTAATCTTCATGTTTAAAAAGTTTCACATTTTTCACTTCCTTTGTAATACATTCTCTCATTTTTAAGTATTATTAGGATTTTAAAAAATTCTTGCATTCAGGGGTTGGAGAGATAGCTTAATGGTCAAGAGTGCTTGTTGCTCTGGCAGAGGTCCTGAATTAAATTCCTAGCACCCATGTCAGGCAGCTCACAACTACCTGTAACTCTAGCTCCAGGGGTCTGATACCCTCTTCTGGCCTCCTCTGGTGAGAAAGAGAGGGGGAGAGAGAGGGGAGAGAGAGAGAGAGAGAGAGAGAGAGAGAGAGAGAGAGAACCTGAGTTTGGTTTCTAGTAGTCACATCAGGTGGCTTACAAGGTAACTCTAGTTCTAGGGAATCCAGTGACCTCTTCTGGCCTCTGCAGGTACCTGTACTCATGTGTACATACCCCAACACAGACAGGCACATACACGTAATTAAAAGGTAAATTTTAAAACTGGCAAAATTTATTTTAAATAGTCGAAGAAGTATCTTCGGGGGTACCTGTCTTTTAAATCCAAACTCTTAAAGTCCCAAGCAAACTCATTGCTACTAAGAAAAAGGGAAGAATATTAATTGGGCCCAATCAATTATTTTACTATTGATATTCAAAATGTTAAAATACCACAAATTAAATGTTCTGGAAAGTCCTATGAACTACTCAGGTTTATTATTGCCTTACAGTCACTTTATCTATTGACACTTACTAGAAATACCCAAAGATTTGGATTGATTCTTTTTATCCAACTTGTATAAAAGCAATGACTCTTTGATGACAATAATCATGGTCTTTTATACATTAAGAGCCCTGTTTCTTGATGAAATGAGTATTTAAAGTATCTTATAGTGTGTTTTTATAGGGGATTTTATATATATATTTACATATACACACATGTATATATATTTGTGTGTGTATATACATATGCATGTGTCTGTGTATGTGTGTGTGTGTGTGTGTGTGTGTGTGTATGTGTGTCAAAAACGTAATGGGCTGGAGAGATGACTCAGTGATTAAGAGCACTGGCTGCTCTGGCATAGGATCTGGGTTCAGTTCTCAGTACCCACATGCTGGCTAACAACCACCCACAACTCCAGTTCCAGGAGATTTGGTTCTAGTGCCCTCTTATGACTTCCATGAGTATTGCATGACATGGGTGCACTTATATGCATGTAGGTAACATAGTCATACACATAAAATAAAAATAATAGCTAAAACATATAAAAAAAGAAAAAGTAGCAAATGAGCAAATTACAAAATGATTCCCATGGAAGCCACATTTCCATTTCTGATTATAAAATAAGAGATAGAATTATATTATCCCCACAAAACCTATCCATCTTGAATTGTCACAGCTTCAATCTCTTCCATCTATCCCTGTCACTAATTGTAATTGGTAGACTGTAGGAATGACTTCTGGGACACTGTCTCTGTTTAAGATGCAAATAAGCTTACTAGGTGTTGGGCTCCTCTTGTAACCCAAATATATAACCTTATTCCCTGATGACCTTTCCTTGCTCTTGACTTAGAATGATATGTGTGTGTGTGTGTGTGTGTGTATGTGTGTGTGTATGTGTGTGTGTGTGTGTGTGTATGTTCTGACAATATCATTTGCTATAAGCAGAAAATATTGGTTGGCAGCAATAAATTATCCCATTTGTGTTGCAAGCAACAGGTAGATTTAAATTTGTAACATCTGTTATGGTTGTATGTGCAGTCCTAGGTCAGCAGAGGGCCAGCAAGATGACTTAGTGGGTAAAAGCACATGATGTTAAAGCTGTAGACCTGAGTGTGGCCCTGGGGACCCACATAGTGAAAGAAGAGAACCAGCAAAGGCAAATTCCTGATAAGACAAAGTCTGCTTTTCCTTTTCTATTTCATCCTGGATATTCCAGTAAGAGAGAGTAGGGCCTTTGTTTAACAGCACAGCCCCAGAAGAACTCTGAAGGAACAGGTTATCAGAATTGCTTGGGCCCCACTCTTGATTTAGATGGATTCTGAAAGTCGACTGTCTTTGTTTATTTAGGTGATGCTGTAATGTGGCATCACACTGCTGCATTGTAGTACCCAATGTGAGCAAAAGCCTCTCTAGTCTGAACTTACAAATCAGCACCTGGAGAACTATATGGAAAAATGAAAATATAGATTGTCCCCAGTCACACTCAAGCATAAGTCATAGGACAAGCGCAAGACTTTATAGCATATACCAATGTGCTATTAAATTTTATTCATTTTCTGCTTTCATCTGCTTCTTTACCAAGCCCAATCTACTTTTTATTTCTGTTCCCTTTCACTCCCACCTTTCTGCTTTTGCTATGGGGAATTCTTTGTGCATGCATAACAGTTAAAGATTTTATTTAACAGATTTGGAGCTAAAGCATCATTAAAGCAAATCTGTGAACTTCTCAATGTTATTCAAAAACATTATCCCTGGTCTCCCAACTATGGACACTTGATTCAGACTCTTGGGAAAGAACTGATGACTGAGTGCACTGCTGCTAAGGATCAGTTAAATTTAAACTTTCTGGAATCAAATTATACAGTTTGGTCATGAGAAAAAGGGGAACTTCCAGAAAAAAACACTGCCTTTTGAAATTCACACAACTCCTTTTCCTGTTCTAGATCAATTGGTAGTACAATACATGATCCATGTTCACAAAATGCTTCCTGGAAATGTCTTAAGGAGGCTCCTCAAATAGAATTTTTACAGCATCCTCTGTCATTAGAGAAGCAGAACAAAATCATGCCAATGAAGGGCTCCTAATCTCCATATATAAAAATCTCAAAAAGAGTATTTTAGAGAAGAAGGGGGGTCAAAGTCATTTTAGTAGAGGAACAATAAGTTATTACAAATATGTATGAAATGATATCTTCCATTTGGCAAGCCTTTATGAAAGCTTTTCCACTGCTGCTGATTACCAAAGGCAGCAACTTCATATAAATATTACTTATAATAAATTAATTGGACAAGTAAGTTTGTTTATTGTTGTTTTGTTTTTTGAGACAGGGTCTTCCTGTAGCTACGTAGACCAGGCTGGTGTTGACCTCACAGAAATTCAGAAGTTTTGAAACAGTGGCTCAACCCTCAAATGGTTAATGAACAGACCAGTTGAGCTACTGGAAAGGGCTGTAACTAAAGTCTCTGATCTTAATACACCCACATGGTCTTTTGCCATGATGAGAAGAAAACCTACAGAGCCCTTTATAGACTTTGTTAATTGTCTACAAATTTTAGAAAAATAAGTAGCTAATAAAAACGCCGTTACTAAAATACCAAATTAGGAGCACAGTAGGATGCCACATATTGATAACTGAATTACGAGTATTTTAATAATTAGTCATCAGTGGAGAGGGGCTATCTCCAGAAAGAACTCCAGACCCTGAGGAGAAGCAGGTCCAGATTTATAAAGCTTAAAACCACAATTATATCATGCCAGGGGCAAAGCCAATAACAACAGTTATAGCAGATCACCGTAGTTACACCAGACCAGAGGTAGGTCAACTAGCAAAAAGGTTTTTCTCTTAACAGAAAGATTCTAAACTTGGGGTAGGAAAACAAGCTTCTCAGAATTACAGAAACAATAGACTCCGTGGGGATGCTGGCAGTGTAGTGCTAGTTGGCCTATTGTAAGTTTACCAGTTTTCTAGGAGCAATGTGCTCTCTGAAACTGCCTGCATAAGACATTCTGCTAGGCTGGCTGCAGGGGCGTGCAAGCATGAGTGGGGGTGGCATCAGTGGTTGGGTGAAACACAGGGTAAAGCAAAAGTCACCTAGAATAAAGTGGCGTCACTTTTGCCACTTCAGTTGACACCCTGTCCCTTTCACTGACTCATGAGAAAATAAATTCTGGCTGTAAAAATCTTCATTTTGTGCTGCTACTCCTTTTCATTCTATTGATGATATGCAAAAAGCACACCAAATTGTTGGCACCGACAAACATAAAACTTACCTTCTGGCAGCAATCCTATGATCACCTACATGTTTTAGAGGTAACAAAGTAGGCCATTTCCAAAAATAGTGTGAAAAAAAGATACCATTAAATTTCAGTCTAGTAAATTCCCCTCTAAATTATGCCCAAAATATGAAAAAAGGTTTTCACTGGGACAATCAATGTGGATTAAATTGCATAAAAGAGGGAATTTGATTTTTGGAAACAGGGAAATGGGGGCCCAGGGCTATAGAATGATAAGAACAGCCCTCCTACAACCCAGCTCAAAACCACAATGCTCCCACATCCCACCATGCTCCCTCAGGATCACAAGACAATAAAAAGATTGGATTATCACTACTAAAAACAATACGAGATTACATTTTATCTACAACTGAAGATATAAAATTAGATGTAATAGCAGAATTAAAAAGGTCCCCATAGACTTGTGGGAACCCCTTGCAACAAATGTTATGGATTAATTTTAGGTAATGCAAATTGGATTTGTGTCAGTTTTGCTTGCCTAGATGTTATTAGTTCAGATCATACTGATCAAATTTGTATTATAGTTTATTCTCAGCTTCTCCAAACTTTTCCAGATTCAATTCAGCTCACAAAATTATCATTCATTATTATTATTGTTCCCCACAGACCCTTGATGATGTTCACCCAAATCACAGACTCAGTTCCACAGATGCATACTGGATTCAGTTGTTTGCTCTCCCTCTCTCTCCCTTTTCTACATTTTTTAATTCTTAATTTTTTAGGTTTTGTTGTTTCTGTTTGTGTTTTTAGAGACAGGGTCTCCCGATAACTCCAGCTAGCCTAGAACTCACTATGCAGACCAGGATGACCTTGATCTCATGGAGATCTGCCTGCTTCTGTCTCCCTCCCAAGTGCTGAGATTAAAGGCATGTACCACCAAGCCTGGCTCTGTTGTTTCCTGATAAACCTTATATCACAATTTTAGTCAACCAGATCCCATAAAGGTTATTATAGACATGGAAGCTGATGTCTCTATTATAGCTAATAATCCAGGCCCACTAAATTAACACACTTAGTCTTCAATTTTAGACAATCAAGGGGTTGGTGGTAAAGGTAATCCTCTAAGAAACTCCTGCAATACACCTATCTTCAGAATTCCCCTCAAATTGAGGCTTTTATGTGATCTCTCTGCTGGTAATGTTGTTAATGTTCATTCATCAGAGCACTCCAAACCTGAGTTCTCTCTCCTGCCATGGTCCCTCAAAACTACACATTATTGTTATTAATTTAAAACATTGCTTTTTTCCTATCCCCTGAACACTCTGATGATAAAGATTTGTATTTTTTTTCTTGTCTCAGTAATTAGGCACGTATGTCTTAATATGAGTGGAATGTTCTCCCTACAGCATGACCAATAGCCCCACCTTCTTTCAAAGGTGGATAAATAAGATGATACACCTTATTAGATAAACCTCCCAGTATTTACATATCTCATTATATGGATGATATCTTATTAGCCTCCTTTACTACAGATAAAACTCTTAACTGTTCTGAAAGATTTACAAGCTTCATTTAAGAGCTTTCATTTACAGTTTGTACAGGCAAAGTTAAGCTAAATGTTTCATACAATTATTTGGATATATTATCACCGATCTTTTCATTGGGCTTCATAGATTACACTTGTCTGTTCCCAAAAAGATAATATTAAATACTCTTCAGCAGCTTTTAAGCAAAATCAATCAGCTTTGAGTTTCCTTGAGAATTCCTAACATAGCTTCCTTTCATCTTTTTGCCTCTCTCACTGACTTAAATTCACCTCACTAAATTGTCTTGCATTGCAGTGATTACAGAGAGTAACTTCAGCTTCAGAACAAAAACTGCCTCACAGATGGTTAGATTTATCTCTCTGTTTTTGTTCTTAATACTCCCTTTCCCCTTGCAGCAGCTGTTGGACAATGACAATTTTAGCATGATTATTTCATCCTAATACACCTATATAACCAAACAAAATATTTTACCCCAAATCAAAGAACTGCTTTTATTCAACAGGGCTGAACTAGAACTTCCCAGACAAAATTCTGATATTACTAGCCCATCCATGTCTTAAAATGATTTCAACCTTCTTTTACAGACCTCAGAAGAATGGCAGGTAAATTTTGCTGGCTTTTAGGGACACATTTCCTTTCACCTCCCTCCTGTAAAAATTATATGTGGAATTCCATTGTCTCCTATACAATCTTTTTTGCCCTGTAAATACATATCCCATTCCTAATGCACTTTTTTTTTTTTTTTTTTCAGGTGGAGCCAAGAAATCAGGGAAAGGAGTCATTTTGTGGTGTAATGATATCATAAAATGACATTCTCTTGTAACTCCCAGAGTAAACCCCTACCCAGTGGACAGAACTTTTACCTGCTCTTTCTGTTTCCAAACAATTCCCTAATTGTGGGAGACAGGCTTGAGCCTAGGGTGATATTGCAACTGTCAGGGTCATGTGGTTTCCAGGAATCCAGGCTCTGTAATCTGAAACCCATTATGCTAATGAGGCATCCTACCTGCTATTCTGTGATAGGACATTAAGTCTGTTATGCTAATAAGGTATCCTACTTGCTGTACTGTGATAGGGCACTAAACATGTTATGCTAATTAGGTATCCTACTTGATGTGCTGTGATTGGACCATATATAAGCTTGTGCCTTCCTGCAATAAAGCAGACCTATGTCACTGAACCTGGTCTCCTGTGTCTGAATGTGGATCCACTGACACAGTCTCCTCACCAGCCCTGGGGTCCAGGACCGGGCAGAAGCAGTGATGACAGGAGGCAGCACAGGGCAAGCAGAAGAGTTGCCTCAGCACCGGGGGAACAAAAGAGTGGCCTCAGCCCAAGGCAGGCAGAAAAGCGGCCTCAGCCCAGGGCAAGCGGAGGAGCAGCCTCAACTCCTGTGAGAACAAAGGAGTGGCACCCACAAGAACAGAGGAGCAGCCGCTGCTGCTGGCGACTGCACCTAATGAACCCTTCAATTTAATAATCGTGTGGCTCAAAGTATCTTCTTGTTTCAAGCCATTTTGGCTCATACTTCAGACTCCTCATTATCAGTATTTACCTCTCTTCAAAGCCTCCTTCCTAGATGAAGTCATCTTGTTCTTATTCGCCATTGATCCCATACAGAATTACCTGGCTCCCTCATAGAAGTTTTCTTCATGCTGGTTGCCTGGTTATGTTTTTTCCAATAGGCAGCTTCCTTCCTTACTTTGTTTTTATGAAAGCACAAGCTTTACAGAAACTATTTCAATTATCACAAATTCAAATTCAACAAAGTCATGACCTCCAATTGTTGGGACCCACCAGTCCAAGAGGTCTTCATCCTAATGAACTTTGACAAGTGCATGTAACTTACATAAATTACTTTGGTTATTTTAAATTTGTCATGTATCTGTTGTTACTTTTCCAGACTTTATCTTTGTTAGTATTCAAACACATGAATATGACACCGATTAATTACTCTCCCTTTTTGTATCCCCCCAAAAAGGACAATCATCCCACTAATATATCTAAATCTTATCTTTTTATGCCAATTTTTGGAATTTCATTTTTCTCATGATTTTCTCTATAAAACCCCCCAAAAGACCATAAATGAACTAACTCCTTTATAATTCAAAAATCACATACATAAATAACAAAACGGAATAAATGATTACCCACTCAGGAACTTTTCTAGAGCAATGTATACTTTAAAAAACGACTTGTAGGAGTGGTGGCGCATGCCTTTAGTTCCCACTTGGGAAGCAGAGGCAGGCAGATCTCTATGAGTTCAAGGCCCGCCTGGTCTACATAGTGAGTTCCAAGCTACCTAGGGCTATAGGGAGAACCTGTCTCAAAAAGACCAAAAACAGAACAACAACAACAACAACAAAAAACTTGCAAAAACAATTTATACTTCAGATTTTCTAAATTGTCTTCTTAGTTTTCCCAACACACACCTGTGCAAACACATCATCAAAAAATTAGAAATGTACATTCATGTTTTTTTCTGCTCTTTTCACAATAGCTAAGAAATGGAAACAACATAAATGGCCCTCAACATGATATAATGCAAATTATGAAATTTGCAGGTAAATGGATGGTACTAGAGACTGGCATATTAAGTGAAGTAACATAGGCTTAGGAAAGCAAGCGACATATGTTCTACCTCACTTGCAAATCATAAGATCAATCCCTTATATGTAAGTATGTATCCTGATGTAAAAGCGGGAGCCAGGAAAATAGAAAGGAACATGAGATAAAGAGAAAAAAAAAGCCTCAAAGAGGGGGGATATTAGGGAACAGATATTAACATGGGGGAGGTGGGGAAAGTGGGAAAGTTCAGCTGGGAGGGGGGAGGAGGGACATACATGGGACTATGGGGGTGGGGGAAGAGGGAATTCAAGAGAGGGGGCATGGGGAAGTGGATGTTGTGGGGGAAGGGTAGAGATAATGGGGGCACTTGGACTGGGGAGGGAGGAGGGAGATTGAATGGGGAGAGAGGGGAGAGATGAATGGATCAGGGGTAGCATGAGAAGACAGAAGGAAATGTGTTGGCTTGGGAACCCCCTAAGGAATACACATATGGTGTTTTTTAAAAATGGAACTTAAGGAGTTAATATATTGTTTTTATGCTTTCATTGTAATTTAATAAAATTAGATATTAAAACCAGACATATACATGATGTTATTACTCTAACATCACACAAGTCAAAAGAAAAACTAGCATTAAAAAATAAGTTACTTCAAATACTCTATCTGGGCATGGTAGCATGTGCCTTTAATCTCAGCACTTGGGAGGCAGAGGCAGGCAGATCTCTGAGTTCTTGACCAGCTTGATATACATAGCAAGTTCAGGTCAGTCAGGGCTACATAATGAGACCCTGTCTCAAAACAAAAACAAAACTCTAAATAACAAATAAAAGTGACTAGATAGAGAAGGAAACCTATAATCAAACTAGTTTAACAATGATTTTGGTTGACTGAAGTGCCTGTTTCCTTTGACTTCTTTATTCAGTGCTATGTTCTGGATTATTTTAACTTTAGATCTTATACTCCTATGTCATGTAAATGTTATGTCAGATACAGAGAGTGGGGGTAATCAGGCCCAAATGGCAGTGGCTTATAAATTTTAAGTGATCCAGGGATTTCTTCCTTAATGAGTTTCTCAACTATTTCTCTCTTCTGAAAATTCTCAGTCTCATCTTTTTGTTGTTTTGCTTTGTTTTCTATTTTTGAGACAGCTGGCCTGGACCTTACTATGTGATAGGTAAAAAGTTGGCAGAGAGCGAGCGAGTGGAGGATGAGGCACCAAGACACAGATAAAACTCCATCAAAATAGGGGTTATTAGCAAAGGAACACGTGGGCAGGGAAAATGTCTGCCCAGGTCTTGAGGTGGGGTCTTTTTAAAAAGGGAGGCTTCTGCTTCCTGCAGAAGGTGGGAAGGTGTATTTTTTTTAAAGTTGGGTAGGGGGGAAGTGGGAGAGTGGGACTGTTAAAACCTGTCCTCTTTAGAGATCAAAGGGGAAGCCTGCTGTGTTGGCCAAACAGTGGAGAAAAGTCTGCTTCTCTTGACTTCAAAAACCAAGGTGCTTATCAGTAAGGTTCCCTTTTCTCAGGAGCATGAGAAGTCCCTGAGGCACTGTTGATGAGGGGGCAGGGCTATCTGAACCTTAACACTATGTAGATCAGGCTGGCCTCAATCTCATAGAGATTTGCCTGTCTCTGCTGGGATTAAAGTTGTGGGCCACCAAACCAGGTGACTCAACTTCATCTTTATTAGATCCTAGAATGAGTTACTAGCACCTTGAAACTAAAACAATATTTGGAAGATGTGATGCTTAGGGAGGAGGGGGAAATTGTAAACTGATGTTTCTAGGAAATAAAACAATTACACCTGAGTCATAGTTCTATAAGGCTAATGGACTGATTAGAACTTTTGTGATTTAGAGAGCTGGAATGTTGCAGGTTTGGAGTCTAATTATCTTGGAGCACCTTTAGCTCTCTTAATAGCTGTTTATTGCCCACTCCTGTGTTTGCCTAATATCCTTGTATAATCACAAGTGATTACCAGGTGAAATCTTTTAAATATTTTTATTAATTATTTAAGAATTACATACAATATATTTTTATTACATTCAGACACAAATCCACCCATAACTACTCCTACTGTCATATCTACAAACTGTGTCATCCTTAAGAACAATTAATATCCCATCGACTTCAATTTGTAGTCCTGAGTTTGGGACCATCCAAGGGAGCATGGTCAACCTATTGGGAGCCACACCCTTAAAGACAACTGATTCTCCCTCCTGCAGAAGCCATCAACTGTCTGTAGTGCCCCAGTTAGGGGTGAGGGCTCATGAAACCCTTCCTTGCTAGAATATTGACTGGCCTGTGCAGGTCTTGTGTAGGCGTCCATCACTACTGTGCGTTCATGAGCACAGCAGACTTGACATGGCCAGAAGTTACTGTTTTGCTTTGGTCCACCCTGACCTCTGGCTCTTACAATCTTTCCAGGGTCCTTGGGCCTTTGGAAACAGTGCAATATAGATGTCCCATTTGTAGATGAGCACTCCACTGGGACTTATCCTCTATACTTTGATGAACTATGAGTTTCTGGGTTGACATCCATAAACTACACAAAGAAACTTCTCTGATGAGGACTTCTCTGATGGGTAGAGAGATATGAATTTAAATAATAGTTTGATACTAGGTACATTCAGCAGAATAATAGTAGGAGTTTCACTGCTGGGGCCTGTGAGCTCCCGAACCACAGGCTCTTGGCCAGATTTTCAGTACTAGGCATATGTTTCCTCTTGTAGTTCTTAAGTCCAATCAGAAAGCAATTGACTACCCTCAAAACATTCATACCACTACTGCACTCATAGCCATATCTTGCCACTCGAGTCATTATTGCAGTTCACAACATTCAGAACCAGGAAACACTGTTGATAAACGTTTCCCCCAGCAGCCTACATAGCATATTCCAGTACTAGAATAGCTAGCTAGCAGGGAAGAAGCTTCTTGGTCTGTATTGATTTTATTTCTCCATATCATGTGACCAACCTGAGTGTTCTGCTCAACAGCAGGGTATCATAATGCAAAACCAGATGAAATGGTATGGTTTGTGCTGAAATATAAGTTCATACAAATTGGCCACTATATATATATATACCATTTTACGGATCTTGACTGGACTGGAGCTCTAAAAGTTTGTTTTGGAGCCAAATGTGAGTGAGTGCACATGACTTAAAAACACAGATTCAGATACTCATGTTCCATTGAGATAAAAGTTTCATGAAGTTTTTTCAGTAACAGAACAAAGAGTCATAAATCAAGATGTTTTTGAAATACTTCCATGGGAAACATCAAGTAGGTGAGTTATTACAATGCAGGGAAATCTCTTACAGCCTTCAGGTGTTACCTGATGGCATTCTTAGTCTATGGGTTGTTGGAAGCTACCGATTTTGTTTGCACATTCCAAGAGAATTCCACCTGATAGCCACAAGAATGATGTGGGTAATGAGTGGCTATTAAGGGGGCTAGAGACAGCCCAAGATAACTGGGCTCCAAATATACAACATTACAGCTTTCCACAATCACAAAATTTATATTCTGTTAGTTAGCTAGTAGCATCTTTAACATAGGTGTGGACTTGTTCTCGGGAAATTTAGTTCACAAAGCTCTACACATTGTAATATGACTGCATCTGTCCTTTCACAAAAGGAGCATGTTCTTGTCAATATCACATAACTGATTGTGTTTGGTTTTTCCTAAGGTAGGGAGATGAATCTGTACTATTTTTCTTACCAAACATAGAAGAATATGTATTATACAAACAAGAAGTTTTATGTGCTAATACATCCTTTGAGAGTGATGAGGAATTAAAATTAACCTACATAAAATTAACCCACATCAAGAAGACTTAAAGCATCAGAGTATGGGCTTTTAGACTAATGATTATGCTTAATAGAAATACATATTTTTTCTTTTTCAGTCTTTTTGAGACAGGGTCTCCCTATAGCCCCAGCTGTCCAGGAACTCACTATGTAGACTGGGCTGGCCTTGAACTCACAGAGATCTGCCTGCCTCTGCCTCCCAAGTGCTGGGATTAAAGGCGTGCGCCACCACGCCCGGCCCAGAAATATGCATTTTTAAAAATGTTTTTTATTTATTACTTTTATTTTATGTGTATGAGTATATTGCCTGCATGTATATTCTGGGTACTTTTCTTTGAATGTGTTACAAGCCACTTGATATTAACCATTTACTTTTTATTTAAAAGTTGTTTATTATTTTTTATCTCATGTGTATGAGTGTATTGTCTGCATGTAGGTAAGTGTACCCCTGTTGTGCAATGCCTGCAGAGGTTGGAAGAGGGCATCAGATCCCCTGGAAGTGCAGTTAAAGGGTGGTTGTTAACCACCATGTGAGTGCTAAGATGCAAACCAGGGTCCTCTGCAAGAGCAGTCAGTGGTCTTAACCTCTGAACCATCTTTCCAGCCCTGAAACATATCGTTTTAGTCTATATTTTGAGATACACATGAGTGGAATTCCATCTGGGAAAACCAGAAATTCTGAAATTGAAGCCCCCTTTCTACTCATCAACATTTCTGGTTAAAGAAATGATTTTTTTTCTAATGAAGCAGTTTTTAAACTCAATGTTTTATAGATGTTTGTAGAACTCAACTTTTCTTAGAAAACTCAAGGAATGCAAAAGTCAGTATTTTATTTCATTATCAATTACTTACAAAGAATGAACTATGAAGAGACCACAAAACTTTACCTAATGGATCCTGTTACTAAAAGCCCTGTGGCCATAGATGGGATATCATATCAGAAAAATCACTAGAGACTCCTACAACATGTTTTAATGAATGCAAAGTTCTTTCACATGGATGGTGGAAAACATAAATTACTGAAATAGAGACTGTTCGGGGGGAAGGAAGGCGTGCTGGATAAGGTCCTTGTCAACTAGACACACCTGGGAAGAAGGAATCTCAACTGGATAATTTCCTCTCTCAAATTGGCCTGCAGGCACATCTGTGAGGCATTTTCTTAATTATTGATTGATTTGGGAGGGACTAGCCCACTGTGGGTGGTGTCACACTCCTGGGCAGGTGGTTCTGGGTTGTATAAGAAAGCAGGCTGAGCACAGGCCAGCGGATCAAGCCAATGAGCAGTGTTTCTCCCATGGTCTATGCTTCAGTTCCTGTCTCCAGGCTACTGCCCTGAATTCCTGCCCTGACTTGCCCCAGTGATGGACTATCACTTGGAAGAGTAAGATACAATAAATCCTTTCCTCCTCAAGTTGGCTTTGGTCAGTGTTTGATTATATAACAACAGAAAACTAGCTAGGACAGACTGCAAGATACAAATAATCATGAGATGGCCACACTGTGATTTTATGGAAGTGTCACTAGATGGCAGCATCTTATCAAAAGAAAAACAGCATTCTCCCAAGTCTCCAGCAATCCTGAAGGCGCTTTCATTATTTCACCTATAAGAGTATTATGTTGCCCTGTTCTGATTTTTTTCTAGTTCCCTGTCTAGAGCTTGTAATGCTGATTATTCTCCCCTTTACTTCTCCTTCACATCTCCTATTCATGATTCAAGGACTTTCTTTTCCTCTTAGAGACAAGAGTTATGCAATTTGGGAGTCTTTTAGATAGACCCACTGAAGGGATATTCCAATTGCCTCACCCTGCATCCCTGTTCAGCATGGAAGAAGCCAGAGCAGTCTGTGTCCCTATTCCCTATTGGCAATTTGGGTAACCCCTTTAGAGGATGGCATGGTAAGAATAGGAGGTAGGAATTGGCTAGGCAGTTAGGGTAAAAAGGCCCCAAAGAAAAGTAGCCAGTTTCTTGGCTAAAAGTCAAAATGTCATTGGGCCTCTTAGCTGAACATACTCTGTTCCAAAGGCCAAAAATGTCAGAAGTATTTGGGAGCTTGTATCTAATCCTTAAAAGATTTTAGGGTTACCTCTTCAGAGGGGGGAATGTTGGAGGGAAGGGAGTGGACATGGATTTGATCAAAACACCTTATATGCATGTATGAAATTCTCAGTAAAGTTTTTGTAAAAGTTAAAATTTAAAAAATTAAAAAATGAATTTAAAAAAGTACGACATAAAATGCATAGGGGGAAAAAGAACAAAGAAAAGAAAAGAAACTATGCTTGTCTGCCTAGTTTGTACAGTTTTAAAAATTAAAATAAAAATCCAAATTTTTTCAACACGTTTTTACCCCAAATTACCCACACATCTATTATGTAATCAGCTTGAAAACCACACGAAACATAGCTATGTCCAGCCAACACAATAACTTTACTTTCTACTCAATCTCATTTATTCATTTATTTCTTAAACACTGCAATTTCTTCCAGCCTGCCATTTTCAGGTGAACTTTCTAAAACACACACTTAAACTAATTCCCTGATTCCCTTGTATAATCTTTACTAAGATCAGAGACTAACTTCTACTTGTTGGTGTGGCTCTTAAAGAGCTTCATGAACTGCTCCTTTCTAGGTGTCCAGAGACCCTATACCACCTTCCCTCCATTTGTATAAAGTTTAAATTCTGCCTTGATATCCTTTCCTCGTTTTCCTGATGCTATTGTTCCAGTGGGCCCTTCAAAGTCATGTGCTAGAAACTTAACCCTAAAATCCCCATGCAATGATATTTAAACTGGACTCATTGGGAAGGAATTAGCATTAACTGAAGTTATGAGCATCTTCCCACCCCATGGCATTTCAGACTTTACAAACAGGGAGGAAAGGAAAACACCCCAGAGCTGGCATACTTGCTCCATCTCCCCACGCTATGCTCTCTGTCCTGATATGATGCAGAAAGACAGTTCCCCCCTTTCCATTGGCTTGTTCTTGTACTTCTTAGCTTTTAAAACCATGAGTTAAATAAAACCCCATTCCTTACAAACTATCCAGTGTATGTTATTCAGTCACAGCAGCAGGAAACAGATGGATCTGAATGGTTCAGATTATATGTTCACACGAGAACTTCAAAGTTGGCTCCTATTCCTAACCTTCTCTTGGCTTACATAGATCTAATGCAAAAATCTCCAACGCTATTGCCTTATTCCCTAACACAATAGGAACTGAAAGTATTGTTGAATAAATAAATAAGTAAATGAACAAACAAAAAGCACACAATTGTCAAAGATATTCTTTTACCTATCTTGGATTTCTTTCTTTCATGAATATTTGTTTGTTTGTTTTCATTTTTTTAAATTGAATTTTTGTGATTTTATACAATATGATGGCATTTAGATCTACTTCCCTCTCCACACCTCCCCTGATTGCAACTCTCTTATATACAATATGTCCTATAGAGTATGATTTGCATCCCCAAATATCTTGTAGTTCAGATACAGTCACTGGGTCCACCAAGAGTCCCAACCCTGTAAAATACTGTCTCCCTCCCAGCAGTCATCATTTGCCAAAAGTTCCTTAGGTTGGGTTGGGATTCCTTATCCACTTCCCCATGTCTATGCTGGGATTTTTGTCTGGTTTGAGCTTGCATGGGACTTGTGCATGCTGTCCCCATTGCTGTGAGCTCATATGAGTGACTGACCAGCTGTCTGCAAGGCTATGTCCTTATGGCATCCACCCCTTTACCTTGGGTTATCAATAGCTCTCTAATTGGAATTCAAGCCTGCTCAATGGGAGGTCAAAAACACAGGACTAGAGAAGTCATAAGATCTTAAAGAAAAACCTGCTTTTGCCACATTCTTAGACAACGTAAATGCAATGCAACTTTATTCTAAATATGCATCTTCCTATTTACAGACGAGTGTACCTTTCACCCCTAATCTTGGATTTTAAAAAGAAGATTCCTTGAGGTTTGTTTCAAACCTAATTTTATTGTATGTTATTTTTCTCTAGAGACATCTTTTAAAATGTAGTATCTGTGCTAAATAGCAGTTCAATAAGTTCAAAATCCATCTCAATAAAATAAGAAATATCATGCAAGTTTTGTTTTCACCATCATTAACACTAAGAATTTTTCTGATCTGTGGCATGGAATGTTACAGAGCTAATGCTGGAATTTCTAGGGAAACAGCTAACACACTCTTTTTCAACATTTATAAAATGTAATAAGAAGTGAAACTGAGTGTTTTTAAGTAGAAGTGAAGTTTTTATAATTTTGATAGCTCTGTGACAGCTCCCTTCTATTATTTACTTTGCTCCTTCTTCACCCCCAAAACCATGTGAATCATGAAGAACAATTGTGAGTAGTAGATTTGGATGTAAAAATGTCATTATAAGAGACAGAATGTCTCTACCCAGGGCTGATTGTCACTTTGTGTGGATCTGTATGCTCATATGGATTATCAAAATTACAAAACAGTGAGGTGAGGAAATAACCTCTGTCCACCTGAATCTGACTCATAGTTGTAGCTGTCTCGTACTTGTAGGTACATATTAGGATACCTATGTCCTTTTGTACTACCCACCTCTGAATGTTCACTATTAAGAGGTAGCCTAGACTACAGTAAATGGGCCTTTTCTCTCTCCACTGCCACTATCACTGTGCTGTGTGTTCCAAGTCTTCTCAGCCTCTTCAAGGCTAGTGAAGACCCTAGATGGTACTCCTATGTGACCATGCCTTGACACTTATCAGTACCACAGCCTCAGTTCCTGCAGAAAGAGCTCTGAGACCTCTGAACATCACCCTTTGCTTGTTTCAAGGTCCAAGAAACTGAAACCTAAATTCAAACAATATTCTCTTAAGAAGTTTAAAAATGTGATGAAAATTTTTGTTTTTAAAATGTGTAAGAAAGACAGATGTGGTAGTATGTGCCTTTAATCCCAACCCTCAGGATGTAGAGGAAAAGTTAAAATTCATAATCATGTACAGACCCTAAGTTTAAAACAAAAGCGAAGATCTGCTAGACTGCTCCCACCATCCCTGTCAACACCTCATCTCAGACTAGATATTCAAAAAATCTGTCCTTTTATCCACTTCAAAGTTACCAGGATCTTATCAAAAGTCCTCATTTTTTCTTTTTTCTTTCAACCCTGGTTATGCACAGGAATGAAGTATTAGTGTACTATGCCCACTTTACATTAAAGGTAAGTTCTATGGGTCACAATTTCTTTCCAAAAAGTACTTACAGTAATCCACTGCATTTTAGCATATGTTAAGACTGTCAGTTAGTTACTCAGCTATCTCAGTGAGAACAGTGGCTCTTCACTATTGAAACAGAAATAACAACATGCAAACATGAAGAGAGAAGATACAGTCTTTCAGACACAGCTTCAGGGGAAGGTTTTAGAAATTATGTAGCACTGTAAAAAGACTCAACATGTGAGTTCTGCAACATCTGATGGCAGAGTTCTAATGCTATTCAAGGTAATATTAGTTCTCAGGCTCTTGTAAATAATACAGAACACCAAAACAATAAATAATATGCATCATAGAAAAATAAAGCCACACAGTATTTTATCCCAGAAGGAGCTGTGAGATGATGAGTTCTAAATGTTCATATTGAAGATCAGTCGCAACCTGGGACAAAAATGAGGAAAGCTAGGATGCCAAACAAAATGGTTGCCCTGAAATTAAAGTCTAATAGTCTCAAATGTGTCTCATACGAAATATTTTAATATGTAATTATATACAAAAACTGATGACACTCTCTACATTTTAAATTGATTTCAAAACTCCCTTTGTCTCATGTATTGATTGATGGTACTTAAGCAATGTGTTTGCAGAGGAGCCAACAGGAGATAGCAGTTTCTGATAAACTGAGCATTGCTTTGTAACTTTCCTGTCCCAGAAAGGTTAATTTTAAAGATAAGAAATCCAGTAAGAGACTGTTTTGAATCAAAAAAGTTTGTCATAAGCACGGGTATATGCAGAAACCAAAGTACTTACTGTAATAGAAATGGGTGCGTTAGCAGGCATGGTGGTGCATGCCTGTAATCCCAGCACTTGGGAAACTGATGCAGAAGGATCAGAAATTTGAGGTCCGTTTGGGCTACCAATCACACAACAAGACCATGTCTCAAAAAATTCTTTCACCTTGGAATCTGAAGGAAATTAAAATGAATTTTTTATCATGATATTTTCACACTCTAATCTGTGTTCAAGTATAAGCTAAAAAACTGAAAATGGAATTTCTCATGAAACAGTTGACCTGTGTAAATTAGAGCAGCACAGTATGAGGATTTTCTTACTCTGAAGCTACATTCACTTATAACATAACATTCCCTGAAGCCTTTTCTTTATTTTCTATTTATTTTTATTTTTTTTTGTATATGAATGGTTTGCCTGCATATATGTAAGTGCACCATGTGCATGCAGTGCCCATGGAGGTCAGAGGAGGGCACTGGATCCCCTGGAACTGAAGTTCTGAACAGTTAGTCAACATGTGGGTGCTGGGTACCAAGCCTAGGTCCTCTGTAAGAGCAGCCAGTGCTCTTAGTTGCTGAGCCAGCTCCCCAGCCCACCTTTTGTGTGTGTGTGTGTGTGTGTGTGTGTGTGTGTGTGTGTGTGTGTTTAAGAAATGTGTAGTCATAGCAATGACCCAGAAGGAAAATGACTGGTTGGAAGTATTAGGTTTGAAACAGTGACAGAGATGGAACGCTAGGGAGAAAGAAGTGGATAGGAGCAGGCAGAGCTTATCGTTGAATAAAATCCCCAGAACACTGAATGGGGTAGTGAAACTTTACCGATGCCAAAGATGTCCAAGTAATCCTAAATTCTGGATGCCTTTCTGAATGCTATTTCTTTCACAGGAAGATCACTTTTACATCTTTTGAAATGAGTATCTGTGTATCCTAAGTTATTGTTTAAGTTTTAGGACATTTCCAGAAACGTGATTCACATAGTCAACTACTCTGTTGGAGAAACTGATAAAGAATCTGGTGCCATGGTTGGTTCTTTAGTTTTAGGGACAGAGGACAAACAGAATCAACAGCTTTTGATTTGAGAATGTAACTTCTGAGCTATCTGTAAGCTCTCTTTGAGCCAATTCATGTTACGATTTTGGCCAAATTTTAAATGAATTTCAAATGCATATGTGTAAATTTTGTCATGATATTCTGGGCCGTATTTTACAAGATACACCAGTGTATCTGTTCTTTCTTTTGTCTTACTTAACAGTCTAAGGCAAATGTCCATCTATATGCCTGTACATTCCATCTCAGTTCTTCAAAGATGGAAGTGATGGAATTTCTCCTAATTTTCCCCCTCTCTCTTTTTCTCTTTAACCCAAACCTGACATGTGAGAGGTCAATATGCACATGAAAGAATGAAGTTTTGAGAATGTGCTGTAGGCCTTCCTGCTTCAATTCTGTCCAGTGTCATGTAGATTTCATGCAGTTCTGAAAATGCTTGAAAGTTCCTTTAATGAGGACAACTCAAACAGCACATCCACAGATGCAGGTGATGGACACTGGGGCTACTTTTGCTAGGAACTTTGCTGGTGGAGCAGCAGCCTGATAGACTCACCAGGAAGGGTGAGAAGCCAGTGTCCTGAGGCCATTCTACGTGAGTTGTGGATCTGAGACTGAGAAAGGAACTTCTAATGTTGAACAGAGTCTTGTCTGGATTAATCTCCATTTCCTATTCTTGAAATCCAGGAACACTATAAAATATACGCATTTTCGAAATTCTCAGAAAAGTCAATTGTATCGACTATTGAAACAGAAGTCTTAGAATCTCAAAGGAAATGACAAGAAAAGATCACATATTCTTTTCTTTGACTTTCATAAATTCTAAGACCTCTTTGCCACTGCACAACTAATTTACATGTGTAAAAGGAGACAGTTCAGCGGAAAGGATCTTTCATAGCAGCCATCAAAAAGACAGCCTTGGTATCAGTCATAGGTAGACTCCAATTCCAGCCTTCATTATCTGGTTAAGTGACCAGGGGCAAGTATTTTTCAGGCTCAGTTTTTGAGTCTGAGCTGTGATGAAAGCTCACTGTTAGTTCTGCTGGGAAAACTGAAGGCACTTACTGTTCAGTAAGCACCTGAACAGGTCAACAACAGAGACTGCTATTATTCTATTCCCATTTAGGCAATGCATTATTCCAGAAACTAGTCATTATTTTAGTCCTAAAAGTAGACACTAAAGCTAGAGGAGGGGCTCAGTGATAAAGCATCATTTGGGTAGCCTGGATTCAAATGAAGGAGAGAGAGAGAGAGAGAGAGAGAGAGAGAGAGAGAGAGAGAGAATTTAATTAAGGTTGCAGAGAGAGAGAGAGAGAATAAGCCTGACAAATTAAGAAATGAAATTGAATGGAAGGGAGAAAAGGAGCATCTTTCTAGTAAAGCTTAATGGAATTTAGTGAGTCCATTTAGAAGGAATAAGACAAGTAAGTGCTGCTTGGAGAGGAAGGCCAAAGGACTCAGGAGCCAGGAAAAGCAAATCAACGCCGAGACTCTGAGACTCTGAAGCACTCTGTACCTTGTAGATGAGAACTTCTTATTATCTAAAAATAAAGTTGTCATTTTTAATATCTAAATCAGTGACCTCTCCCATATTTTTTAATACTCAGGATGGAACCCTGGGCCTCATGCATGCAAGACAAGCACTCTACCCTTGGGCTACATTTTTTTTTTTTTTTTAACCACATATCCTTATTGAATCTTAGATGTTTAAAACCAGGAAAACACAATAAACTCAGCAGCACTATTCTCTTTCACAGGCTTTCTCTTTCTGATAAGGATCTTATGCAAAATAAAGCTCATTTGATTTATTTCAGACTTTAAATGGGAAAATAGCTTCAGGCCATTTTTCATGCTTAATTTAATTGATTTAATTTTTAATGATTTAACAGAGCAGTCTGCAGAGAATAACTGTGACAAAGAATAGAAAAGAATGTGGAAAAGAACTTAGAATTTATTAAAAGTACCCTGATTTTTAGGGTAATTAGGAATTGTAAGTAATTATCCAGAAACTTGTGGTTATATTTGAAAACAGAATTGTGTTCTTTAAGTAATACTGTAAACAACCAACTCGGCCTGACCAATGTTTTTGCTGATGTTACACCCACGTATCCATTCACTGATATAACATGTATTTAAAGAGAAATCACTATGAACAAAACACTGTCAGGAGCCCATGAGTTTTGCAAAATCAAATGCTCTTCCAATGTAAACTTCCTAAATTTGAGAGTTAAAATAGGTATAACAATAATTATAAGGGAGAGAAAAAGGCAACCAGTGCTATGTTCCCTGTTGTGTTCTGCAAATACTGCAGGAAGATAAGTTCATCTTGCCACAAAGGTGCAAAAGCTTTCATGGTGAAGGTCAAGGATTTCACACTCAGATTTCCTAAGTCAAGCAACTAACATGAGCTGAAGAAAGATTTATCTTCACCTTGATGGTAAAGATGCCATAGTGTAAACATCCATGTAAATGTCAGTTGCAACTCAGCTTCATTCAGCACAGAGATATGATGCTAAAGAGCTTAAGACCCATTGAGGAACAGAGTCCATGTCAAGTCTCCCCACTTGTTACTGCTCATAAATGAAGGTCCAAACTTCTGGCTTTCCAGAAAATATATGCAAGTAATTGTTTTTATATAAAATATCATTCTTTGTAATAGTTGGTACATTAAAAAATTCTAAAATGTAGTAGGTTTATTGTAATAGAATGAGGGCTACATAAAGAAAATCTTTAGAGTGTGTTTTAACCTGAGGAGCAGATATGGGTCAAGCTGGGGAAGAAGAATTGCGGATCTTGACTTGTGAGATTCTATCCTGGGAGGAAGAAAGCTGAAAACAGAGCTTTGGAGGCAGAGAGCAGGACAGTGGCCATAACTACTATTTGGTGTACTTAATATACAAGTTGTGTGAAGCACAACAGTGGAAAATATGCTACTGTATTCACAAAATCACACAGTGATCAGGATTCTATTCTACAAACAGGGAGTGATGGTCATCACTTGGGAGAAAAGGGATGAAGGACATTTAGATAGAAGATAGATCTCCCCGCCACAATCCTTCTGATAAAGTGCAGGTGGATTTTCACACACAGGCCGACTTTCAGCCTTTACTCATCAGTGTATTTACCTGTTTTGTCTTAGGATCGAAAGTATGGTTTAATTTATCCTTCACATAGTAACAGTAATTATATCTGGAGACAGTCATAATTAGATGTGAGATCAAAGAACGTTCTCCCAGAAGATAGTTTTTGACTTATTTCTGTGTCAATCTCAGTGACCAATTCCTTCATTCAATTTGTTTCTTATTGTGTTCTAGATATGATAATAATGCATAAAAAGTCTTTAGGACAATCCTTAAGGCACTTCTCTTAAATTTGTTGCCTTATAGCCTGTGTTGTGGGGGCTGGGCATAGTGTCGCATGCTTGTCGTCACAGCATTCCTGTTGAGGCAGGAGGATGGCAAGTTTGAGGTCAGTCAGCCGTATAGCAAGATCCTGTCTTAATACTACAAAAACAATAAAAAAGAGGGAAATTTCATAAACAGTTTAGTAGTTATCTTCTTTCGTTGCCACCTTTTCTTGGGCAGATTATGTATAGGTAAGTGAACATTTTCCAACTCAACTAATTTTTGAAGTAGACATTAGTAAACTGGTTAACATTAATACTTAAACTGATGAAAGAACTGGGCAGAGAACGTGGCATGGATGACACCTTCCACATTTTATTGAAGATTATTTTCCTGTTTAAGGCTCTTTTGGAATTCCATAGTCTTTCCTTTACATTTGTATGGAAAATAGTACATAAATTCGAATGGGTATGTACATTTCATGTTGAAAAGCTTTTATTTTTTAGCATAACAGGACAAATCAGCCTTCTTTGATTAGTCAAAAGGAATGAAAAATGGAATATTAGATAACTACCCTGATTCTTAGACAACTAGTTTTAGAATTTGCATCATTTACAAAATAAAAAATAAAAAACCTCTGCCTGTAATTTCTCCTCAGGAGGTCCTGGGATTAGCTGGGGAGTGAGGCTGAGATGAAGAAAGCGATCCCCTGTGGCTCCAAAGAGAATGGTTTCGAACATCACAGGTCCTGATTGACAACAGGAGGCTTGTTTTTCCATATCTATAATCCAATAATCACATCTGGAGACTAGACTTCTCTTCTACTGAGAGTTAATCTTTTTTTTTTTTTTTCTTATATGGTCCGCTTAATCAAGTCTTAATAAAACACCTGGTAAAGGCCTCTTAGAAACACTTTTAAAATTTTAGGTCCTTGGGCACCGATCCTCATGAATGTATTTTTTAAAATATTTTTTTGAGCTTTTGTACATTTCATACAACAGTTTTTAATCAAATTAAGATCCCCTCCTCCTTGCATGCCCCCATCCCACCCCCACCGGATCAAGCATTTTACCCAGGTGTACTAAGGTACAAGTTCATCCACTGGAGTTTATTCAGCATATCTAGAGATCTTAAGGAGGCCTACTCTCCCTCCCCCAGGAACAGTCTCTAACAATTCTTATGCCGGCCCTCCACCCATTTCCCTCTCACCACTCGGCCTTTGTCTGAGTTGGCATGGGTCTTGTGTTTATCGCCACCATTGCAATAAGTTCACATGGGCTAACCCTGGCTCTTACAATCTTTCCACCTCCTCTTCCACAATGGTCCCTGAGCCCTGGGTGGGTGAGGTTTAATACTGGAGTCCTATCCAGGGATAGGCCTTCTGTGTGCATTGCGCTTTGTTGTATGAGGAAGCTTCACTGGTGAGAGCTGAGGAATGCAGTAGTATTCTCTCCACCCCCTGTTCCACTATGTTCCATGAGCCTTAGTTGTAGAGGTTCTGCTGTAGATACACTCTAGATCTGTCACCTAGGGGTGGGCATCTCTCAGATGTGTATTCTCTGTGTGTGACTAGTTGTAGAACTCTACAGTACCCTCCATCTGTTGCAAAAAGAAGCTTCTTCGATGAGTGGTGTACTGTATACTTGTCTGTAAATATAAGGATCCATATTTAAGATATGGTAGATTTAATTTGTCTAGAGATATGACAGAGATATGGTTTTGTCTAGGATATGAACTTTCCAGCCGTGTATATTTGGCTATAATTACAGTGCCACTCACAAATTCACTCCTGTTGAGAGGGTTTTAAGTCCAATTAGATAGCTGCTGATTACCCCTCAGATAATGGTGCCACTACTGCACCAACAGAGGTAGTTTGCTGTGCTGGTTTATTATGATGTTTATTTGGCTTTAAGACTGGGTTGGACCACTGATTGATTTTCTACCTTAGCAGCTTACATAATATCCTCTAGAACTATGAGAGCTAGTCTTCAGGGACAATTTTTCCAGGTTAGTTCCTGCTCCATTGCTACAAATACTGTCCAAATTATGACCTGTCTTCAGCAGTAGGGTCTTCCCTTTGTATTCTGGGAGCTAACCAAGGGCTCTGACAATAATCTCTATAATTTTGGGAGTCTCTTGGACTACTCAGACCAACCACTTGAAGGAGGTCTCTCCTGTCTGGCACTTTACCTGGGGGCTCATCAATGTATTTTGACTTAGTGATTTCTGAATCTCACATGGGTGGAGTCAAGACTATGGATAATTTGTTGTGTGCAACAAAATAATCCTGTACTATTACAAAGACCTGTAAGTTAAGGGGAGAGTCTATCTTAAATTTTACTTTCCTCTTTACTAAAGCATAGATTGAAGTTCTTTGACCAATTATTTTATGTGCAGCTGCAGTGTGAGTCTGCTTATACACATCTACAAATGCACACATGCACACACATCTACATATACACAGATGCATATTCATCTACATGTACACATCTACAAATGCACACATATACATACATGCCATCAAACATTTACAAATGCACAAATATACACATCTAAATATACACATCTGCACACATATTTACATGTACACACACATCTACAAATGCACACATGCAAAGACACTTCTACAAATACATTCATCCAGACAAATATCAACAAATACATATCAACACACATCTACATACATTGTACATATACATGCATGCACAGACATCGACATATACACCCTAGATACACATACATCTACATATACACATATGCACACACATCTACGAGTACACACATAAACACAAATCAACATATACACACATGCACATTCATCTACATGTATACACATCTACAAATGCACACATATAAGTACACATCTACAAATACACATATGGATACCCATCTACACCTGCATATAGTTACATATAGATACATGCACACACAAACATTTTTCTTTTCCTCTTCCTTAGATTTCACAGATAGAATCAAGTACAGATTGTACTGCTGGAAATCAGTATAGAAACTTAATCTCTGAAGATTATTTAAAGCCTGTTTTTATTATAACTGAATGAATGACAATAAGAATAGTCTCTTGAGAGATCAAAGAAGTATTTGTATGGTATGAAACATACCTTCTGCTTGGTATCATTTACTCTGAGCTGTGTCACAATGATAGGCTTTCAATTTTTGCAGAGATTATAACATTAACTCTTCCATTCTCCCCATTCTTATCTCACTCCAATTCATTCTCATCATTGCAGTAGGAAATTTATTTCAAAAATTAAAATAAATATGGCTTCTTAAACATCTAAAGCCGCTCAGTGGCTTCCCATGCATCTTGAAGGAGAAGTTATTATAGCTCGGGAGATGCAGTTTTTGCCTCCGTGGTACACTGTGTCTTGTCCATTTTTCTCTAAAGTAATACAATCAAATTATAATGAAAGTTTGGCTTCTTTGTAAACCTATTACTTTAAACTTTCTGGACCAGACCTCACCATGCTCATCCCCCCTAAAGGGAGTTTCATGTGGGTAATCTCTGCTATATAACTGGTTCTAGCTGCATCATCACCAAGAGGGTCACTCTCACACTCCATGCTGCCTTAGATGGTTTATTAGTAAACCTATTACTAGAATTTCCTGTACAAATATTTGCTGATTAATGAAAGGTCCAGATGCATGTCACTTTACTATAGAGAATATGGTGACAAAATTCTTTTTATGTGTTAATGATAAGATCTTCTCAAGTGAACTTGTTTACATTTTCTAGTAAAGATGGCTTTATATTAAAAACCCAATGCTGAATACTTGTAAGAGGTTAAAATTTTTTTGGTCTTTTTGAGACAAGGTCTCCCTGTAGCCCCAGCAGTCCTGGAAAAGAGGTTAATTTTAATACAGAAGTATGCACAAGACCCATGCAAACTCAATCAGACAAAAACCCTGTGTAGAACTGGGTAAATGGGCAACACACCCCAACCTTAGCTGAAGGACTATTGACAACGGATTACTGATGGGTGAGGGAGAGTTGATCTTCTTTAGGGAATAGACTCTAGGTAGGCTGACTAGACTCCAATGGATGAATTTCCACTGAGGGATGTCAGATACACAAACTTAACATATATGACAGAATGCTAGAAATCTGGTTGGGGGTATGGGAGGTATGGATGGGGGAAAGGGTATAAAGATGATTAAGGTGTTTTGTATGAAGAACACAAAAATTCAATAAGAAATATATATTGAATAAAATGTATGCATCATCAGGTATAGGATTTTAGCACAGGAACCCCCAAAAGCCCAGGAGATGACACATGATTATTTCAAAGTTTAGAACATTGATGAAAGAAGATTGTGAATTCCAGGCCAGACTGGGCTACAAAAACAAAACAAAACCCACACATTATGCCAATTTATAATAGATATATAAACAAAAGTGTCTAAAATATTTCCCATCTAACTAATAACTCACCATAAGCTTGGCAATTATGTAGTTATGTCCTCAAAGAACCTACTTTCCTGAAAAATTTAGGTCTGTGCTGAAGATAATAAATTGTTCTTTGTGGTATGATCATTCATATGTGAATGTTGCTTGGTAGCTCCGACATTTTACTAAGTGACTTTATTCATTATATCTTTATTCATACTTCTTTTTTTCCTTGTGATTCACTACTGAGAATTAATTCTGTGCATGTGTGTGTATGGGTATATATGTGTACATTATATGAATACATGAGCATGAACTGAAGCCAGAGGAGGATATCAAGTATGCTAATCTGTCAGTTTCCAACTTATTTCCTTGAGACAGAGTTTCTAACTAAACCTGGAGCTTGCAAGATTTTTAAGCAAGGCTGGCTGTCCAGAACAATGCTGGGGTGACAGGAGAATGAATAGCCATACCCAGAGGTTTACATAGGTGCTAGGGATTCGGACTCAGTTTCCACAGCAAGAATTATTTTCCACTGAACAACCTCCCCTTCTCTCTCTGTCTCTCTCTCTTTTATGTGTGTGTGTTTGTGTGTGTGTTTGAAGATACACAGTTTCATTATGTTGCCCAGTCTAGCCTTAAACTCGTAGACTCAAATGACTCTCTTTCTTCAGTCTCTCAAGTACATAGAATTACGTGCACATTCCATCATGCCAGGCTGAGAATAATTCAGCTTTATTAACACTGATTGAATTGTAATTGCTTTATTGTTTATTAGTAATTTAAAGAGCTTATTGTTGGGCCTAACAGATAATTCACATACAAAAATTAAAGGCATTACATGACATAGTATTAAGTAACCACCTGCATTTCAAATTCAGTAGGCTAAAAGAAAACAAATATGGAATTTCCCGTGTGTGTGTGTATATACTCTGATGTCTAAAAGAGATGAGAAATTCAAGCATTCATTTATTCATACATCCATTCAACAGATACTTATTTGGAACTCACTATCTGCCTGGAAAATTTTGTTTTATGTGCTGAAAGACATTTTATAGGGAACGTAACTGGGGACAGGGATTTTATTTTCTATTTTTTTTTTTATGTGTATGAGTGTATTGCCTGCACGTATGTGCACCTATGTCATGCAATGCCCATGGAGGTCAGAAGAGGGTATCTGATCCCCTGGAACTGGAGTTACAGATGGTAGCTAGCCAATATGTGGGTGCTGAGAATTGAACCCGGGTCCTTTGCATGAGCAGCCATTGCTCTTAACCGCTGAGCTATCTCTCCAGTCCCAGCACCAACTTTCTTAAGGATCATATTATTAAATATTTTATTAGTCTGTCATTTGGCTTTTAAAACTTCAGTATAGTCTCTTCAATTCTTGATCAACATGTTGTTTGTATACGAATTCTAATGTGGAAATACTCAGTGGAAATGAGTGAAATTTTTTTCATTTCTGACTAAAAATCTCATACATTCCCTATTTTCCTACTGAGGCCTGTATTCCAATGCATGTTTTCCTTTTTTACATGTTGAAAATTATATAATTTGTTCTCTTGATCGTAGCCAGTCTGACTGGGGTAAGATGAAATCTTAAAGTGGTTTTAATTTGCATTTCCCTAATTATTAGTGATGTTGAACATCTTTTAAGATGCTTCACGGCCATCTTTACTTCTTCTTTGGAGAACTCTCTGTTCAGCTCCTTAGCTCATCCTTTAATTGGGTGACTTCCTGTCTTGATTCTCTGTTTTTTGAGTCCGTTATATATTCTGGATATTAAACCTCTGTCGGATGTGTCGCTGGTAAAGATTTTCTCCCATTCTGTGGGTTTTCTGTTCACTTCCCTGGTTGCCTCCTTTGATGTACAGAAGCTTTTTAGTTTAATGAGGTCCCATTTGTTAATTCTTGCCCTTGTTTCCTGAGCAATTGATGACCGATTTAGAAAGTCCTTTCCTACTCCTATATCTTGTAGGTTTTTCCCAATGTTTTCTTCTAACAGTTTCAGAGTTTCAGGTTTTACATTAAGGTCTTTGATCCATTTGGAACCGACATTTGTGCAGGGCGAAAGATAGGGATTTAGTCTCATTCTTCTACAAGTGGGGATCCAGTTTTGCCAGCACCATTTGCTGAACATGCCATCTTTCCTCCAGTGAATATTCTTGACCTCTTTTTCAAATATCAGGAGAAATTGCATTTACTCATATTTGCGTCTTCAATTTTGTTCCATTGATCTATGGGTCTATTTTTTGTGCCAGCACCATGTTGTTTTTATGACTATAGCTCTGTAATACTTTAATATCTGGTATAGTAATCCCCCCAGCATGCT
>NW_008360320.1:10081652-10083994 GCF_000622305.1 Nannospalax galili
TATAATATATCATCTGCATAAAGGGATAATTTGATCTCTTCTTTTCCAATTACTACTTTTAATTTCCTTCTCTTGTCTTATTGCTCTTGCAAGAGTTTTAAGCACTATGTTAAAGAGAAGTAAAGAGAGTGGACAGCCTTGTCTGGTTCCTGATTTCAATGGGAATGCTTCCAGGTTTTCTCCATTTAGAATGATGTTGGCTGTGGGTTGGTTATATATGGCTTTAATTATGTTGAGGTATGTTCCCTCCAGTCCAATTCTCTCTAGCACTTTGAACATAAATGCATGTTGAATTTTGTCAAAGGCTTTCTCAAGACCATGTGGTTCTTATCTTTGAGCCCATTTATATGATTTATGACCTTTATTGACTTATGTATATAAAACCATCCCTGCATCTCTGGGATAAAGATGACTTGATCATGGTAGATGATCTTTTTGATGTGTGTCTGTATGCAGTTTGCAGGTATCTTGTTGAGAATTTTTGCATCTATGTTCATTAAGGATACAAGGCTATAGTTTTCTTTATTGGTTGTTTCTTAACCTGGCTTTGGTATTAGAGTGATGTCGGCTTCATAGAAGGAATTTGGAAGTTCTCCCTCCATTTTTAGCTTTTTGAATAAGTTAAATACTATTGGATGTAGATCTTCTTTAAATGTCTGATAGAATTCTGCTGTAAATCCATCTGGTCCTGGGCCTTTTTTAGTCGGGAGGTTTTGTATTACTGTTTCGATTTCTTTTTGTGTTATGGGTCTGTTTAAGCTGTTACTCTCTTCTTGGTTTAGTTTTGGTGGTTCTTATGCCTTTAGATATTCACGCATTTCTTTTAGGTTTTCAAATTTATTAGCATATATGTTTTTACAATATTCCCTTAAAATGTTCTGTATCTTTCTGGTGTCTCTTGTGATGTTTCCCCTTTCATCTCTGATTTTCTTGATTTGGAGTTGTTCTTTCTTTCTTTTGGTTAATTGGGCTAAGGGTCTGTCTATCTTATCTTTCCAAAAAAAATTTATAAGGTAATTGAGTTTTTCAATGAATTAAACTCAATCAAAGAAAGCAACTTTTTCCCCCCAAAAAAAAAATCCAAGGTAGGTAACACAATGATGAAAAGCCTATTGTGCCATAACTCAAGCACCTCTGGTTCCACTATGTCTTCAGTAAAATGCTTAAAATCTTTGGCCTTAAGTTTCCTCATTTGAAAGTTGACAGCCAAAGCTGTTATGACCACTTTCAGTGTGTCCCAGAGGTTTTGTTGTGTTCTATTGTCTTTTTCATTTAGTTCCAGGAATACTTTTATTTCTTTCTTAATTTCTCTTTTGACCCATTCATCATTAAGGAGTGTGTTGTTTAATCTCCATGTGTTTGTGTGGTGATTAGGGCTTCTTCCAGTGTTGATTGTAAGCTTTATTGCATTGTGGTCTGATAGAATGCATGGAATTATTTCAATCTTTTTGTATTTGTTGAGGTTTGTTTTGTGCCCCAGTATATGGTCGATTTTGGAGTAGGTTCCATGGGGTGCTGAGTAGAAAGTATGTCCTTTGGTGCTTGGGTGGTATACTCAGTAGATGTCTGTTAGGTTCATTTGATATATGTTATTGTTTAATTCAGATGTCTGTCTGTTAACTCTCTGGCCTGTTAACTCTCTGCCCTGTTGTCTCTAATGGAGACAGTGGGGTATTTAAGTCCCCTGCTATTAATGAGTTGGGATTAATCTGTGTCTTAAAGTCCTGTAGTATTGTTTTTATGAAGTTGGGTGCACCAGAGTTTGGCGAATATATGTTCATGACTAATATCTTCTTGATTTTTTATTCCTTCGATCAGAATGAAGTGGCCCTCTTTATCTCTTCTGATTAGTTTTAGTTTAAAGTCTATTTTGTCAGATATTAGAATTGCTACTCCTACTTTTTTCCTAGTACCATTTGCTTGGTATATTTTTTTCCGTCCTTTCACTTTGAGATAGTGTCTGCCCTTGAAAGTGAGATGAGTTTCTTGCAGACAACAAAAAGATGGGTTATGTTTCTTAATCCATTCACCTAGTCTGTGTCTTTTGACTGGGGAGTTCAGTCCATTAATGTTTAAAGTTATTAATGGAAGATGTGTATTGAATCCTGTCATTTTTATTTCTGTTTACATTCTTGATATACCTGTACCTTTCCACAGTTTTACCTTCATTGGATTTTTTTCCGTAACCCGTTGGGTATAGTCATTCCTTTCTTCAGCTCTTTGTAATATTTATTGAATGTTTTTCATATGCTAAGTATTAGATATTTTCAAAATGGCATTTCTTTTAATTCTTCTTAGAGCAAGTTTGTGGCATAAGATTACACTCTTTTCCATTTGCTAAG
>NW_008360320.1:10084133-10116186 GCF_000622305.1 Nannospalax galili
CACTGGGTACCCCTTTACGCACTGTGTCCTGAGAACCACCCACACCGTTGCTGGCTTGATTCAGTAAAAGTGTTAAGTGCTAAGCTTCTTTGATTCTGTGTGTGTGTATGTGTATGTATGGTGTGTGTGTATGGTGTGTAAGTGCAGTCACATATGCACTGTGCTTATGTGGAGGTCAGAGGATAACTTTATAGTGTTAGTTCTTTCCTTCCAATTTTACATGAAGAGGATTTTATAAAATTGGAAGGAGAGAAGGAGAGTCCAGGGATCAAACTCAGGACTTCAGACTTCTGAAGCAAGTTCTTTTACTCACTGAACCATCTCACTGGACTTAATTAATATAATAATTAATGCATATGCTATTCTGCATCTCAGAAGAACTTCATCAAAAAAGTAGGACACTTGACTCCATGTGCAGTAAAACTAATAGCCCCATACTGGTGGTCAATAGATTCTACGTGGAAGTAAAATTTGCCATTCAATGAACTTGTCATATACTATATGTCACTCTTTGGACAGAATAGACACAGAAACTCTAGGATATGAAGGCCAAAGGGTACAATCCTGCATCATGGGGAACCTGCTTTTCTGAATGAACAAAACTGCAACCTCAGACCACAACATGAAAAAAATAAACACTGAGCACTGTGAAAGTTCATGACTCTGTTTTCAATAACTAAGAGCTATTCTGCATAACTAAAACACCAAGAGTTTTGTGCAGGAAACAGTTTTCAATTAACCTTTTCCTTTGTGTTTATTTGAGTTTTTGTTTTCTTTTGTCTTGTTTGGTTGGGCTCAGTTTGGTTTATTCTGGTTTTGAGAGGCCATTAGCTGTTCATGCTGACCTGGAACTTTCATTTCTTTTGTGTGCTGGGATTACAAACACTGTTCACCATGCTCAGCTACCTATTATCATACCCAATTGAGAAATTGTAATTTGTGAAAACATATATTTCTCTCTTATGAGTTTCCTAAGAACTGTTTTCAATGTTTTGTGAAATGAGGCAAGGGAGGAAAGGAAGGGAGGGGAGAAAGAAGGAAGGAAGGAAGGAAGGAAGGAAGGAAGGAAGGAAGGAAGGAAGGAAAGAGGGAGGGAGGGAGGGAAGGGGAGGAGGAAAGAGGGAGGGACGGAGGGAGTAAGTTGTCAGAAAAAAGTGATGGGGAGGTATGGGAGGTATTGAAGGGGCGAGAGTGGGCATGGATTTGATCAAAACACCTTATGGGAAGGAAGGAAGGAAGGAAGGATTATAGAACAGAATAGAGGGAACAAGTTAGGCCAAAAAGAGGATCTGGATCTTCCACAGATATAATTAGGAAGTACTGTGGGTGAGCAAGTCAAAACCCACTTTCCAACTCTTTTCTTTTCCTAGTCTCTCTCTACTAAAGAGCAGCAAGTTCTTTCTTCACCCATGCCCCTTTGGCTGTCACTTCAGAGTCAATGAGTCATAAGCAGGAGTCTGCTGGGCTTTTCTGGGAAAGACTTAGCACTTCAGATGAAGGGGACAGATGAAGCTGCACTGTACTTCTCCCTTCTTCCTTCTCACTGCCTTAAATAGAAATGGGTCTGAGACAATCATTCTGTGGCTGTGATGAGAAGACCCAGAGAACTCTGGAGCTGACACTCAGACTTAACTGTGCTTCTGAGCATGGTTCAGCACCTCTGGCTTCTAGCATTCTATGGTTACCAGAAGAAAGCCTTGTGTTTGATCCAATTTTCATTAATATTCTGTTCACTGCACCTGGAAATCTTCATATTTGATTCAGGGATACTTAAGAAAAGGCAGACAATGAGACAGTAGAATTTAAAACTATTGTTTCAAAATTTTGACCAGATCTGAAGGCTCTCCATGGTGACTCATGCTTGTAATTTTAACACTCAGAAGGAGAGGTAGGAAGATCTCAAATTCAAGGATAGCCTGAACTACACAGTGAGACCTTGACTCAAAAACCAAGGTCTGAGGGTGTAGCTCAGTGATAGAGCACTGGCCTGACATGTGCAATGCCCAGGTATCAAATAACCATGTGCAATGCCCAAGTATCACACAGCCTCAATAAATCCAAAACAAAACAAAACATTCTACAAAAACTTAAAAAAGGAAGGAAGGAAAGAAGGGAAGGAGGGAGAAAAAAAGAAAAGAAAAAAACATGGATCAAGGACAGAGAAACAGAAACGATCCCATGTGTCCAGAAGGATGGTCCTGGGGAAAGACAAATCTGGAGCAGACTGGTCTCAGGATGCACACAGGATATCAACGTGGAGTGAGAAGATTAGCATTAACCAATTATTTCCTCTTTTTAGTATGAGCTTCTTGGCAGTGAAAGCTGAGTTTAGGAGCTTAGGTAAAATCATTGGACGGTAAAGGGCAATGGGAAATATTTATATGTTGTTGGTATAGAAGAGAAAGTTTAGTAAGAACAAGGAACAGGCTAGGTAAACATGGAGAGCAGAGATCAAAAAAAGATGGATTGGTCAGTAATATAAAATAAGCAAATGGCCTCCCTGTAATTTCTCATGTCTGATCTGTTTTGTTTTCCAATTTCCCCTACTTGGCATCACAATCTCAGACCTTCTCCTCAGCTAAGTAAAGTATTTCCCTACCTGAAATTCATCATGTGACTCAAAAAGCCATGGCATCAACTGTTCTGAATAGTTTTCATCTTCAATACCTACTGAAAACTTACTATTTTTTTCTGGCCTTCAAAATGGACTTCTACACTACCTGCAACCAAATCAGAAAGGCCAAATAATAGCAAAAATTGGTAAGACACTTAAACACTTCAGAAACACAGGTATCAAGGAAGCTGACAAGCATTTGAAAGATTCTCAACCTTATGAACAATCAGGGACGTGAACAGCTGTAATTACCAAGATTGACAATAGCACATGCTGGTGAGCAGGGAGGGAAAGAGAAACTTTCACATACACTGGTCAGAGTGTATGCCAAATATATATAAGTCCACAGGAGGGTGGACCTTATTGATTAGGATGGAATACACACACACACACACACACACACACACACACACACACACACTTTATGATTCAAGGGTCCCACTTCTAAGTATACGTACTTAGCAGATGTGTGATGGATGTACAGTTAAAGCAATTTGTAAGCACATTCAGAGCAGCATGTACTGTGGCAGCCCTCAAATGGAAATAAAAGTCAAATATGTGCCCTGACTAAAATGCAAAAACTGTGCTCTATTTTTTACAGTGAAATAATGTACTGAAATGAAAAAACAAAAGCAAAATTACTGCTAAATACAGCATAGATGGATCCATCTCACAAACAATAGTAATATGCCAAACACAAAAACATTCACATAAGGACAAACTGTACTTCTATAAAATGTGAAAGTGCACAAAGCAGACTTACGTTTTTAGAAGTTGGGAGAATAGCAATTTTGGAAGGGAACTTTCAGCATCTAAACATTCCTATGTCCTCAGATTCACAAGTCTTTAATAACAAGTTTGAACGTGTTTAGAATGAGGAGCACTGGGTGGTGATTAAGACATAAGGGTTCCTCCCTCGTGATGGAATTAGTGCACTTATGGAAGCTGACGCCTTCTGTCCTTTGACAATGTAGTAACAAGGTGCCACTACTGAAGCAGCAAGAAGTGCTCAGCACACACTTGCCCTGCAAGCATCTTGGCTTGGCACGTTCCAGCCTCTCTCATGGCTTATATAATTAAGGTACCTTTGTTATATAAGATCTGCATAATGACAAAACCAATTGACATGCCAAGGTGGATAGGGTAAATTTCACAGGGTCTCACCTCAAAATGAAGAGCTACAGGCAATCAGTGAATGCTGAGAAAGAATCAGTTTTCTCCAGGGACTAGCTCCCTCAAAGATTAGCTAATCCTAAACACACAGGTGGATAAGAGCACCACTAAATGGACTCTGCATTATGTGAATATATACACATATATTTTTATAAATGTATGTATATGCAGCAATAATAATCAAAGACAAGAAATTAAGAGGGAGGTGGGGATAATGGGAGGAGTTGGAGGCAAACTTGGAGCAATAGAAATAATACAAATACATACTCATATATGAAATTCTCAAAAATAAAGTGAATTAAAGAAAAAGATATTCTGTTATAATAGGCCAAAGAAACTAAGACAAGAGACAACAGGCAGTATATTAAACATGGCACAACTGAAGACTCAGAGTGTTAGCATTTTAAGTTGTGTTTCTTTTAGTAGTAGTTTGAATGAATGTCCCCCATAGGCTCCAAGTATTTGAATACTTTGTCCCTCTTGGGGCATGAATCATGTCAGTGGGGGTGGGCTTTAGCCTTGCCCACTTCTGAGTTTGTTCTCTGCTTCCTGTCCCTGCTTTGAAGGTATGAACACTCATCTTTCTGCTCAGGCTGCCTAATAAACTCTCTATCAATTGTCTTGGTCACAGTGTTTTTTCACAGCAACAGAAAAATAACAAATACACTTAAAAAAAAAAAACATGTGTAGGTGTGTGTCTGCGTGGGGGGTATATGTTATGTGCATGTGAGTGTGCATATCCATGGAGGCCAGAGGCTTTGGATACCCCTGGAGTTGGAGTTATAGGCCATTATGAACTGCCAGTGAGTACTGAGAACTGAACTCTGGTCCTCTGGAAGAGCACTAAGTGCACTCAACCACTGGGACATCTCTCACCCCCCAGTTGTATTTCTTGATAGGAATGAAGGATTTGAGGCTTCAAAATCACTCAGAAACTGGAGATAATCATGTTAAGAGTGATAATCCTGTCTCAGAAGGACAAATATTACACTGCAGTTCATCTGTAGAATCTAGACTATGCATACATGACAGGAAAGCAGAAGTTAGACTCTTTGTGGGAGGGAGTCAAAAGGGAGGGGAAGTTAGATGAGTGAGGTAAAGGGGAGGGTCAATATGAGCACATGAGCAAAGTACAGTGAAATCCATGTATGAAAATGTCATGAACAAACCATTTCTTTATGGGGCTGGAGAGATGGTTCAGAGGTTACTCCAGTTCCAGGGAATCTGACACCCTCTTCTGACCTCCATGGGCACTGTACGATGTGGGTGCCCTTAAATCATTCAGGCAATACTAACATACATATAAAATAAAAATAGTAAATAAAATATTTTAAAAATTTCTTTGTGTAGTAATTAAAAAAGTTAACTCCAAAAACAAAATAACTGGGCCTGAAGAGATGGCTCAGTGGTTAAGAGCACTGGTTGCTCTTGCGGTGGGTGGACTTGGGTTCAGTTCCCTGCATCCTCATGACAGCTGACAACCATCTGTAACGCCAGTTCCAGGGAATCCCATGCCCTCTTCTGACCTCTGCAGGTGCTGCACAATAGGCATTTACACACATGCAAGCAATATAATCAAACACATAAAATAACAATAATACAATATTTAAAACCAAAATAACTCACTAAGCCATTTACTTTATGATTTGTGCTACTTTGGGTCTACACACATCCCTTTAACTACCTTTCAAAATCCGTGTTTCCACTTCCATACCAGATTACTTTGAAATTTTTACTTCAGGACTTTGAGTTTTTATTTCAGAATTTGCTCATTGATTCTCATTGCCTTGTCTACCATTGTTTTTGGTTGCTATCATGTTTAATTTCTGCAGACGTTCCTCTTTTTTATCTCACTTAATCTTAATGGTGATCATTTTAAGCTTTTACCCCCATTAAAGCTGTCTATCTCTTTCTTGATTGACACCTTTAATTTTCTCCCCGTCTCTCTCTTCAGCTTTTTATGCATAGACTACCCAGGAGAGTTATGTAAGTCTAATTTTAAATTAGCCTAATTTCTCAACTGCAATTGAGAAGAAGAGTGATTGTATAGCAAGAGGGTAAACATTTGTTAAATAAATTTGATAATGAGTACATCTAAGTCAGTTGTCTCCCTAGTTCATTCCAGGGGCACCTGCGACTTCTTGCTATTCCATTTACAGTGAAACTGCTCATTTTACCTTAATTATATGACAAAGAATTCTATGAGATTTTGACTGGGTAGACATTTATGTTAAATGAATGATAGTTTGTGATACACTTAGAGATTGATTTTAGCAAAGAAAGCACTTAATAAGAATTAAATATAAAACCTAAGTAAATAAATGTATTACTTATTTTTTAATTAAATAAAAAAATTTTGTGTGTGTGTGTGTGTGTGTCTGTGTATGTGTCCTCGTGGGGGGGGGTGTGTGCACATGAGTGAAAGTGCTCACAGAGACCATGATAGAAACTTTGATCCCCTGAAGCTGGCATCACAGGTAATTATGAGTTGCCCAATATGAGTAAAGTACTAGGAATCAAACCCAGTTCATCTGCAAGAGTAGTATATGCTCTTAACTGCTGAGCCATCTTTCTAGTACCCTTGCTGTGCTTTTAAGCAATGATTTATTTTTATTTTACATGTACATATTTGCCTGCATGTAGGTATGTACACTACATGCATGCAGTGCTTGCAGAGGCCAGAAGATGGCGTTGGATCCCTTGGAGCTGCAGTTACAGGAGATCATAAACCTCCATGTGGGTGCTAGGAACCAAACTTGGGTCCTGTGCAAGAGCAGCCAGTGCTTTTTAACTGCTGAGTCATCACTCCAGCTTTTTAAAAAATATATAATTAAACTTTTTATATATAAATATTTTATTTATCTTGATTTTATGTGCATGACTGTGTTGCCGGTATGTATGTAAGTACATCTGTGTTGTGTAATGACTGTAGAGGTCAGAAGAGGATGTTGGATCCCCTGGAACTGGAGTTATAGATGATTATTAGTTGCCATGTGGGTGGTAGAAACTGAAGCCAGGTCCTTTGCAAGATCAGTCAGTGCTCTTAACTACTGAGTCATCTCTCCAGCCCCCCTCTCCAGGTTTTTAATGGGAAATAAATTACATTTATGAACCATTTCACATAACTTCATAGTCATTGAAGCCAATAGAACTGGGGAGGGATGATCTCTTAATGGCAAGACATTTGGCACCCAAGTTTTACATACCACATTCTGACTGAATTCGTGAGGTAGGTGTTGCTACCACAAATCAGCACTTTTGGAAACAGAATCTCAGTAAAGGCAAATAACTTGTTTGGGATCATACAAGAAACAATGAGGTGACCTAGTCGACATGTGAACTTCTTCTTCCTGTCTGTCTCATTTCTATGAAGGTTAATGAGACATGCTTGAATGCTAAGGGAACAATACTGATGATTACTTGCATAACATTTTAAAACACAGTTTTTATTGGCCTCCCTTTATTTTGGTGCTTAGCATTTAATATCTAAATTAAGAAGACATTGTCTTTATATCTTTGTAATGCACTTTCACAGTCATCCATCAAATCAGCTGGACATCTTGGCTGGAAATTCCTAGAGACTCCTGAAAATGGTGCTAAATTCCTCTTCATTAGTTCCATTCATTAGCTTCAATAACTGCATATATTAACTAGATCTCACATATATATTAATCTTATAACTTATTAATGTTCAGAATAAAATTCAATTGTCACCTTTTAAATACATGACTTGACTGCAAAATCAAACAGACCTGCCACCTAGGGCTTTAAATATAACTTATGACTACTGAATCTTTCTCCCCGATTGATTTTTTTCTTGCAGTCCAAATTACTAAAATCATTTTTTAAAGTACTTATATACAAAGAGACATGATTTCCAAATGCCAAATAATTTAAGTATAAATTAATAGGGGAAAAATCCCAAATCCAACTCTTATGATAGGCAGCATTATAAAGGCTGCAGATTGTTAAAAATAAAATTCTATCCTTAGAGTCTCTCAGGTAAAACTTAGTCTACTGATTATTCTACATGAGCTACTAAGAAAATTTGTATTTCTCCATCTTTAGGTACCTAGAGTTAAGTTAGAGTTGATTTATGTTTAGAATGAGTATGACAAAGTACTAGAAATGTGGTGGTTTGAATGAGGAATGCCCCCATAAGCTCCAAGCATTTGAATACTTGGTTCCAGTGTAGCACTGTTCAGGACGCACTGCCTTGCTGGAGAAAGCATGTCACTGGGAGAGGGCTTTGAGATTATATAGTCTTGCCCACTTCCAAGTTCTTCTCTCTGCTTCCTGTGCATGCTTGAAGATGTGAGCTCGTGCTCATGCAGCTTCTGTTCCATGCCTCTCCATCATGATGGACCATAAGTCCAATTTACTTTTCCTTCTATAAGTTACCTTGGTCATGGTGTTTCATGATAGTAACTCAAAAGTAGCTAATACATGGAGTTTTAGCTGTCCTTGCACATCCCGATGACCTGCAGTAGTTTGTGCCCCTTCTGCAGTCAGAGCAGTTGAGTTTCAGTGACATGGCACATAGGAAACTTGTTAGCCCTAATTACTAGGGGCCCACTGAGACCACTGAGGTGGTAACACATGGCTTGCGTAAGGATGCCTGAAGCAACAACAACAACAGTGATGAGGTTTGAAACTATATGACTTGCTTGTTTAAAATAAGTTTAAACACACATAAAATATTGGAGGCAGACCACTCTTCAGCAGAGTGTTTTCTGGGGGTGGGGGGTGATGGCAAAGAGGAAATGGAGGCCTACCTTTGCTTGTCCGGCTTTTGTAATGGCAGGTATGTTAAAGAGCTGCCCAGTGTAAAAATGTAGCCCGCTGAACATAATCACTGCAATAGAGTCTCCTTCCTTCTCAATAACGTCAAGTATATCCTCCATCCTTAGGGTTTCTTCTCCCTAGGTCAAGTTAGGTGCAAGATATGTAGCATCACAGTGAAAACTGTTACTTCATATTCCCAAATGTCTTTCTTGTCTAAGAAAACAGAAAGATAATTTCTTTTCTCTATGCTAAAGTCCTTCAAATATATGACCATAGAAGAGCGCTGGGATATATTTTGTCATTAAGCAATGAAAATAAAATAGTAAAAAGGATTTCCTTTAAGTGTAAGTCACACAGTCCTACTTGCTTTTGTATCCTCCAGTTCTTCAATTAATCTTGACCTGTTAACTGTTTTCTCATTATCCTCATCCAGGAAAATCACCAAAAGGGGGGAGGGCATGAAATACCTTAAGGCAAAATATTCAATATGAAAATTCATATTGCATTTATAAATTTAATGTTACTTCTTCGAGATGAAAAATCACTTACATGTCTTTCAAATGAGTATTTCCTAAGCAATAATTCAATTAGCTTAACAGTCAAATCTCTTCCGTACTAATCTAATGATAATGATGCAAACATGAAGAAAAACAGATCAAAATGACTCACTGCTACCAAGGACGTAGTATCTCTCTTACTTCTCGACCAAAACTAATGATTGAAAATAATGAATTAAGTTATACTCGGTCTCACAAAAATTACTTGTGCAGAAAGAAATCAGTTAAGCACAAGACATCTGCTTTTAGCTTAACAAGTCTGATAATTTAACTTTCCACAAATTTTCTCCTGTAGTAAATCTGACTGATATGAATTTGAGACCAATGCATCCTTAATTGCATTAACATCATGGATAAAGCTCATTAAGATAATACTACATTAACTTTTTATTTACTTTTAAGTTTCTAAATCTCTTGCTTTTTGCCATCGTGTGTGTGTGTGTGTGTGTGTGTGTGTGTGTGTGTGTGTGCAGTTTCTATTAGAAGAACCCTAGAACTTGTTTACCAAAAGGGAACAGCACTGATACTGAACCTCTGATTTAACTGAAATTTGTTTTTATAAATATAAAGAAAAGGATTTCAGTAATCACAGGAATAATTCTAATTAGAGAACTGGCAACTTAAAACTCTTAAAAAATTAATACAGTTTGCCAACTACAATAAGACAAGCTAAGGAATGTATTGAAAAAGCTATCACACAATTCCTTTATTTAAAGAATCAACAAGAAAAAGAAATACACTTTTCAATAACAAAACAAGCACTCATCCACATTGACTTGACACTATGTAGTGCTGGTGAAGACTGATCAGAAGATCATGGTGATCTCATGAGACAAAATGCTGGTCATTTGTAACAACAAACTTCAGATTTATTTGCTGTATTCATTTATGCTAGAAATTAACAATTCCTATAGGAAATGTGAAAACAGTATCTCACAAATGGAGAATTTTTTATTCTATTAATATTGCATATTGGCTAGCATACACTCTATAATTTACTGGGTATGTGATTTTAGAAAAAATTGCTTTATCTTAAACACTTAAAAATATTTGATGATTTGCAATAGGACATGAAAGATAGTCATCATACAGTTTCACAATTATCACTAGTCTTCAGTTTGACTTTAATGCTTTCCAGGGGCAATTACATTTGACATTTAAAGTGATAGACTCAACTTACCACCCTCTTCTCACCTCCCTGAACACAATGGCTGGCTCTAGTGATAAAACTTTTAAAAAATAGTTGCTTTCCATCTAGCTCTTGAAAAATGAAAATAAATATACTTCACATTAATCTTTTTCATTTTAAACAAAATGACCTAATAGTAACAAATGCATGCATCACTTATGTTTCTTGAAAGTTCCATCAAAGCAACGAAAATAATAAACTTTTAAGGAAAGTGGAGGGAAATCAATCAATACTGAATAGAAATATATTAAATATTTCTTTCTGCCTCGAATACCTCTCTTGGCTTTATCATCCGCATACTTTTCTCAACATTAAGTCCATGTAATTGAAGCTGTGACTCAATAGCATACTGGAAAAGAAAAATGTGTTATTAAACCAAGCTCCATGTATAGAAGTATATGACAGTTCTGAAAACAAATAGTCAAATAATGATAAAAACGTAGTATTATATTATGCTCAAGGTTAAAAGTGAATAATGGAATACGTCGAAGAAAAACTTCATATAATATGTGCAGCAATTGAACACTCGTTGAAATGACGCATATTAAAGATGAATAGAAATGTAGAGGAAACTTAGGAGTTACAAGAGATTCGCATATTAAAATTCACCTTATCTATGTCAAATCTGGTATTTAGAAAGTAATCAACATAAGTAGCATAGATTTGCTAGACTTGAATGCAGGATATAAAAACAACTTGCCACAGAAAGTAAAATAGCAAGAAGAAAGGACATTAAAAAATCTTACTTCATTGGAGAATAAAGTCATTCACAGTAACCATTAAGAGGACTTCAATTTTTTTCAAGACATTAAGGTTTTGGATTATTTTTGGTAAAATAATGGTATTAGTTTTGATAGCATTACAAGTGCTAAATTTACAAGATGTAGACTAGAATAATATAAAGTTTTAGAGAAACTAGACCTAAATGGTAATGTATTCCCATCTGTGTGTGGATCTGGAAGTAACATGACTTTTTAGGTTAACCACAAGAATTTATTATTATATTATTATTATTATTATTATTATTATTATTATTATTTTAGAGACAGGGTCTCCCTGTAGTCCAAGCTGACCTGAAACTCACTATGTAGACCAGGCTGGCCTCAATCACAAAAAGATGTACCTATCTTTCCCACCACCGCTCCCAGTGCTGGGATTAAAGGCACGTGCCACCATGCCTGGCCAGAAGAATGACTCTCAATTTTGCGTGTGTGTGTGTGTGTGTGTGTAAGGATGCATGTGTGTATGTGTATGTGTTCCTGTGTAGGTTCACATGCGTTTGTGTGTTCATGTGAACAAGTGAGCAGTGAGCGTAGAGGCTAAAGGTCAATATCTGGTGTCTTTATCAATCTCCATTTCTTCTTTTGAGACAGAGTCTCTCATTGAATTTGGAGCTCACTGATTGACTAGACTGACTGGACAGTAAGACTCGGGAATAAGCCTGTCTTTTTTCTCCAACACTGGGTTTCCAGCCCCCCCGTAGTAACAATGAACTTTTTAGGTAAGTGCTGAATCTCCAATTTAGGTCCTCATGCTTGTGTAGCAAACACTTTACCAACTGAGACATCTCCCCTTCCTCCACATTTTAAATTTTTAATAATTTTTTTCATTAAAAAGGAACCAATAATTTTTCTAACTTACTATAAAGAGAGAGGAACAAATAAAAGTTCACATTACAGTTTTTGTTGCTAAGAGGTTAAGCAGTGGAGTTTGCATTGATTTGATTTCATAAAATGAAACAGCAACAGGAATTAATAAAACATTTATAACCACAGTTGATTTAGACCAGCAGTTTGCTCAGTGTCTTGAAGAAGACTAATAAATCAATGTTCCTACTCAATCCTTCCCTCCCTGAACACATGTTTTACTTGAACAAAATAAATAAATCTACAATCTATAAAAAATGTTTAAATCAAAAGCGCTTGACAGATCTTTTTTGTGAGATTACTTAGAAAAGACTAGTGAATAAACATTCAAGTCAAGAAAATGGTATGTCCCTCTAGGAAGAGAAGAAAGAACATAAATATAATTTGAAAAATCCTTACATGATCAGAAGGGAAGGCTTTGGCTTCTAGAAGAATTTTAAACCGCTTTGGTGTAGGTTTAAAAAATGATAACTGCAATGAAATGGATTTATTGAGAGACCATTAATGTACAATTTACACATTTGCTAATTTATGCCATACTTTCATTTTATAAGCTCCAACATTTTAAAGGCATTAATTAATTAAGCATCTAAGATGTCTGACAAGGGTACCTCTTCAATTAGCCTAGTTTCCAGTGAGTTATAAAGGAGACAATATTGGCTCATTAAGTTTATCAATGGAAAACAAACTCAAAGGAAAACGTGAATCAGATAAAAATAAATTATAAAGCTTTTCTTAAATGTTAATTAAAAATTATCTTCCTAAGCTTTTAAAGGTAATTTCTCTAGTGTGAGACTGAAATGGCTTGTTCTGTGTATGTCTTATTTATATATACAAATCTTACACTGCCGATTTGGTTTTCTTTATCACCTTTCCACACTCCGGTTGTTTGTTTCATAGCCTCTTGCTTTTGGTCCAGCTAAATGTACTTCAGCCCTATTGTGAAACTTTCGTCCAGTGAAAGAGAGCTTACATGTTCACTGAGACCTTTCATTTCTCCATGCAGTTCTTGGAGAATAAGATTGACAATAATTCCAATACAGAGGGCAGCATCTCTTAACTGGGTGTTCACTGCTGGCCAAGTGCAAAACTAATTTTAATATGTTACCACACACACTTCTGCAAACATATGAGGAAGGCACTGCTGTCCTCATTATTACACAGGGAAATAGTAAGTTGTGGAGACACTGGAAAGTTTGTCTAATATCAAATAGATTATAAAATATTAAGATATATTATTAATATTAAGATATTTTTAAGATTAAAACATTATTAAAATAAATTATTAAGATCTTCATATAAGATATTCAGCATCTAAGCTGGGAATCAAAACTGGGAATGTATGAACTTTTAGACATGCTTTAAAAACATACTTAAAAATTAAGTAAAAATTTATGCATTAAGTTACTATAGACACCATAAACTATCTTGAGAATATATTTGACATTTAAGATAAACTGTTAATTGAATATTTAAGAACTACTCTAAAATAATTAAAAGGATCATCTAACCTTTTATATTCCCCTCTAGTTTTCTTTTCTAAGACTTTTTAACCTCTTCTCCTCAAATTAATCCACAAGAATAGGCTGATCCATAATCCCCTTCTGTTGAAGCCTGCCATAAGGGAAATGGCTTTTCTGAGAGCCTCAACGCTTGCCATTGAGTGTTGTCACTAAGCAGTTTTCCCTTTCATGCACTGGTTTATTTTTCTTCTGCTCTAAGAACTCATTACTCCAAAACACTTTCCAAAAGGCAACTCTTCCATGATCGTGAATAAACTGTTAGGTCACAGTCCAAAATCTCCTGAAGGAAACATAATAACCACACAAACTGTCTTGGAGGAAGGAACCCACCAGAGGCGTGTGAATTAGAGAGAGAAAAGTCTCAGATTATATAAAGCAAATTATTTCTAAACACAAATCGGAAAGGAAACTTACCAATAGGAGATGTAAATTAACAGTTAAAGCATTCATTAGAGCTATTTCTTTCTCATGGGCTCCTGTAAAATAAACATCATGCTTGAGCCATTTCTATGGACTCTGAAGGAATTGGGAAATAAGGTGAGAACTCCATTCACTCACCCTGATGCTGTTAGGGATAAGGGCATACTTGATGTTCCGTCATAAAATAATGGAAATTTCCCCACTTGATTCATTTTACCAAATGATAGCTAAGCTCACATGTATATTACCAACCAAATACTGTATTCCCCTTTTGATGTCATAAATAGAAAAACCAAAATAATGAAGCATTTTCCTTGGCCTGCAAGCTCAAAGTGATTTATTTCAGTATCAGCTATTTTGCAAAATTCCCAAAAAGGACTTTATGTGGTTAAATGCATCTTGAAAATGAACCTAAAAAGACATTAAGGCCAATTGTATCTTTAAAGTTGGTTGTTTCTAACATCAAGCTAAAATTCACCTTTAATAAAATATGTCAACTGTGTCAAACATATTTTACTGTCACTACAGTGGGATTTATAATCAATATTAAGACTAAAGTACTGCATAGCAGAATACCACAGTCTAAGTATGTTTGGGCTAAGTATCTCATACACAATGAGATAAAAGACACTATAAATGTGCATTGTCTTATGAAAAAGCATGCACAGTTAAGATGCCCACTGCATAATCACCATCTCACTTAACTCCTAAAGTCTTAGACCTAGAAATAGACTGAAGTCAAAACCTAATTTTGAGACTTAACAGCTTAGAGAAGTTTTAATACGTTCTGTGATTTGACTTCTAGGAGACCCTTAAATAAAATTAGACCAAGAGGTCACCAACACTGGAAAAAAATGATCTGTTGTCATAAAATTTATAAAACTGTATTTGATGTTAGAGAAAATGCTTGATGCCAGTCCTGCATCGTTTATCCAAAGGCAAACTCCAGAGAGTTCCACTTCACAAGAGCAGAAGACAATGGAATAATAAATCTAACAGAGCCCAGGGTAAGTTCACTTGAAGTGAGGCCATCACAAATGAATGTTTAATTGAGGGGTTCACATGCTAACATAACTATACAAGGAGGAACCTGCACCTTTCCTATAGTCAAGAAAAAAAAAGAACCCCTTCTATTTACTGTATGAATTTCTGCATTTGTTGTACAAGTGGCACACAAGCAGTGGGTGCTGGAGGTACAAATTGATTGTGAATAAGGTCTGACGTGAAGGGGTGAGGGAAACATCCCCTGCAACACCTCTAAAAATATTAAATAACTGTGATTAACTTATGTCACATATGAAAGCATGTGCCTTTTCCATCAAAAGAGCATCTCTTTGAAATATGCTTATAAAACAAAGTCTTATAAACTTTATTATAGCTGTTCCTCTACATTACAGTGTGAATTTTTACTGTTGCTTCTGAAATAAAACTCTCACTGTGACATCTTGATCATATAATTCATTCTCAGTTAGTTCCAAATATTTTTTCCTTTGTAAATAATCTCTCACTGGCTTGAACAATTTGTTTACTTTCACAGAAAAATTATCCCAACTTAGGAGCTGGAGAGATGGCTCAGTAGTTAAGAACACTGGCTGTTCTTGCAGAAGACCCAGGTTCAGTTCCTACCACCCACATGGCGGCTGACAGCTGTCTGTAGCTCCAGTTCCAGGGGCTCCAACACCCTCTTCTGTCCTCTGTGTACATTTCATGACACAGGTGCACTTAGATACATGTAGGCAATACATACATATACATAAAATAAAAATCAATAATAAAATATTTTAAAAATTATCCCAACTTAAACTACTCCTAACTAAATTCACCAGAGCACTTCACCAAATACTATCCTTGCCTGTTGAGCCTTGTCAAAGGACAACTTTGGTTTACTTACTTAAGATGCATAAGCGCATATCAGGTACCTGTGAGTGATGCTAGCATTGAAGTCTGATCACATTAACAGAAATGTTTATTGGGAATACAACCTAAAGGTACTAAATAATCAAGTAATCTTAACATCAAAGTACAGCCTAATGAACTGATTTTTAGCTTATTTTTCAAAAGAAAATTCACCTAATTGACCTCTTTCTTTGAGTTCAAATTGTACTTCTGAGAACATTGCTCCTCTAAGATATTTAAATATCATCAGCATTTTATAAGAAAATAAAATGTTAAGTTACCTGAAATTCTTTCAAGTTGCTTCTCTTTGTTCTGTCTTTTTTCTAACAGCCTTCTTTGAATTAATGCAGAAACATCCTGGACTAAAAATATTTTTAGGGGCAAAGTATTTTTAAAAGCTTCCAGAAAGCTTAAGATGTGAAAAGATCTTCATCTTAGAAGATCATTCATGATCTGTTGCAATAAAGGACAAGATGGGAGTCACTTCATCTGAGCTAGGTGCAACCTGCTTTTCAACCATGTGTTTGTTTTATTTAATGTCATGTTTAGCTTTTCACTAGCTGAAGTTTAATCAAGTGCAAACACTCTCTTCTTGTCCTGAAACCTGGAGAGGCACATTTCTGGGGCCATTATTATGCACCAATACTTTATATTTATTTATTTATTTATTTATTTATTTATTTATTTTATTTTATGTGTATGAGTGTTTTGCCTGCATGTATGTAAGTGCACTCAGGTCATGCAATGCCCATGGAGACCAGAAGAGTTGCCTCAGATCCCCTAGAACTGGAGTTACAGATGGTTGTTAGCTGCAATGTGAGTAACTGGGAACCGAGCCCATGTCCTCAGCAAGAGCAGCTGCTGCTCTTAACTGCTGAGTCATCTCTCAAATAGCCACTCCGAGAGTCTCAAGTGAGCAGCAGCGTTGCAGATTGGTGAGTAAAGGTACCTACACTTCCAAATCTGCAGCTTCGATCATCTCACACAGCCTTCTGAGTAGCCAGATGGGGAATCCTCTCTGATTTTCTCCTCTATATCAATGTGGAAGCTGACATCCAACCCGAACTAACCCAAAGTCTCTCAGAAAGAATAGTATTTTTTCAGAATTACATTTGGAAGCATTGCTTATGAGATATTCCCTAAGAAGTTCAGTAAAGGGGACCCATGTTTATAACCAATTTCCCTCTTTCTTTCTCTAATCCTCCTATAATATCAAGCCTTTTACAAAGTGAGACTAACAAGGCTGCTCACTGCTTCTTACCTGTCAGGAGAGTTCCCCATTGGGTCTGTGTATCCTGTCTTTATACTTGGTTAAGCAGATGCAAAGTTACTGGCTGGTGTCTGGAGGAGGATCTGGAGAAGTTGGGGCTGAGCTTCTGGGGGCTTTTATTTCTCTGAGGGTCAACCACAGATTCATAAAGCAAATTGATGTCCACATTACATTGTATAAGCTCAAATGCATGCATCTTGCCCCTTGTGATTTTTACATACCCAGGGGAAGTAGTCTTAACAATAATCTTAATGATACACTTCAGCGCTTCTATTTCTGTTTCTTGATAACATGACATTAATTATAAGGAAAGTAATTTCATGTTTTGTGGAGTTGCTGGCTCTGTATAAAATGTTTTATTAATAGTTTTTTCTTTACATCTAAAATTGAAATTCTTTTTCATGTCTGAATAAATATGGCCGTTCATTCTCTTTCTCTTTATCCATTCTATATTTATCATTGTTTAATAACTACTATTGTCCTCTTGTTTCCTCTTTTTGAAGAATCTTATGCTAAAATAAAGACTATGGTTTCAAGAAACTAGAAGATTCTATCATGACTCAAATTATACAATATATTTGTGTACCCATGATATACTTAAATAGTCAGAAATTATAAGAAAAATAATTTTGACTTTTGGTACCCTTTAGAGTAGATAACACAATTATTTTCATTATTTTATGATTTTAAACCATATTTCCTTCTGAAGATAGTATGCATAAGGACCTGGGTTCCATGCATACAAACTCAAACAAGCACATGCAGACACACACACACACACACACACACACACACACACACACACACACACAGAGCAGTGTAGTACCATACATACAGAAGAAATAAAATTGAAGTTCTTAAAAGTTTTTGTTATTTTCAATTTGACCATATTTCTTTTTTTTCTCACATCCTACTTGTAACCAAGATCAAAAGAGAAACTGCATGGTATGTTTGGGAATCAAAATCAACACAACTGTTAAATAAAGTTACAGACAGCCATTGATTTACACACAACTTCTTCACTAAGGTCCCAATGAGCCAGGCCAGAAATAAAAATGGGATCCTTTATGCTCAAGTTCCAAGTCACCCAGGCAAAGACAAGCTGCTGAAAACCTGAGAAACTGGGTTCAGGACACAACCATAATTCCAAACAGGTCACTGTCAATTGTCATAAGGGCGTTCTCTCTGCCTTAATCCTTTCACAGAAGTGACCCACAGAAACCGGATGTGATCAAGTGTGTCTTGGCCCTACTTGCAAGAAAAGTGACTTTGAAATGAATAATCAGTCTTTTCCTTTGTTTTAGTTTTGGGTTTGTTTTCCCCCCTTGGAGGTGGAGCTCTTTCCTATCTATAAAATCAAGCACTTCTACTTAACTTATAAAAAGACTTACTCTTGTTGTGTGCAGAGTCCCAAGGTTTCAACATCTGTGAGTAGCAGTCACCCATGCTGGGGTGGGCTTTCAGTGATACAGCTGCCTCTGAGTCACCCATACTGCTGTAAGTGATCCCAATAAACTTGTTCGTCCACCAACTTGGACTTTGGTGGCATTGTTCCTTTTGTCTGTCTTAAGTTCCTTCATCTGGGTGAGTAGAGATTTTTTCATGTCTCTACAAGAATAATGTCACCCAACACCTATTTTATGAAAATGTTACCCAATGCCAAAATAAAATATAACCAGTTAAGACCTATGAACCACATATTTTTCCTTTGACACATATTCCAAAAGCTTCCAAATGAATCAGTTCCTACTAATGTAAGTATTGAACTGAGTTTTTAATTTAGGTTAAGAAATATTTCTCCAGTGCATGCAATTTTAGAAGCAAAGACATTTAGGAGATGTTTATTGAAATTGTAAAAAATCAAGATTTTACAAGATTGCTTATAATTCACTTTTTTATACATTATAAATTTATATTCTATAGTCAATGAAAAAAAACTAGGAATATTTTACCTGACAAATTATAAATTATAGAAGAAAACCAGGTATATAACTAAATAATTATTAATTTGTCATATAAGATTTGTGGCTTTGGAAACTTATTTATATATTTTATTTATTGAGTTTCATGTATATAAAATAGACTTGGCCATTTCAAGAAATAGTTATCTTTTATATCCTTTTTATATTTCAGTACCAAACTTTTCTATTCTAATTAATATAGCACTCAAAGAAAAGGTACAAAAATGAAATGGCTGTCTAACATGTGTAATATAACAAATGTTGGGTCTTTATTTTCAGTTCTTGGTATAGAGTCCCTAAATCCCATGGATTTCTCCAAAATCATAGGAATGTCTTATGCTATTCTTAACAAGTCCCTTAAAATAACACTTAGGTTAGTGGTATTGTGTGACTTACGTGAAGTCAAAAAAGAAACCAAGTGACCAGATTGTCGGAACCTGTGGCCTTACCCACTGCTTCCTGGAAATGAGAGGACTGGATATTAAGCTCCAGAAAACTCAGATTGCACAAGATCTGAGTTGGAGAACAGACATAAGTGTTGAAAGAGCAGCAAGCTCTGAAAGATGCTGTGCCAGTCCTCCCACATGGCCCTGCCCTTTGCCTCTCCTCACTGGCTGTTGCTAAGTTTTATCCTTTATAATAAGGCGGTCAGTTAAGTAAAGTGTTTCCTCTTGTTCTGTGTCAAGTCATCAGAGCTGAGGTGTTATGTAGAAATCCCTTAATATAGAGATGGCAAGTAGAAAATATGGTTGGTTCCCAGGTCCTATCGCAGGGTCAGAATTGGGAATAGTCAAGGGGGACTGAGTCTTAAGCTATTGGATGTATACCAATTGTGAGATGACAGTGTCAAAATTAACTGAATGGTTGGAAGCAGTTTTAATGTCACAACTGATTTCCACTGTTAGAAACACACCAGAACAGGAATTAAATGATTTTTTATAGTATTTGAAAGACAGACAAGATTCCACATAGCTAAGGTTAATATACATTTTTCAAATTAAAAAAAATCAGCAATTTTCTTTTCTAAGCAAACTGAGTATTTATAGTCATTTCCCCTTTCCTAACAACAGAGGAAGGTGGCTGCTTTGAAACTTTGTGACACAGCAAAAGACATGTTTAAAGAGTTGGAATAAAGATATAAACTTTTAAATGATCAATGGAAATTTTTTGAAGGGTTTACTGGATTCATAAATAAATCTATTGAATAATATCCTCTTAGCACTTCGCTGGCCTGTATATAAACATCCTAATTCCTCTTTAGAGGATGATAAATACAAAACCCAAAATAGAATTAGAATGTTGTTGATGTATGTAAACAACCTAGTGAGCCCATGAGCGTGGGTGTGCTTGCATGTGCACACATACACACACTCACACACTCACACACTCCATAGCTCAGGGAACATCCACAGCTAAAGGCACATACATTCTCAGGTCAAATTAACGCAAAACTTTAGATTTTTGTTTGTCGACAATTGGTTTTCCAAAGTGAACACACATAGAAGCTTTGTGAAACAATTATTCACTTCAGCCTTAACTACAACCAGATCTTTTGGGCTTGAGTTTCTTCCCTTAGCATATACAATCTAGAGAATTCTGACAGCTGGATCAGGGGTTTTATTCCAGGAAAACTTACTGGTATGGTAGAAGATATTGGGCTTTGGGTTTTTTCTAGGCCATGTTGTAAAAGATTCTGTCTTTGGATTCCAGATTCCAGAATTCAGACTGCATAGACACATCCTAAATAACTTTTAAATTATTGACTTATTTTTATGTTATGTATATGAGTGTTTCACCTGCATGAATGTAAGAGCACCATGTGTGCAATGTCGGTGGAGGCCAAGAGAGGGTATAGGATTCCCAGCAACTGGAGTGGTTAGCTGCCATGTGTGTGCTCATAAGAACCAAACCTGGGTCCTCTGCAAGAGTGCCACATATTCTTCTCCATTGCGCATCTATCTCTCCAGGCCCTTCTGCATTGTCCCCCGCCCCATGACACCCCAGGGATTCTAGTAAATGCTCTTAACTCACATTCTACATTGGAGACTAGCTCCATGTGCTGTCCCCTCAAAAGTGTACTTCCAAGCTTTGGACTCCTCCTTCATAGCAAGTATGCTTTTGGTCTATGAAGACATACTTACATTCATTGTTTTATCATTTCTCTGGGCCATATTTTTAGTATGTACTCAGTATAATATTCAATAACAGCCATATTTAAAAATGGAAATTTGTACAGTGGCTATTCAATAATAACTGAGGAGAAATAGAGCTTGCTTTTGCTTGCAATTCTTTTGACTGAGAGTTTAAAATTTTAAATAAAGAATCTACTACTGTGGTTTACAATTTGAAAGACGATTATTAAGCACGAATGTGGTCTTTGCCACATGATGCAGCTTGCAAAATGTGGTTGCACTGAATCATTGCTGGTAAATATCCTGTCAGAACCTTTAGTTTGAAAGCACAGAAAGTGCATGGAAGGCATGGTATTCTCCTGTATGAGTTCAGCCTGAAGTAAATCGCATATTTATTTTTACATGTTATGGATTAAACATGTCTACCCAAGTTCATGTGTTGAAGCTCTCATTCCCAGTACATTTGGAGATAGCCCTATACATTATTAATTAAGGATAAATGAGGTCATAAGGGGTGAGGCCTTAATCAGGTATGACTGACTTTCTGACAAGAAGAGCAAGGGGCCCAAGGATCTTTTGCTGTCCTTCTATGTAAGAAATAAAGGCCACCGGAGAATAATATGAAATTGGCTTGTGCAAGCCAGGTGGAGAGCCCTCATCTGACAAGAGCCTGGTGGCACTTAGATCATAAGTGGTTGGCCTTAGAGAAAAAATAATCCATCTTTTTAAGCCTTCCAATCTGTGATACTTTGTTATGCCAGCCTGAGATAACCAGGTATGCTAGTCTTCACCCTCGTATTCTGACCCTCCAGTATTCTCCTGCAGTTTGGTATGGGAGACTCCTGGGGAGCTGGTCTTTGAATAAATTAGACAGCATTTTGTTCCATCCTTCATCAACACTTCTTCTGGTGTTTAGCTAAGTAATCTGCAAATCTTTTAAAGATATGTAGGATATATGTTTTTATTTGTTTTACCATTAGGAGATTAAAACTTGGTTTGCTATCTGTTTATCTATTTATCTTCTATCTACCTGTCTTTCTTTCTCTCTATCCATCTATCTCTTTACCTGTCTTCTAGCTAGCTATCAAAAGCAATTACCAATAGTTTAGTCTTTCTATTTTGTCCTTTGAGAGTTTGCATAGATTTTTCAAATTCTTGAAATAATTTGTTACTGATGTTTCCTATGAAAATTATTCCAGTATGTATTCAGTCCTCACTCAGCTGAAAACACACATTCCTACTGTGCTACAAGTCACAGTGAAAAGTGCTAGGCTTCTTTGCATTTTATTTGATTGTGCACTCTATTAACTTTTGCAGCTCTGTGAATTTTGCTTTGCTACAGAGACAGGGCAGGAAGTCTTTCTATTCAACATTTCTTCCGTAGTATAGTTTTGGCATTCAGAAAAGGTTCAAAAATCTTATTTGAATAAAGATATTTTCTAGATTTTAATGGTTTGTCTTAATTCTTTCTTCAAGTAAGTGCTACTTTCCCCAATCTAATTCTACTCTCCACCATGTTGATTTGATTTTCTGATTACTGGCCAAGATAAAATAATAAAGAGACTTTTATATTTGCTGACAAGGGGGCAAGATTTAAAAAGCCATAAAAATTTGGAATTTCCTTAAGTGCACAAAATATTTCATTAAACACTACTGTAATAGGAAAAAAAAATCATCTTTTTTGATCAGAGCTCTAAATTTCACCTGATATTTCAGTCCATGATGAATATTCAAACCATTGAAATAACAAATAACAATTCCACTAACAGGACATGTAATTACATTTAATTGACATGTAATTTACTTTAGGAAAAACATTATGCCCAGAAAATAGCATCAAACATATCAGTTTTCAAACTTTGGTGCTGGGGAGATGGTCATGGTTAAGAGCATGTCCTGCTCTTGAGAGGATCTGAGTTCAGTGTTTTGCACCGGTGCAAGATGGCTTACAACCACTTCTAACTCTAACTCCCTCTTTAGGCCTCTGTGGGACTTGCACTCACATGCACATACCCATACACAGATATACACACACAAACACATAATTTAAAATGATAAAACAAATTTTTGGGTTTTGTTTTTTGAGTCAGGGTCTCTCAGTAGCCCCAGCTGGCCTGGAGCTCACTATGTAGACCAAGCTGGCTTCCATCAGCTTCCATCTCACAGAGATCCACCTGCCTCTGCCTCCCAAATGTTGGGATTAAAGGAATGTGCAACCATACCTGGCCTTAAAATAAATCTTAAAAACTTTTAGCCTACTTTTTTTGTTTGCTACTTAAGGTCTCACTATGCAATCTGGCTGGCCACAAACTCAAGATCTCCACACCCACCCTCTGTTATCTATATCTGGCTCAGACTTAATATAAATAAATCATCAATAATTAAATTGAAGTGAGCCTCTCAGTGCTTTAAATCAACTATATTAATAAAAATGAATGTTTATCACGTAATGGTATTACATAAAATTCATTTGGATTTTTTTTTTTGAGACAGGGTCTCTCTGTAGGCCCAGCTGTCCTGGAACTCATTATGTAGACCAGGCTGGCCTTGAACTCACAGAGATCTGCCTGCCTCTGCCTCCCAAGTGCTGGGACTACAGGCATGTGCCACCACAGATTTTTATGAAATTTGCTTAATTAAATGTGCATGTTCTTCAAGGGGTATGATAAATACAAATTTAAAAGTATTGAATATGCTGGGCATGGATGATCATGTCTTTACTCCCAGTACCCAAGAGGCCAAGACAAGAGGATAAAGAGTTCAAAGATAGCCAAACTTACATAAGAAGACTGTGTCAAAAAACCAAATACACAAGAGGCTCGTGATAAAGCTTAGTGGTAGAATACTTGCCTGTTAAGAATAAGGATCTGGGGTGTATCCCCAGTACTACAGAATAGAGAATCAAGTGAACAAACAAATGAATGAAATAGTCTACAAGAAAAAATAATAGGTAACTAATTTTTATACTATATACCTTGATTATATTGTTCATAACAACCTTTGGGAGGAAAAATATTATTTAAAGGTATATATTCTCTTTACATTTATGTGTTAACTTAGAAAATCAGAATATTATTCTATAAGATTTTGATTACATCACAGGTTTATGACTAAAAAAATATCTTCACAATTCTCTTGGAAAATATTCACCATGTTTTGTACTTACCTACAATGTCCTTCATAAGGCCTACAATGCTCTCATCCCCTATAATCCAAGGGCGTTTCCCTACATCATGACCATAGGCTCCCCTGAAATTGAAAGGGGACATAAACATTTCTTAGTTTTGTGTGTGTGTGTGTGTGTGTGTGTGTGTGTGTGTGTGTGTTTGTGTTACCATTTTTCAAATGTTGGCTTTGACAAGTAACACTTCTATGTAGGTTGTTATTGTATAGGTACAAAGTGACTTCCACAGGCTCATATACTGGAACACTTGTTCCCAAGTTGGTGGCTCTGGATTGGGAGGTTTTAGGACTTTTTATAAGTGAGGCCCTAGCTGGAGGGAGTGGGTCACTTAGGCTGGGGGACCTGAGATTTGTAGGTCTGCCTCATATCCTGTCCTTCTTTGGCTTCCTAATCTGCCCAGATGTGAACAAGCAGCATCATGTTGCTGTCATATAGTGGAGAGCTGTGATCACTGCCATTCTTTCCCCATTATCATGAACTGTATCCTCTAACCATGAACCATAGGAAGTCTTTCCTCCTTTAAGTTGATTCTTGTCACAAAGTTGGTCATAGAGACAAGAAAAGTAATGAATACAGGGACATTTATAATTTTTAAGTATTACAGGATACTATTTTAAAACTAAAAGGTGATACTTGAGTACCCTATGTTTAAAATTCATCATCCTTTTTTTCTTATATTTCCTTTCTTTTAACAATTTGTTTTTATTATGGTCAACTCAAAAGCATAATTCTCACCTCAAAGTGATAAGAGATGGTTTATTCTGGAGACAAATATGAGTGACCATGGCTTGGGAACACAGATTCAGGTTACCCCAAATTCCATGTTCCAACATGGTAACAGTTTCATGAAGTTTTTATAGTAACAGAGAAAAGTAAAGTCATAAATCAAGACACTTTTCAAATACACTGGTGGAAACATTAAGGAGGCAGATACAGCATAAGAGAAATCTCAGCTATAGGCCTCAGATGCTCTCTCATGGCACTCAGCCTTTTGGTTGGTGGAAACCAAAAGGCTGGTCCGCTAAGTTAATACATTCCTGAAAGGCGGTTAGTCTTGGAAGTTAAGTCAGAAACAAAGCTGAGCAAGAAGTGGCCAAAGATAACCCAAGGTAAATGGTAATTAGGCTGTGAACTTGCGGTATTCCAAACTTTCCACAATCACTGAAGTTCTAATCAGTTGATCAACTTTTGTAGAATGTTCAGTTTCAAGATGGGAAATTGTTCACATTTTTTTAAACTGTGTGCATGTTTGTCTGTGTTTGGGTATGTGCACCTGAGTTCAGGTGATTGAAGAGTTCCAGAAGAGGGTGTCAGATACCCTAGAGTTTAATTTACAGGTGCGTGTGAGCCATCTGATGTGGGTGCTGGGAACTGATTTTGGGTTCTTTCAAAGAGCAGCTTGGTTAAGAAACCACTTAACCATCTGTCTAGACCCTTAGATTCCCTTTTAGTTGTGGGATGGGAGCTTGCCTATGTGCTATTTCATTTTTTATAACATTTTCCACTCTAAGTTATTGTTTTTCTCTTTATTTTGAAAATTTCACTGCTATTGGAACACTCTCTTTATATACTTATAAACAGTAGTATGTATACACAAACATACATACTATTTTAGGGGGCTAGAAATTAGTAATTGCAAATTGAATGTTAAAATATAGCAATAATCTGTTAATGAAATAGAAGTTTATGAAATGACTATACTCATGATAGCATTATGGTTTTGGTCTTTTTGTTTTTTGAGACCAGGTCTCCCTGTAGCTCGAGCTGGCCTGGAACTCACTATGTAGACCAGCCTGTCTTGGAACTCACAGAGAGCCGCCTGCCTCTGCCTCCCAAGTACTGGGATTAGAGGCATGCACCACCACTGCTGGCTTACTCATGGTAACATTTTATGGAAATAATGAAAGCAGTAACCAAAACCAACACTATACCTTGACCTATTTTGTAGCAGTTGATCTATCAACCTCCAGCTTAATTTTATAATTCTAGCTGATAATCTAGTGGGTATAATGAAGAACTATTTCAGTCCTAAGACATTTCCATTAAATGAGGGCAACTAATTCACGTGAAAAATACAGAAGAAGCTGAACTGAAAAATACGGAAGGATGTGTTGAATGTTGTCACATGCTCTATTTCTTGAAACTCAGAATTAGATTGTTCCTTATCTGAAACCTTATAGACTAGGGAATAAGGCTTGAGCATGCTTTGGAGCTAATGGAAATCAGGGTTTAAGAACACCTCCTGTGAAATTCTTTTGTCTAGCAAGGGTGAGCTGGGATACCTGTGCTGTGGAAACTGATGGATGGAGGCCTGTTTTTAAATTTTTTCATTTTGATGGTGTGAATACTCCTACCATAGCCAATTTGATCCCATACTACCAAAAATATTCTGAATGTTTGACAGTTGGATTTTGTCATCTAGTGTGAGCCAACTCCAGGTCTCTATTGGTAAGAGATCATATTTATTGCAAGCTTATAAGTACTAATTCTCCAAGGTTGTGAAAGTAAATAAATGAGTGACAATATGTTCCTTATAAGGTTGCCAGGAAAAGTAAATGAGATAACATATAAAAGAGATGGATGCACAGTACCCTTCGCTGACTCATCATTCCTAATGTAAATCTAATGCTAAACTGCCTTCATCAGCATGTGGTACATAACACAATTTTTAGGCTAATATTTCCATTACCATATAAACTGAGATGAAGGAAGAAGACTTTCTGTGAGAATAAACAGGCTGCTGAGAACTAAGGAGGAAGAAAAGGCCAATTGCTAGTTATTATTATTCATATTATTACTAGATAGCCTGCAGCTTGCCTCTTTCTTGACTCCCAATATAAATGTTAAAGACAAAAATCATTATCATTAAATGGTAGTTAAAGGCAGATATTTGGATCCTTTTTTATTTTAATCACACAGAGCTCCATGGCCTTTGCTGATAGCACAATACATCTTATTACATTTAGGTAGTAAAATTCTATGTTCTGCCTCAGAGAATTTATGTCTCAGGATATTATGCCACCTACTTCTCACTCTGGTAGACACCATGGTAATAATCTTTAGGGATGTTTCTTCCTGCAATGCTTTTGGCATCTCCCTATCTTTAAAATATCACACACCATGGATGCTTCTTCATTTTGTCAGCTCACTAGCCTGGGGTAGTGAAATGTATTTAGAAAGTGTTATCCAAATAAACCCCAAGTAAAGTGCCCTGTCATTAGGAAGAACTGACGTAGATTACAGTATAGTTATAAACATACATATTAGAGTTAAGAAAAATATTAGATTGCTTTCATTCAAAGCTGCTTAAAATAGGCCTAGCAGGGCTGTAATCATTTTCAAATGTTGGAAAGGAAAATAAAGCATGAAGAGTTAACTCAATATACAACATAAATCATTGCCATGAGTGGGGTGTTTTGTGAGATGGCTATGGAGCAGTATTTGCTCATGAAATTAGATTTCAGGATATAAAATCTAATTAGGAAGTTAATAGAAACTTGGATCCTCTTTAAAATAGGGCTATATTTTAACCATTCTACAAAATGAAAAGTGGTCTTGCTTATAGAAAGCTTTTCCCCATAAGTAAATAAATAAATTTTCACAGCCTTCCTTAATGATAGCACAACTTTCTTTTTTTTCATGGCCTAATTGATGACGAGCTAACAAAGATGCTGAAAATCTGTACTGCTGAAAAGGAACATATGAATTCTTATTCATATGTTCCTTTTTTCTTTAAAGGAAGAGATGCAAAATAGAATGAGACTATTATAAGGGATTTTGGATGAAAATTTCTCTGGTCTGCCTCATCAGAGCCCTGTCTATAGCACAATGCCATGCAAATAACTACCTGTCAGGCACCTGGAGTGTTTCTGAGGTATAATTCAGTGGGCTACTTTCTTCTTTCAATAATCCTACCTGAACTGTCAGTCTTTGTATGAAAGTCCCTGTGAAGGCTGAACTACAGCAGGAGTTACGCTTGCAAAAGAGTATCTAGCAGATTTGACAAAGCAGACAACTTAAAATATTGTGATTCTATCATTGCAATGTAATATCCATTTCTCAATATACAATGTGCATTGGACTTATTTTTTTTGCCTTCTAGTTGAATTTTATCATTATGCATATTAAGCCATGCTATTCTCCTTCAATGTAGATCATTAGTAAGTTCTTAATATAAACTTTTCCCCCAAATCTTTTTATATATTTTATTTTGTTATTTTTATTTTATGTGTATGAGTGTATTGCCTGCATGTATGTGTGTGCACCTGCTGTGGAGGTCAGAAGAGATCTTCAGATTCCCCCGGAAATGGAGTTAAGGATGGTTTGTAGCTACCATGTGGGTCCTGGGAATCAAACCCAGGTCCTCTGCAAGAGCAGTCAGTGTTCTTAACCGCTCAGCCATCTCTCCAGCCCATCCCCCAAATCTTTTAAGTTTGTAGCCGATCCTTTCTCACCTATCCACATGGTTGAAGAATACTGTTGTTTCTTGTAATTATAGCACAGTTTTTCTTCATTTTTGAGGCAGGGTCTTGCTATTTACCCACATGGTGGCCTCAAACTCACAATCTTCTGTTTCAGCCTCCTGACACTGCGTGACAAGCATACACTACTTGCTCAGCGTCAGAGCAGCTTTGTGTAATAATTATTATATATCAAATGAGTCTAACCATCCTACAATTTTTTATTTCAAAACCCTGAAATTATATATTTTCATTTGACAAATACACAAAAACATTGTTTAAAGTATTCAACTTAAAAAATTTTACTGATGAAATTGCAGGATAACAAGAATAAGGATTTTAAAATGCAGAAATAGCTCTTGTTAAATTACATGTGTTTTTTTTTCTAAATTGGAAGTTGTAGAAGAAATAATTTGAGTAGAGTTAAAGTCTGGATACATTCTTTCAGAATTAAAGCTAAAACTTAATCATCAACGTGACTGTATTAAGTGGTAAAGCATTTAGAAAGTGGTTTGTCATGTGGGCAAAGGCAATGAATGGTATACAGTCTCATACAAGATGGGTGAGGAAGGTTTTGCATCCTCTACCATGTGTGGACGTGGCAAAAGCCATCATCTTGGATGATGAGAGCATCCTTCAGAACATACCACATCTTCTCATGACTTGTAAATGTAGAATTGTGAAAAAACACATTCCTGTTCTTTATAGGTCATTCAGTCTTAGGTATTTTGTTTTGTTTTGTTTCGTTTTTTTGGGGGGGTTCTCTAAGTTTTGAAAGCCTAACATTAAAACCCTCTATGTGTATACTTGGTTTTCCTTTACTATCACCAATCACACATGATGTTCATAGAAAGGATCAGATTAGTTAGGATCAGAAATGGTTTATGCTGCAGATAAGTTTGATTGGCAGTGTGTTTGCAATAGAGTACAAAAGAAAAGGATATGACATTTCCTGTCTTGTAGGCTCTGGATAACTCATCTTGATACCTACAACAATGAGTGATATTTTGCTTTGTCAAAATACATGATGGTTTTAATGTTATTGCTAAGATTGTTCTTTTTATCTTTGCAACTAGGCTACTAACTTTATTTTCTGTTAGATTATTTAGTAAATATGGAGTTTTCATAGCAAAGGAAACTATCAACTGACTGAACAGGCAACATAACTAAGGGAACAAAATCTTTGCCAGCTGTAATTCAGACAGAGAGCTAATATCTAGAATGTATAAAGAACTGTAAAAATTAAACACCAAAATAAATACTGTGAATCAACAAATGGGCTAGCATACTCAACAGATAACCTCTCTAAAGAAGAACTACAGATAGCTAATACATATTTTAAAAAGTGTTCAACATAGCTGCCCATCAGGAAAATGCAAATTAAAACTACTTTGGGAGTCCATTCTACTCTAGTCAGATTGACTATCAGAAAGAAAACAAATGGCAACAAATGCTGCAAAGGTGTAGGGAAAAGAGCAATTCTTATTTACTGCTGGTGAGTGTTAACAGGTGCAGCCACTACAGAAATCAATATGAAGATTTCTTTAAAAACTAAAAGTAGAACTACCGTATGCCCAGTTACATCAATAAGATCAGTAGATAGAAACTTGCTGGGTCTTTTTGGGACTGAGATGCTTAAAGCAAACAGTTCTTATTCTTGTCCTTGGCCAGAAGCTGGGAATATCTGTGGGTCAGTCATAGCCAGATGCCAGAAACAGCAAAAGAGAGTTCTGGTGTGGGGTCTGGCATCTCTTTATCTCTCTTCCCATAAATGAGCACCAGACTTGGAAGCCAGGCATAGGAACATGACAGAAACTGAAAGGAGACACTTGGACATTTTATGTTGAGGCCAACTGGACTGAACAGCTCATCTGCTTCCCCCTGCCTCACCCCAGTTTCTGCCATCAATCCTATAAAAAGCCCCCAGACGAGCAGTTCAGTGACCTATTTCCTGAGACTGGCTCCTTCTACACAGGACCTCTGCCACCTTTCTTTTGTTTACGCTTCTTATAATAAATTTTCTATCTAAAACTAACCCTCTGTGGTCTACAAATTTCCTTCTTTAAGTTTGTGAGACAAGATTTTGTGAGTCACTGACATGGTGGAAATTTTGTGTGACCATGGGCTTCTGCACCCTAACCTTTAAGTTATGGATCTCCTGAGGTGAAAGAGAAAGCCTCCACTGAATGCAGACCCCAGCTTCTCTGCATTAAAATATCACTTCTTGACTAATACCTAAAAGATTCTGTGTTTTACCTCCAAGAAACTTGCACATCCATGTTTATTGCTGTTTTATTCACAGTAGCAAAGAAATGGAACTAGCCTAGAGTATCCATCCATCAGTGAATGACTAATGAAAATGTGGTACATATACACAATGGAACTTTATTCTGCTATAAAGAAAAATGAAATTAATAATGAAATGGATCTGGAATTATTTTTGCATTGAAATTTTTTATTTATTGATTTTTTTGTGTGTATTTCATATAGAACATCCCAAACAATCTTATTCATCTTTATACCCACATCCCCAATGTCACCTCCCATAACCCCTACACCCCCCCTCCCCACCACTAGAGCCTATATACTCTGTCATCCCTGTTACTGTCCACTATGTTATCAGTGCCTCCAGCTGTTCAACAGGCAAGTCCATCTGCTGAGTCTAGCCAGCCTATCTACAATTCCTTATTTTAGAAAGATCAGCTGTTTCTCATCTAGCAGCAATCAGTTGTCAATATTCCTTTAGATAAGATCGGGGTCTGCCGTTCATTTCCCCAGTTCTATTCTGGGTTACTATCTGGGAGTCTCTTGGACCACCCTGGTCAACAACTCAAAGGAAGGTATCTCCTGTCTCGCATTGTTTCTTGTATGTAGCCTTTAGCTATACACATGTACTCTTAAAGAAGTATTCTGAAATTATTATATTAAGTAAAATGAGACAGATTCACAATGATAAATACTGAAGGCTCTTTGTCATATGAGATGATATATGGATATGCTTGTGGATATAGGTCCTGAGACTAGAAAGGAGATCTGAAATGGCAAAAAAGGAGATTTTGAGGATGGGAGGAGAGTAGAAACACGTGACAGGAAAACAGAAAGGGGACGTTTGCAGATGGAATACTTTAAATAGGGGACACAGGAATAGTCAGGAAAACGAAGATGAAGAGGATTAATACAAAGAAATTTTGTGTGAAATGTCATAATGAAATGCTATACATTTTTTGCTAAATTTTAAAAAAG
>NW_008360320.1:10116292-10123271 GCF_000622305.1 Nannospalax galili
GATTTGGAGTCCTCTATTGGTCTAGAGAGGAACAAACATAACTGGAGTATCAGCCTAGGAGTAGAGGTGGGGTGAAGGGGACACAGGGATTATGTCATCAGTTAAAGTTTATCACAATACTGGGAAGTCCCAGTTCTAGACAAAAAACTGAGCACATAAGGGGGAGATTTAGTATAGAAACCAAACAATAGCCAGAAAGGGAACTGAAGAGACAGTCCACCAAAGTGCCGAACAAACATAACTGGAGTATCAGCCTAGGAGTAGAGGTGGGGTGAAGGGGACACAGGGATTATGTCATCAGTTAAAGTTTATCACAATACTGGGAAGTCCCAGTTCTAGACAAAAAACTGAGCACATAAGGGGGAGATTTAGTATAGAAACCAAACAATAGCCAGAAAGGGAACTGAAGAGACAGTCCACCAAAGTGCCATAACAGTTATTCAAACAAAAACACATGCGCACAAAGCAGCTTCAAACAGAAACCTCATCTGAACTTGAGTAAAGGGCTCCTAAAGGTAAGGCTGCTGTAGACCCAATCTCACACAGAAAAATTCAGTTGCCTAGAGTCCTTCCTGGGCACTTCCTGCCCAGAAGGATATTATTCATTAAGCTCAGCACCAGTGTGAAAGCCTCACAGAAGAAGCTTCCTTATTGGTCATTAAAATAATCCCTTATCAAAGGCGATTCGATCAGCCACTCCTTCAAAAGTACTTTTTCTGTCTGCTTGTACAACCTGCTTTCTGTCTTTACTCTCTCCATCAATCAATTTGCAGGCCCTCTCATTATTTGGAACCAAGCAGATAGGAAAAAATTTCTTCATAACAGAGTCTTAAGTGGACTAGGACAGAAGTGGGATTTCAAATTAAATATTTGGGGAGCAAAAAACTAATAAAAACTGCTTTTGGATCAAAGATGAGAGAAAAGGGGGGAAGGAACAGAAATGTAACTGTGGATCTGGAGCACTGCAGTCTCCTAGGAGCAGTCAGGTTCATGAGGTTGACGGGTCCCCAGGGCTGAGAGAAAGAAGAGGAAGTAAAGCGAACATAGCAAGAATGGGTGAGTAGCTTTTGCTTAGGAAGAAACCTTTAATTCAGTGTTCATTGCCTGTAGCCTTAAAATGCAACTCCTTTGTGAATCATTTGTCTAATGAGCACTAGACAGGAAGATTTAACTAAGACTATAACATTGTCTACTTTCACAAAGTGAAATATGAAAGTGAAATCTAACAATAGAAGATGCTAAGGCATTTTCCTGAAATATAATTTTAACATCTTGCAATAATCAGCCAGTCCCTCACTGGCTTTGGGTGTGATGTGCAGTGAATGGAGCAGCAGGGCAGCATCTTTTAAATACTTAGCGGATGAAAATGCAAAGTCTGGCTGCTGCCTGAGTATTCAAGAGGCAAGGACAATTTCTGAAGTTCAAATTCATTCAATCTAACTCTCTGCTCTCTTACAGTAAGGCCAAAAATGAGTATCAACCAATTTTATTAACTGTGACCTCATTTATTAAATACCAAAACCTGCTAGTCCAAACTGCTTCCAAATGTGGGGATGTGTATTTTGCAATTTAGGCATAAAAGTTATGAACATGAAATTATAACATGCTCAATAAATACTATGTGCTCTTGTATTGAGAACTTTCATTCATAACCATGAAAACTCAAACTTTGCAGTGTTATCTAAGAGTCATGATAGTAATCATTCACACAGTCAGTATAAAATAAACTTTAAAGAACAGGCATGTTCCCATTCTGAAGGACCAAGGAACATAACGAACAAGAAGAGAATCAGAAAACACTCTGGGTTTTATGAAAGCCAAACATCTCACCCAGTATTTTTATTTGATCTGGTTTAATCTTTCTGAAAGGCTTCCTGATCTTTAGTTAGGACTCATTTTCATGTGGATTTTTTCATTTTCAAATGATCAGAAAATATCTTTTAAAATATTTCTGGCTATTTAAAATGTTTAAGTGTTGAAAATTAACAAACACCACAAATATTCAAACACTTAACAAATATCTCTAATATCAGCTTTATAAGTAGTTACTGTGGAAAAGGAGAAGATGCACAAAGCTGGGCTACTCTCCTAAGACTATGAAAGGAATGAAAAAAGATATCTGCAAACCATCTACTCAAGCGGAAATAACAAAAGGTTTAAAAATGGGTGTCAAATATTGAAAGAAATAGCAAGTTCTAATCTTCAAAATAACTGATGGGATCATAACTTATAATAAGCAATTATTATGTTTCTTATAAAAACTATAGGAGAGGACTTCAACGTTTTCAAAAGGTAACAAGAAGATGAGAACATCAATTACCTTGAGTTGATTGGTACGTATTATATATTTGTAACAAAATACTATACTCTACCCATCAATATGTACAAATATTATGTGTTAAAAGGCTTTAAATGTTTAAAGAGATAGTGCCCCGGCCTGCGGGGTCTGCAACGGGGTACCTGGATTGGGGAGTGGGGATGTGGATGAGGCAAGGGGCAAGAGAAATGGAGACAAGACAGTGCTCTGATCAAGTCTCGTTTATTGAAGCACAAGTATACAGTTAAATAAGAAGTGCAGACTGGACTGAATCATAACAGCCAGATAGCAAAGACCCAGGTGCACTCCAAGGGAGGAGTCCACTGAGAGCAAGGCCGTTACTGGAAAAGAAAACAAGACCACAGGTGAAGGCCGCGGTCTCCATCCCATGCCTGTGAGAGTCTACTGATCAACAGAAAACAGGACTATTTACAATAACTAGAGCAAGGCCGCGGGCTACCAGCCCCGGCTATGAGCCAAGATCGTGGGCTCTTTCCCATGGCCGCGGGAGGAGGGTGGACAGAATGGAAAGTCACCAACTCAGGTCTGTCAGCAGTTTGGAGAAATGGCTGAGCCTCTGGCTCCCAACAAGATAGAAATGTGTTTTTGATATAGTGATGTTCAGCAGGGATAATCATTGTGACTGAGAAGACTAGTTTACAGAAGTTGAGGGCATGGTAGGCTGGGAGGGTGAAAGGTTAGCACTCAGAATACCAAAAGTAACACAGAACACAGGAGGGAAAATGGTCCTCCTGTAATACTCATTATGGCCATAGCAAGTCTGAAAATAGATGTCTCTAAACTGTCTACGCAAGAGGAAATAGTGGAAGCTGAAAAAGCTAACCTGAAATGACGCATGTCACTCATACGTCTATACTCTTCAGGGAGCAAAGTGTTACCTTGTTATCTAGGTTGTTGTTATCTCAAAGATAATAGTGCTTCTAGTTTAAGAACTAATCCTCAAACAATGAAAATCTTATAATAACTACTTCATTAGTCATTAGACAAGTAAGATAAGGTGGCTACATTGATTTAGCTGTGTCAATACAAGAGAGGGGTTTCAATCTTTAAATATGTTAGAAGTTACACTTTCTCATCGCAAGTTTGCCATTTGAACTCATTCTAAACCTGAATTATTTTCAATATATTATAGTATTGAAAATCATGATCTATAAGTTTTCCCTCTGTCCTAACATTCTAGGACTCTACTTACATACCCTTCCAAAATTAGATACCTTGTGTGGCTTTTAAAATTCTTATGTCAGTTGCAGAATTACACCTCTTAAATAGTACTTACATTTTGGCCCACTTATCTAGCTCTTCTTCCAGATATGTTTTAACCATTTTTGGTTGAAGGCCAAGAGAATTTCCCAAGAAATAGATGGCATTTTCATCCTTATTCACTAAGGATAAATCAACTGAAACAGAAGAAAGAATAAAAATATGTTTATTAAATTAATTAACATTTTTCTACTTGGCATTGTTAATCCAGCACAATTAATATAATTAACTACAAGAAGGATAATAAATAACTTGGAGGTACTTGTACAGAAGACATCAGGTTCTCTGAACAGTAATTAACCTTTTGTATTTATACATTAAAACATAGCTTAAACACACAGAAGTAACGTAGAGATCCCTCACATTTATTGTGCTACAGGAAGAAATCTAAATTAGCAACTACTCCCAATCATAAATAGCCAAGAGCAGTAGGAAATGTTAAAAGCAGAGTTTTCACAGGAAATACAATAGCCTACCTAAGTATTTTAGGTTATCAGAGTGTAGGCAAGTTTTAACACTATTAATTAATCTGTTGCAGATAAAAGAAACTTTTTAGAAGGCTAAATGATAATATAACAGAAGATCTATTATAGTTACACAATCTACATTATATCTACACATACTTGTAATACTTTAAGGTGAAGATTGTTCTCTACATCTTCATCTCTTTCAAATAAAATTGGGCTATTTATCTTATGCCTTGGCCTTGACTGCAACAATTAAACAAGCAATTCCTGCGTTTAAAGCAGTCCAGAAAAACATATTCTGCAATAATGAGTATAAAGTACTAAAACTTTACTTAACTCTAGGAGGAGAAAGACCAGGTTTCTTGCTGATAGTTCAGCTGTATCACTGAGTTCCCCTGCTTATCTTTACCTTAAACTATTTAAACGTTTAGAGACATTTTGGAGGCATACTATGTGCTTCAGCCTGATCACATACTGTACTTTTTGGTGTCTTTAAAATCTGACACAATAAAACAGGTGTTAATGTTTAATGTTACATATCTTATATTATACACACACACACACACACACACACAAACACTTAAGTTGAAACTTGTTTGTGGCAGGAAGTTTGGTACTCTGTAGCTTGAAGATTGCTGGTTACTTTTAGTTAGGGTGCAATGAAAATTATGAACATAAATCTCAGTGGAAATGTGAGAAATCTTGCAGTTTTCCTAGAAAGTGTATGCGGGTAGAACTAAGGGGAATGTGGCTGTTAAAGAGATTAATACCATTGTTTTTAAAGGTGGGCTGGAGCGATGGCCCAGCGGTTCAGAGCACTGGCTGCTCTTGCTGAGGACCACCAGGTTGAATTTCCAGCACCCACATGGCAGCTAACAACTGTCCCTAACTCCAGTTCCAGGGAATCGGACACCCTCTTCTCACCACACGGGTGCATCTACCTACATGCAAGCAATATACTCAAATACATAGAATAAATAAAAAGACAAGTATGGATTGGGATAATAAGAAAGTTACCTTTAAGACACCTGAGGAATCAGTAAACCACATCATGGCCAAAAGGATGAGAGTATATAGTTTGAGGAGCTACTGCTTGAGGTGGTAGAAGACTTTGGTATCATGCACATTTTTGCAGGTATGTAAAATGTAAGAGTTACAGGATTGTAGAAGCTTCTACCCAGACTTGAAAGGAAAATCCAGGCCATGTATGAGAGGGTTAGGATCCTTCTGGAAAACCCCTGATGGGCTGGTGTTTGAAAATGAAGATACAGTGGAGATATCATGATGTCAGAGACACCAGAAATATGGAATGCTTACTAAGAAGAGCTTTGTGTATCAAGCTAAGACAGAGACCACGTGCTCTCCAGCTTCCCGGAGGTAATCAGGGCTGCCTAGTACTTATGAGCTCATCTTGTGACACCACCTGCCCCAAATTCAGATCATCTTTTGAGGGTCTTTCTATGTGGGCCACAAAATTCCAGCCCCCCTGCTTCAACTTCCCAAGTGCAGGACTTAAAAATGTGTACAACCATGTCTGACCACAGCTATAGGATATGTTTCCCCTGCTGAGTTTTAGTCTTCTTTGATCCCATTCCTCATTTCCATACCCCTACTCACATTTCCCTCTTTCACAAATAGAAATACTCACTGTATCATTGCTTCGTGGAATGATATAACTTTCTTTTTAATGTTTCTGGAGTTTATAGCTGAGGCTTGGGTTGAGTTTAAGTGGATTTTGGACTTAAATGTTTGAACAGTTTTGGAACTGTGGAGACTTTGAAGTCATCTCTCCAGCTCCCAGTATGAAGAAATTTAAGGTAACCCTTCTTTTCATGGTCACTGAAGCTGTCTGCTAAGAAAATTTGGCTTTTATTTCCCTTTTTTCTCCTTTTATTTAAAATATTTTATTTTTTATTTTATTTTTATATGTATGAGTGTATTGCTGGCCATGTATATAAGTGCACCCATGTCTTGCAATGCCCAAGAAGGTCAGAAGAGGGCACCAGATTCCCTGGAACTGATGGAACTAAGGATGGTTGTTAGCCACCATGTGGGTGCTGGGACTCAAACTGGAGTCCTCTGGAAGAGAAGCCAGTATTTTTAACCATTGAGCCATCTCTCCGGCTCCACTCTTCTTTTAGAAGATCAGATACACAGTTTAGTTTCAGCTTGTTCATATCAAACTTCATCAGACTTTAGTACAAATCGCTCTAGTTGAATTTCAGTCCTAGGCCCAAGAATGAACCTGGTCTAAAACAAGGACCTCTTATATTTATTTGACAAGCCCAAGTTTGGTAAACAAACCAATTCCAAAGAAGCCAGGTGGCAAAGACAAGCACATGTCTTCTAAGTAGAAGCTGAAAAATGTAAGAGAGGATGATGGGTCATCTCATTACTAGAGGATGAGAAAAATAAGGGAAGAGAGTGGAGGAGGGTGCGTAAGTACCAAACATATTTAGATGGAAGGAATAAACTCTGATATGCCGGGGCATGGTGTGGTAAGTACAGTTCACAACAGTTCTGCATTTTATAAAGAACTAGAGGAAAGGAGTTTGAATGCTCAAATGGGAAGCAATAATAAATACTGTAATTGCTAATCATCCTGATTTTATCACTACATGCCATTTGAATGTGCTGAAATATCACACACTGCCCCCAAAATAAGTACAACTGTTATATCTTAAGCAAAATAATATATATTTTAAAAAATGAAATGATTAACATACACAGTTTCATACAGAAAAATTCATTTTCAATGCAATTGGCGTTAAGATGTTTGCACATGCGTTTCTAATCTCTATATAGCTGATTATTACTCGTCACAGTCGGTTACTTTCTGAGCTCCTTGGCATCTAAGCATGGATATAAAGTCATCAGGCAGATTTCAATGGTAATGTTTTTCACATCTATTAAT
>NW_008360320.1:10123405-10123563 GCF_000622305.1 Nannospalax galili
TTCAGCATAAACACTATAAGACATAAAATTAAATCAGGTTTTAAACTTTAAAAAAGATTTCCATTTCACTATTAAAATATACAGTTTCATACAGAAAAATTCATTTTCATACAATTGACACTAAGATGCACATGCATTTCTAATCTCTATATATCTGA
>NW_008360320.1:10123766-10143670 GCF_000622305.1 Nannospalax galili
GAGTACAATATTGTATAACTGTAATAATTCAACTGTAAACCTAAAAATTTATAGCCAATTCTGAAAAAGATGCATCTTAGCTCAGAAAATTGTTATTGAATATGTCAATGCTGTTGTAATGAAATGCTTCTTCTAAGTATGTGGTTATTAAATAAATAATTAACTGGAAAAAAAAAAAACATGAAATGAAAACTTCAAAGACACACTGGCCTTGAAATTTCACCCTATTCTTGACTTAATTTGGGAAAGTGATGTGCAGTTTGTTTCGTTCCTCTCCATTGCTGTTCCTAATTCCTCCAATATATTGGGGAAAACAAGAGAAACAAACCCCAAATGACCAACAACATAAAAGAAAAGGAAGACTTACTCTGGCATGGGTGCATTTATTTCACTTCCTTCCCTCATAAGGCAGTTTTTTCAAGTTCCTCAGAAACTTCTCTGCATTAGAGAGAGCCAGCTCCCTGAAGTGGTCACCCAGCTCTTCAGCTCCTGACCCTAACAGCTCCCCAGTTGCTCCCTGGCCTCTTACCTCACAGCATCTTTCCAGACCTGAAGCCACACTTCCAGCAAGGGGATGTCAAGTATATTTAAGTTCTGCTGGTTTTCACTGGGTTGATGTGATTCAAAGGAATTATGTCCCTTTAATAACTGTAGGCATACTAATGAAGCTATTTTAACTCATAATCACATTAAGATTGTAATTAGAGTTTTATGTCTTCCTTACATATGAATTTTCTATGACATTGCCTTCCACACACAAAAATGCATTCAACAGACATTTAAAGCTTCCAGTTAATAACATAATTTGGTCAAATATGTTCCTAATTAGATCTATATTACTTTTCAGTTTCAGATATTATGGACTGAAAGAGATAAACTACCACTTACTTTAAAATAACATAAATATACATAATTATATATGTATGTTTGCTGCTTTTGAAAGTGCTTATGACCATCTCTTCAGGAAATGATTCTACAAATACTGTAAATACTAAATTAATCTTTATATAATTTCTTTAGATTTTACCTTCTAGTCCATCATATTAGAAACCTAGAAAAAAAATACCAGTGCCCGAGTTTGAATCAAAGATTGTAATTTAATTGTTCCTGAATAGAGCTCCTTATAAGCACTTAAGAAATTCACTCAACAAATTATTTGCATAAGCCACTTTAGTCTTGTACTTAATCCACTTTCATGACAAATATAAAACTAAATAAAGAGGGGCTAGGGAGATGGTTCATTGGTTAAAAGCATTGGCTTCTCTTGAAGAGGACCCAGATTTGGTTCCCAGTACCCATGGGTGGGGGGCTAACAATCCTCTGTATCTCCATCCCAGGGGATCTGACACCACTACAGGCATTGCATGACATGGGTAAACTTATACATATACAGGCAAAACAGTCATATGCATAAAAATTTTAAAAATAGCCATCTGTGGTGGCTCACACCATTAATCCTAGCACTTTGTAGGCAGAGGCAGGCAGAGCTCTGAGATCCAAACCAGCTTGGTCTACATAATAATTTCCAGACCAGCTGAAGCTACAGAAAGACCATGACTCAAAAACAACAGCAAAAACAAACTACACAACAAAAGTAAAAATAAAATTAACAGATAAAACACAAATGGGTTTTTCCAGGTTAATGGAATTTCCCAAGAGTACAACAAAAGTCTCACATTGAAAACGAAGCTGGTTTAATGCAGAAAACACATTTTATTATAAATATTATTAATTTTTATTCATATGCACATATGTGTATGTCTGAGTATCTGTTATATGTGTGGGTGGCCACAGGGTCCAGTAGAGGATATTAGTGACTGCCTGGAGACATAGTTAGAGGCACTTGTGAGTGTCCTGACATGGGTGTCAGAAACTGAATTCAGGTTCTCTGGAAGAGCAGCAAGTGCTCTTAACTGCTGAGCCATTTCTCTAGCCTGTTGTTGTTATTGTTATTATTATTATTTACTTTTCTCAAATTACAGAGGATACTCTGAAGTGATCATACATTTTTACAAAGAAGTCCCAAAAGTTTTTTAAATGATTGGTTTATCTATGTAAAATATATTCTTCAAGATGAAATTTTTATGAAATGAATTATGTCAGTGATTCAGCTATTGGGTGCCTCATGTGTACCTGCAGCCTAAGTGTTGCTGTACATTGATAAACCAGCGTTCACTGTAACTGGCTAAAGTTGCATTCATTCAATTTCAGAAGGGTGAACTTAAAAAAAATCTGTCTGGGGAGCTGGTGAGATGGCTTAGTAGTTAAGAGCACTGACTGCTCTTGCAGAGGACCTGGGTTCGATTCCCAGCACACACATGGTGGCTACGAACTGTCCTTAACTCCAGTTTCAGGGGAATCTGAAGCCCTCTTCTGACCTCAACAGCATTGCACGACATGGGTGCACATACATGCAGCCAATACACTCATACACATAAAATAAAAAGTAATAAATGAAATATTTTAAAAAATCTGTCTGTGTAATTAATGTCTGTTATTAGAACATTTTTAAAGTATGTGGTTTTGCATTAAATGGCAGACATTCTTTAATTTTTGAAATAAATGTTCTTTTTAAAAAAAAAATATTTCCTAGGTTTGATTTTTTTCTCTGAACTAGAGAATTCCACTCCTTGCCTATCATACTTTAGGGGGAGTCTAAGACACAAAAGGAACAAAGCTGAATCAAAGCTGAAATCTGTGACTTAAGAGAACATTCCAGATCCCAAAGCTGCTCTGATAAGCACTGACTTATTATAATATGCCTGGACCGTGTACATCTCTCATCATGTGAAGCATTGAACTCACAACATAGGTTGTTGTGGTTACTATAACAGAATTGTTATGGAAGTATTTTGGCCTGCAAGTGTATGGGAGAGAAAAAAAGAAAAAGAAAATAAATATCTCAGTGAAGCATAATGCCTAAAAAGAACATTTGTTTCAAAAATTAAAGACCGTCTGCCATTTAATGCAAAACCACACACACTGCTACAAGAAATACACTGTTTATTTTCTTTAAAAGAATTCAATTATTTATGTCTCTCAATGTCCTTCAGTGTGAATCCATCCACTGGGTCCACCAAGAGTCCCAACTCTGTAAAAGACACTGTCTTTCCCCCTCCCAAGAGCCATTAATTGCCAAACGTTCCTTAGGTTGCAGGGACGGGGGTCTAAATTTGATTAAGATGTATTATATGAAATGCACAAAAACTCAATAAAAGTATTTTAAGTTTCTTAGTGTTAGAGTAGCAAATAGCCCCATAAATTTAATTACTCAAGACTACAAAATCTCTAGTCTATCTGTTGGAAGACTCACCTTTCCAGTCTCACTGGTCAATCACCTGGTCATAGGACCACTCCTAGGAAGGCAGGATCACCTTAAATTATGCTAAATAGATGGGTGGAACACCTAGCGCATTAATGAGATAGTGAACTTTTCCTGCCTGCAATCCCACCTACTAGTGCAGAGCTTTTGGACCCAGCGACAGACGTGCAGACATGTAGGTCTCTATAAGTCTGCTGACGTTTCTGAATTCTTCAGAAAAGTATAATCTTTCCTTTTCTTCTTCATATCCCTTTTCTAAACATGCTTTCCTTAATGCTTTGGGCTACCCAGTGTCTTTTATTTCTTTACTTTTTCTCTAAAGCTTCGTTCTCCCAGCCATGTGGCCATCATTCAGCCATGTGTCTGACCTCCATGCAGGCTCTAAACTTGCATGACTTCACGCACTTCTTTTTTTCTCCCCTCCATTCTATACCTTGAGGCAGCTTATGAGATTACCAGCTCCCTGTCCTGAGGATTTTCATTAAAATTCTAATACAATTGTCTTAAAAGCTTCCATTTAGGTCCATTCTGAAATTCTTTTATGAACGAGACTAAGAACCCTCTAGGGCAAGTTCTTTCTCCCCATTTCATTAGTTTTGGTTGGGGTTTCTAACCCATTTCCCCATGTCTATGTTGGGATTTTTGTCTGGTTTGACCTTGCCACTGGACTTGTGCATGCTGATAACTTGTCCTTCCCCACAAATATGTATGAGAGTATGTCACAGTGAAAGTCTTTGTGACAGGCTATGTGACAGGTAGCTTTAAGGATGTTATGGTAGTGTTGTTCCAATTAGTAACTTTAACTGTACTATTGTTTGTATGTACATATTGTATGTTCAGCACCAATCAAAGGAGAATGGAATGATGGCCTGCCACTGGAAATTTGAAGGACCAGGTCACAGACATGGTGAATTCTGTTTTGTATCTGTCTTCCTCTTGCTTCCTTTCCTTCCTTTTGGGGACTCAAGCCTTTGTCTCCTAAAATTGCCTTTCACCAAGAACAATAAATAATCCTGAAGAAGCTACAGTGACCTTCCTATTACCACAAAGCCCTGCAAGGCAGATTCTGACACAATGGTCCAAAGTAATAATGAACCAACCCACATGCTGGTGGCCTCTGAGGACCTCAGGCCTTGCCTTTGTTTCTCTTTCCTGTATGACAATGAGCCTGCTGCCCTGAGAGAAGAATTTTCAGGTCTGTGGACCTCAGTTCTTCCCAGAGTGACTAGGCCATTAACCAGGCTCCTCCTGCTTCTGCACAACTCCTCTCCAGTCTCCTCTCCAGGACTTGTGGTTCAGCTCCTTCTGCTGAGAATCCTGACCAGGGCTTTTGTCTTATCACTTGTACGCTATGAGTACATCTTTGAGAAAATTGGGAAAAAAAATTGCTTTGGCTTTTTATTTTCAATTTTGTTTAAATTGAGAATTTTTTTCCATATTTAAGGAGGAGAAAGGAAAAAAAAGATAAGAAAAGGAAAGGAAATAAAATAAAGATGTTCTTCAGAGATATTTTTTTCAGGTTAATGAATATGAAATTGTTGCTGATTGTGTTTTAATTAGTAATAGAAAGCACAGAGATCCCAGCTGTGTTTATTTTATTTGTGTTTTGATTATTTGGAACCCTAGCATTGGGAGAGGAATTCAGACATCTAATATGAATTTGTGGAGTAAGAATTGTCTAATTGTAAAATTGTTCCAATCTTAATAATTGTGATACTAATGTGACTGGCTTGTTATTACTGTTGGCAACAGTGAACTGCATTTCAGCAGCTTGGAAAAGCACTTAGCTGGGATTTATGCTTATGCCCATAAATCTGAGATCATAGTCCTTCATGGAATTGGGTCAAAATTTTACTTGGAGGCAAAGATGCCTCCAAAGCAAAGCAATGAGGGAAGGCCTTGTTTGCTTTCATTATTTACCTGTAATTCTGTGTGTCATATTCCAAATGAGCAGTTCTGTTTCTGGTCATTAAAATGGAAGTCTGTGCTAACATATTCTGTTTTAAAAATGTTGTAAAATAAACTTCTTTCTTTTAAATGCAGTTCAACTATCATAGGTATTTGTTTTTCACTGAACTCCTGAAACCCTGCTTGTCCTTTACTCTTCTGCAGAAGTGAGACACAACTTGACACAGTGAAGTAAACTTCAACTTGACACAGTGAATTTATTGTGGGGTGTCTAGTGGCTCTGAGAAGTTTGAAAGAGTAATAGGGACACAGTCCTCATGTGGGGTGGTTTAACTGAACAGTTTTTTAAACTCAGTCATAGTTTTTCAACTTTACTCATAGTTTCTAGACATTACATGATGAAAATCATTTTCAACATCATTGATTCAGTGGAAATTATCCTTCCAGTTCTGAAGTTTGATTTTTCCCTGGGTAGTGGCACACTCAGCATTCACAAGGCACAGCCCCCAGGCACCCATGCGACCATGGTGGTAAACCTGCCCTTTGCCTGTACTCTGTTGCTAAGGCATGTTCAGTAGGTTATATGCATTTTCAATTAGCAGTATTTTCAATTTTTGACAATCTTATTGGGCTATAACTTCATTATTAAATAGTATGTAGTTTAAGATAAAAGATCAGAACTGGAAATACAACCAAACTGACACTGAGCTTCATGTTTTCTTGGTCTCCTTGGGGAACTCACAGACAACCTGAAACTCCAAACCATAGACTGAACTGGGCTGTTAGAATTCTAAGAGAATCCTGCTGTTCCTATTTCTGCTAAGAGCAGAATGTTATGGAAAAATCAGAGACCAACAGCCAGTCAGGTCATAAAGGAGTCAGCCCCCCCCCCCCCAATTATATTCATGTGAGAAATGCAAGCAAGGGGCAAATAATACATATGATAATACATATGTGACACTTAAGTAAGTGGTTTACAAGTAACACATGGTCAAAATGATACAGGAATGTGGCAGGTTTGGAAAACAAAGACTTCTGTCTTGGTAAAGGTTATGAGAATGTTGCAGTTTGGGAAAACAAAGACTTCTATCCAGGTAACTGCCAGGGGCTGGGGGAAGACTCCTGTTTACCTCCCCATTCTCATTTCTTATCTTATCCTGGTTCTTTTTCCAAAGTTCTTAGCCACCATTCAAAGTTCCTAGCAACCATTACATTGCAGGAATTTTAACAACTCTTCCAGGCCTTCACTTTCTATCACAGGAGGTAGGCACATCCCTGAAGTTTATGAAGAATGAAAAGATACTGCAGTTGCTTGTTCGTTTTCTGCTCATACTAGTCTCCACTCTATCTCTGTGGCCCCTGTGGTGATACTGGAGGGAAGTAATATGGGATACTTGGTTGCTTTGTTTCATGTCATTTTGCTCTGGGTACCTGAGGCAGCAGAGTCATGGGAAAAAAAGAATACACAGCAAATTGGAGTCCCAGTTTTCTAGCTAGAGGTATAGGAATGTGAGTCCCCATGAGTTAGGTACTGCAGGGGACAGGGGATTCCAGAAGACAATCAGATGGGGTTGCATAAGCCACTGAACTCATGCTCTATGCAAACTGCCTATCAGCAAAATGAAAACTTTCAGAACTGAACCCACTTCCCAAATTGGGTGGAATAAACAGAAAAGAGATTCAAAGAGCAAGGCAACTTTTGGAAACTGAAAGAGGCTACTAATCTTCTTGGGACTGGGCAATCTCCTGAGGACAGGGCGAGCTCCTAGGGGTCAGGGTAACCTCTGGGGAACCGGGCAATCTCCTGGGTGCTGACAATATTCTATTCTTGATCAATTCTAGTATCTGGTTACAAAGATTTACTCCTCTTACAACCATACATTACTCTGGTTGTACATTTGACTGGATAAAACTTGTATCTATGTCTACTATTGTTCAGAATGAAATAAGGTAGGTCTTTGTATTGTTGTATGGCTTATTAATACTGCACACAGAAGCAATATCTTATTAGAGTCTAATGTCCCGAGGGAACACTGGTGATCTTTTTCTTTATGGGGAGCCAAGGTTACACTCCCCCAAAGCCCATAAGACTTTGTATTCTAAGAGGAAGATTGAGGACAGTATATAATTCACTACAGGACTTGTACTCGATCCTGACTGTCTTTTCTAATTTTAAACGTGTTTGTCCTCTCTGAGATCTGGAATGGTGAAAGGATGTGCTTTGAGGATTTAAAAAAAAATGGTTTTTCCATAGTCTTGAAAATAAATTCCCCTTAGGGGAAAATACAATGAAAAGATAAAGCAGAACTTGCTACAGGCCAAGGAGAAAACATGGATTTGATAAAAATGTTTTTACTTACAGCCTCTGGCCATTTCAGAGGCAACAGGGACCATATTTCGGGGCATAAGAGGATTGGTGAGTCCCTGGGTGTTCTTCAAGAAACATCCATTTGAATTGTTGACCTTGTCCACTATGGCTATACATCTCTTGAGAGCTGGCAAAGACTGTTTTTTAGCAATTCACATTATCTTAGGGTCATGGGTTCCAGAAGCTGAAAAAGTATGAGCAGGCAACAGAGCTAGTATAAAGCCTTCTTAGCCGAAAATCTTATCTTTCTGCTCTACATTCTCCCGACTTCTTTTTCTCAATGTTCAGCCACAGTCAGGCCCTTGCCTCCCTTGATAGATGTCCATGGGTTCTTGCACTCCCTTCTGAACATTGCTTTTCTTCCTTTCACAGCAAGGATTCCTGGAATATGGTTCTAAACTCCAATTTCCAATCTTTCACTCCTTCAATAACATCTGCAAACTATAGCCCCACAGTCATTCCAACGACATGATGAAAGGCCAGCCTGTTTAACAGTGCTCTCCAACTGCTGGAATGTGAGGGCCCACTTACAGTCTCTGTGATGGCAGCAAATGCTAAGTGCTCTAGGTTCTTTGAAGGCCTCTCTGCACACATTCCATTTTTTTCTTCTTCTCTTTGTCCTGTTCTTTGCAGTTTATCGTTCTCATGCTTAAAATTTTGTTTCTACAAACTCCTTCGAGTGGTAAGTATAATTCCTACCATTGATACCTGGATTTCAACTGTTACCTAAATATTGATGGACTCCCAAATTTGTGTTTTGAGAGCAAAACCAACTACTAGCCATATCTTAAGTTCCATTATCCTTTTATGGTTAGTATTGTGAGCTTTGTATGTGACGATCAAGAATGAAAGTGACATATCAGCATCCTTTTTGTCCAGGTAAGTGGGAACATGTTAGGAGGAGGCACCTGAAACCTCTTCAAAGGAGAGCACACACACCTGCTCTATCCTTTCCTCCTAGTCTCTGCACACTTTCCAACCCTGTTGGAACTCAGCTTCTTGGACTCTAAGTCAAAGCCACAGATAGAAGAAAAACAAAAGAGATTCTTTTTAAGAATAAGAGTTGTCTAAAACTAATTACATGACTGATGTCACCACCATTCACCTAGACCATAAAGTATGGCTCAAGTTGTGTCTCCTAATATTATATCAATTGTTTAATAAGTATTTCAGGTTTCTCTAGAGTCTCAGTCCATTTCTTTGCCTCCATTACTTTAATTTCTGTGGTCTTATTGCCAGTTACATTAACCCATAAAATGCTGGGCACCTGATAAACCACTTAGGCTTTCCCTCTCCTGTCCCTCTCTACTTCTTTCCTTCCTTCTGTTTTTGGGTAGGACCTGAAGAATAATATTTATTTTTACGAACAACACCATTCACTAAAATATTGTCATCCTTTCCATAGTGGAATCTCAGAAAATTTCTATCAATCAAAGAAAATGCATTTATTTATTATTTTATTTTTTGTCTTTCTGAGATGGGGGTCTGTCTCCCTGTAGCCTCAAGTGTCCTGGAACTCACTATGTAGACCAGGTTGGCCTCAAACTCACAGATAGCTACCTGAAACCCTTTGAAAGAACAATGTTTCAGATATTACAATACCTGATCCCAAATTATAGAGCCATAGTAATAATACCAGCATGATACTGACCCATAAACAGACATGTAAACCAATGAAATAGCATAGAGGACACTGAAAAAATCCTACCACTTAATCTTTTGCAAAAATATGCAAAACACACACTAAGGAAAAGAAAAACTTAAAAAAGGATTAAAATGTATTTCTGTATATATATTCTTTAAAGCTAGATCCTTAACTCTCAACTTGCACAAAAACCAATTCAAAATGGATCAAAGACATTAACATATGACCTGAAACTTTGAAACTGCTTAGAGGAAAACATAGGCAAAATAATTTAAGACAATTGTGTAGGCAAGCAGTTTCTGGAAAGAACTCTGATAGCACAGAAAATAATCCAGAGAACTGACAAATAACATTGTATGAAATTCAAAAGCTTTTCTTTAGAAAAGGAAGCGATTAACAGAAAAAGTAGCCCACAAATTGGGAAAAGTGTCTTGCTAACTATACATCAAACAGTGGATTAATATCTAGAGTATATAATTTCAAAAATTAAATACCAAAACTCATAATCTTCAGGCCAGTAAATAAACGTAGTGCTTTCCTAAGATAATAAGATATTTGATATGGAAATTGGGCATAGTGGTGCACACCTGTAATGACAGCCCTTGGGCGGTTGAATAAGAAGAACCATCAGGTTTAGCCCAGGCTGGGATACATAGCAAGACCTTTTAGCAAAAACCAAAGAGAAATAAATGTCTGCTATTGGGAGTTGTGTTGCTTTCATTTTTCTATACCTTGCTACCTTGTCTTGTTTGATTTTCATTGCCCAGGCTTACTAATTTTATAGTTTTTTAATATAAATAGCACTTAGGTGGTATGAAAAACCAGAGGGAAATGTATTAGTTCAAAAACCTAATATATATATATATAAAAGCACAGTGCCAGGCATGGAAACTTCCTTTCAAGGTTTTGTTCACGGTAGTCCAAGAGATTCTCTAAATACTCTAGGCTATTGCTGCAGCCCTTAATTGCTTCCCAGAACTTGAAGTTCAGACCCTACTGCTAGACAAGACATACCTCAGACAAAGAACTTGGAACAAACAAACTGGAACTGACCTGGAAGCATTCTCCCTGAAGACTAGTTCCCACAGTATCAAAAGATACTATGCAAACTGCCAAGGGAGAAAACCAATAAATGATCCCATCCAGCTGTAAAGTCTACAAACTACAACAATGACCAGACCAGAAAACACTGTCTACTGATATAGCAGTGGGACTTTTATCTTGGGGGTAATCAACACTTGTCTAACTGGACTTAAGTCTTGCTCAATAAAAGGGAACTTATGTTTCTGTAAACATAACCAAGTTCACATGGCTGGAGATGGCATAAACTCCAAAGAAAAACCTACTTTTGTCACATCCCTAGACCAATATAATGTCTTACTATATTCTAAAAATGAGTCTTTATATTTACAGACAAGTATGTATCTTACCACTTGTGCTGGATAGCTTTAGCTGTCAACTTGACAGACCTGGGTTGAGGGACCCTCAACCGGGGAATTACCTCTATTGTACCGACCTATAGCTAAGTCTGTGAGGCATTTTCTTGATTGTTGAGTGATGAGGGAGGGTCCAGCCCACTGTGGGCAGTGCCACCCATGGGAAGGTTGTTCCGTATTGTATAAGAAAGCAGGCTGAGCCATGTGTGGTGGCGCATGCCTTTAATCCCAGCACTTGGGAGGCAGAGGCTGGTGGATCTTTGTGAGTTTGTGGGCGGCCTGATCTACACAGTGAGTTCCAGGCCAGCTGGGGCTACAGGGAAATCCTGTCTCAAAAAGACAAAAAGACAAAAAAAAAAAAAAAAAAAAAAAAAAAAGAAAGAAAGAAAGAAAAAAGAAAGCAGGCTGAGCATGGGCCAGGGAATCAAGCCAGTAAGCAGTGTTTTTCCATGGCTTCTGCTCCATCCTCTGCTTCCAGGTTACTGCTCTGAGTTCCTACCTTGGGCTCCATAGGTGATGAACTTTAACCCGTGAGATGTAAGCCAAATAAACTCTTTCCTCTCAAAGTTGGTACTGGTCAGAGTGTTTTGTCACAGCAATTGAAGGCAAACTAGAACACCACTCATCAAAGAAGCTCTTTTTTGCAACAAACGAAGACTCATGAAGTTCCAGAACTTGTTAAACACAGAATAATTATCTTTGAGGACCACAGGCCCAAGTGAAACATCTACAATGCAATCTCAACACCTGAGGCCCAGGAAACACAATGGAACACAGGGCAGAAAGAATGTTAATTCATCTCTCAGCTCTCAGCAGTGAAGCTTCCTCATGCTTCAGATGGTGATTAACCCAGAATATCACAACTGCCTGAAATGCAGAGAATAAAAGACGTAGAGAACTTGTCCCTGAATTGTTAACCTACATCAAACCTCTGCCACCCAAGACTCAGGGATCATTGAAAAGGAATGGGCAAAAATATTGTAAGAGCTAGAGGTAGTGAGTAGATGCCCATAAGGAAACAATTTGCCAGACAGCTCCTAAGTTACTTATATAAACTCACAGCAATAGTAACAGCATACAAAAGACTCAAACAAGCTCAAGCCAGATAATATAGCCCAGCATAGAGGTGGAAACTATTGGAACCGATAACTACTGGGAGAGGGAGAGAGTCGGTTTTCCTTAAAGGTGTGACACTAGATAGGTTAACCAGTCTCCAGTGGATGGATACACACCTAAGGACAGTTAGGGAAGTAAACGTGGCTCAATAGGCCTTAATACATATGGCAGAGTACATGAAATTCGGTGGGGGGCTATAAGAGAGGCGCAGACAGGGGAAGGGCTCTAAATGTGATCAAAATGTATGAAATGCATAAAATTTCAATAAGAAGAAAGCCCTTGTTTTTGCTTTTGCATTGGTCTGCTAAAGTAATTTGAGATACTATATATCTTTGTTACATGCTGTCGGAAAGTTTTATTAGGATGGGGAATTTGATTCTTTTGATGCATTTTTATCTTGTAAAAAATAAAATGGAAGAGAAACCACCATTATTTGTCCCTGAGCCTGCTGTTTTGTTTGCACAGCACAAACTGAAGCTCTTGCTCAGCTTCCTTCACCTGTGTCTTCACAGGCTTCAGTTTCTCACCTCCTTCCTCTCCCCACACAGGTCCCACCTTATCAGCACTTCCATCCCACACTACCTTGGGCAAAATAACTCCCATCTTCACAGTCTGCAAAGTGATACCTCATAGTGAAGCATATACTGTGTTCTTTGTAATTTTACTGTCTTCTTATACTAGTTAAAAATTCAACATTTCTGCTTAATTCATGGAGTTATTCTGAGAGGAGTGTGTCAGATATAAGATATGGTGAATAAATATTTGTTGGATGGATGATTCCTTGAGTCAGAAGTACAGATAGTGAGGATACTGAAAATGGAGAATCACTGATCTTCCTTTAGGATACCACCAAATCTCTTCTCTAATAAATGACAAAGCCTCAGCCTCAGCCTGAGATTCAGGAACTCTGGAGCAGAAGCCAGGACCCAGCATTACTAACAGTGTTCCAGTTAACCCCTCATGCTACTAGTGAGGGGACCATGGTTTGTTTTAATGAACTAAAAATTTCTACCATCTGAAACTCTATTTCTTAAAAATTTGTTTAAATTATTTATTGAAGCTCTTTTTACTTTTAAGAATTAGCAGTACCTTCCTTCCCAAGCTATAACTCCTTAGAATCACTGTCTGCTGGATGAGTAATCAAAGGAATTGTGATTCCTAGAATGAGAATAATAGAATGTACTTTATTACATACAATGCCATTGTTCTAATAGAAACTTTTATTTTTTTAATAAATATAAAAACAATATGGTAAAATCCACATACCCAAAGTTAACATCTTAATTATTTATATGTTCAATTTTGAGCTACATGCATTAATTCTCTGGAATAGATTGTTTGAGACCCTCTTTTACCTTTCCAAAATTATGCCTGATGCTGGATATAGCAGTCGTAGATGGATTGAAAGTATAAATGCTTTATTTCAGGAGAGTGTTTCTTGATGTGCTTTGTGCATGTAAAGCAAATGATAGTATGACCCAAAGCTATCATGAAACAGTATTAGGTTCTTGGATTCAGAATATTCAAAATTATACCTGTTTTATATACTCTGAAGGGCAAAAATGCAGACGTTCGGCTGCATAAAGCATGTAGCTGATTTTGGTGGGACAACCCTTTTAGGTTGATGTGAAGCATAGCAATGCTCAATATGACATGCTTCATGTTTTGGTACCTGTGCTACCTACATTTAAGAGTACAAATCAAAACCGATCAGGTCACTCTATCATGTCTAGAACTGCTGTATGAGTTTCTTGGGTAGCTCTTACAGTACTTGCTTTCTTTACAGAATACAAAGATAGTTATTCACATAAAATCTCTCCTAATACAGCTAGGCTACAAAAACCATTCACTTGCAGACAAACACTATGCTATCATCAAGATGCTACAAAATAAGAAACGTTATAATATCACACTGAAAAGAATTGCTTTGTGCTTTAAATGCTAACAAGTGAATGCCTCCGTCTATACTTTTCCATCAGTCACTGCATTGTTCAGAGCAGTAGGTGACAGTGTAAGCACCCATAAGTATTTTATTCAGAGGAGGATAAGAAACATAAAGAATATGATGCACAGGTAGGTAGACAGGTTGATTTAGTAGGGCCAGGGGCCTGCTGTTTCTCAGAAACAATTGTAATGGCTCTATTATGTAATGGAACAAAGGTATTTCAAAGATTTATGACAAACACATGCTGCAGCAAAAGTAAATTAATTACTAAATTGATTTATGTAAACCCTTCCCAGTATTCTTACTTGAGGGCAGATCCCTCATTTTGGGGATATAGAAACACTCCCTGAAGTGCCTCAGTTTATCTTCCTCATCCAAGCGGAGAGCTACCTGCTCATCTGTTGGGTGACATTTGAGTTCAGTTGCAATACGTTGCAAGGCATCTGCTGGCGGCTCAAGAGGTGAGGGCTCCATTACAAACAGTTCTGTGAAAAGTAAACAAAACGACGTCATAGTCTAGCCACCTGGTTCAATGCTTTTACACAAAAATTCCATTTTGCATCGCCGGAAATAATAGACTTGTAGCCAGGAGTGGTGACATACACTTGTAATTCCAGCATGAGTGAGGAGGAGTAGCAGGATTGCTGAGTGTTAGACACCAGATTGGCCACACAAGTAGTTCCAGGCCACGAGGGACTACACACTAAAACCCAGCCCTAAACAGACAAACAAACAAAACAAAAACATAGGGCTGGGTAAAGACACGTGTTACCAAGTCTGAAGACCCGAGTTTGATCCCTGGGACCTAACCTACATGGTAGAAAGAGACAATTAAATCTGGTAAGTTGTCTTTTGACTGCCACATGTGTGCCATGGCACATGCTTCCCCCCATAAATACATAAAATATAACTGATTTTTTTAAAAGAAAAAGAAAATAATAAAATTAAATTACAAATAATGTATATTAATAATATGGTACCTTCCCCAATTTACTCTTCACTTTATTTTGGACATAGAGTCTCTCACTAAACCTGGAGCACCAATAGACTAGACTGCTACCTAGGATCATCTTGTCTCCATGCCTGCCGTAGGATGAGGATTACAGACGCAGGTTGCTACACCAGGTACTTTACTGAGTAAATCATCTCCCCAACCCTGTTCATCCCACTCATTTTTAAAAGAATATATTTATTTTTATTTTATGTGTATGAATGTTTGCCTGTGTGCCCACAGAGGCCAGAAGGATCACAGCTTACAACAGGAGTTACAGTTTTGAACCACTATATAGGTGCTGGGAACTGAACCCAGGTCCTCTGCAGGAGGAACAGCAAGTGCTCTCGCCACTGAGCTACCTCTCCAGGCCCTATTCCACTCTTACCTAAAAAGTAGACCATACCTCAGCAGTTTTGTATGACTTTCTCTAGCTATTTTACTAAGATTTAACAATTAAGAAACATTTTGAAAGTGGAGACATGAAATGTTCCTCCTAGTTTGCCATCTCCCTGTCCTGCTCTACTACTCAACTGCAGTGGATTTTACATAAGTTTTTAAACTTTGGACATAGTGAATCATAAAAAGACTCTTTAGTGTATTTGAAGATGATGTTGATAAAAACATAACTTTAAATGTCAGCATTTTTGCCATATGACACCAGATCAATTCAATTGCCTGCTGCTGCTGGACCATCTGAGAACAGGCAGAATCCCACTGTTTACTGAAACAACATTCTACTCTGGTTCATAATCATTTAGAACTTTCCAGTGTTTGGGAAAGCACATTTAACCTTTCTGAAGGGGCATTTTTTATTTATTATTATAGTATGTGCAAGGTATATATGGGGGCATACACATGCCACAGAACATGTGTGGACATCACAAGCCAATGTTCAGGACTCAGTTCTTTCTTTCCTCTGTGGGTTCCGGGCGTCAAACTCAGGTCATCAGGCTTGCACAGCAAACACTGTACTGGCTGAGCTACCTTGCTGGTCCAACAATGGCGATTAAACCATGTACTTTAACTTGTTGCCCAACTCATTTATATTTCTCCTAAATTTTAAGGTTTTGAAGTTGAGCAAGAAAGGTGTTAGAGATAAATTCTCCCTGCTTAGGTTAACTTGATTTACACATGAAAATTCTGTGTAACAAAACCTATGTATTCCTCTTTTAAACTTTTAGAACAACTATTTGTTGAGTTCATGCCATGTGGCTCCTGAAGGGTACAAAATAAGATACCATGTACCATTAGAGGCTCATCTTGCACAGGTTACTTTTTGTGAAAGAACAATAAATGCTGTAATTTCAGATAGATTTTTAAGAGTTAAGGAGAAAGAATAGTGGGATAGATTTGCTGGGTATAGATGATCTACCTAAGTGGGGTCACATGCATTTTTCTGATAAAGATTCAAGAGCATTTCTGAATCATATTAGGAAGTCAACCATAGGAAGATCTCAGTTTGAAGGAAGACAACGGTCCTGGGGAAGAGGTGGGCTTGGCCTTCCCAGCTAATACCTAAGGGTGTTGGGGGAGATAGAGTGATGATACCTTACTGGGGAGAGTATCTGGAGGCAGAAGTTAGGCATGGAAAACTTTTACAGCTAAAATGGGCTTTTGGATACTTTTCTAAATTGAATGGGGCTTGTTATTCAGTATAACACTGGCGAGTTTTGAGTGAGCAAATGGTATGATGTAGTTTTTCATTAAATGAAAATTATTATGCACTATGAATAAGTATAAGAATTAAAAGGGGGCTGGTGAGCTGGTTTACAGCAGATAAAAGTGATTACCACATGCCTGACACCCTGAGTTTCAGTCTCGAAACCCAAGTTCAAAAAGCAACATGTGGTGGCACAGGTCTGTGATTCCAGTACTCCTGCAGAAAGATGGAAGGCAGAGACTGAAGAATCATGCAGAATCTTGTAGGCCAGCCAGCTTGGAGTATGTAGCACAGTGGAAGGAAAAAGAGGGAACCTTCCTCAACAAGGTGAAAAGAGAGAAGGGACTCCCCAAAGCTGTCCTTCACCTCTGGTCATGCACCATGGTACATACTTACCTGCACTCACACACATGAAACCCCCCAAACAAAGAGAATTTAAAGGAGAAACTTTTACAGTTACAGCTATTACAGTAGTTCTGAGGACAAACTTGGTGGATTACATTTGGCTGAGAAGGAAAAGCTAGACATAAGAGTGTGAATTCATGATACATTTGGGGAAAAAGTAGATAGGACTACAAACATTTTTCCTTAATGAGAGAAATCAGAATCCTAGACAGTACGTATTAAATTCCTGTCAAGCATTGTACCTCTAGGGAGCGATGCAAGGAGGCCCCTGCAATCTGAGCCTGTTGTATAGTACGCTAGGTGCTTTTTACCTCGGACTCAGCACGTAGAATTTGTAACACATGCAGTTCAAATTGACATGGAAGAGGTTTTAGAATTTCATTTTTATCATCTGCCATTGAACCTTGCTCTCATCACACTCTAACAAATATACAGTCCTAACCAACAGCTGTAAACCTGAACTTTATATGATGCCATTAAAACGCCATTCCTCCTGTACCCCAATTGCATTTTCCCTGTTCAACCTTTCCATTTCTCATTTGCTAATGGTGTCCCATTCCTTATATTCTTAATTAAGGGTGCTGAACATTACTTTTGGGTGTCTTAGTTTGGATACCAGTTTTATTTACTCTTCTTTAAATTTGTCATTTTCTACTAAAGTTAGTGATTCTAACATTGATGTTGATGGTGCTTTCAATATCTGTCCATACTGTTATGTGTCTTTCTCATGAAACTATTCTTGTGAATTTTCTCGTTCCACATCCCTTCTTTAAGATGTGCTGCTTTCCTTCCTATATGCTCATATCTTGGGTACCTCTCAGAGCCCTGAATCAAATGCCACATTTTTGCTGAAGTTTGTTATGATGTCTTTGCTAAAAGCAATCTTCTAAATTCCAGTAGCATCTATGAGCACACATCTTACCATAACTAATACATTCTGTCAGGCACTATATTTAGTTAGATCCATGTGTGGATGGGGAAGATAGAACATGTTTGTCTGTCTACAACTTGATTTTAAATTGGTCCCTACAGGCAGTTTTCTGATAAAGGAAACTTGGATAGAGATGACTGTGTCTCTCTCCCTTGTCCTGATTGGGTTGCCTGATCACAGGAGATTACAGCATGCCTGAATGTTTGATAGTGCATTGTTCTGACTCAGAGTAATTTGTTGCATATCTAACCAGACAGAGGACATGTCATTTAGCTGAGCATAAAACCAAATCCTTCCAGGAGTCTGAGCTGTGAGTCATTCAGTTAGAAATAAAATCATGGATTTCAAAGAATCAGAGAGAAGTTATGGACTACTAGGTCCAAGAGCGTATGGTCACAAGGGACTCATTTTTATGTGCTCAGCAGGACAGAACTACTGATTATTAAAACATGGCAAGTATGCAGTGGTTCCGGCAGCAAGATCACTGAGCAACACAGCGGCTGGTATTAAACTGCTATGGCTCCTAACAAACACAGCCCAGTCCTGCCCATACTTTGTGCGGCAAACTCTGTGAAGAGCTCTGTGGGCCTGTTTGCTCAGCTATTTCTAAGTTTCTCTGAGATGTTCTTTGTCTTTACTGTGGCACAAGTCCTTACCACACACCTGCTACAATGGCTTCCCTGAGTTCTTGTTGGCTTGTGTATCTATTCTACCATGGCCGCACTATGTTTATTATTATGGCTACCACATTCCTGACCACCGTTGTGTAGATAGGTTATTTCTTTACAGAAAGAACATTTGAATAAGGGAAGAAACAAAACAGCTCAATGAATTTTTTTGACGTGACGATGCACTCTCTCCTTTACCATGGGAAACAGAGAAATACTTCTGGTTAAACTCAGAATCTCAACAGTTTACCTTGTGTTTGGGACTTTCTTAGCAGAGTAGATCCCTTAATACTGCATTCGGGATAACCAAATTCTAAGTGAGTTTACTTTGATATTGAGATTAGTTTACTATTATCACATTCTGGGTAATATTCAACTATCTTTCTTAAAAGTATTCGTTAACACTGGACAATCTTATGAGGTTACAGTTAAATTTTAGTAACATTCCTTTACTCTGTGAAAACCTGGTGTAATATCTGAAAACAAAACTTGGCATGGTACTTAATGTTTGTAATCTCAGCAGTAGAGAGGCTGAGGCAGGAGGATTTCTATGAGTTCCAAGTCACCCTGGGCTATAATGTGAGTTCAAGGACCCTTTGAACTATCGCATGAGTCCATCTCAAACATAAACAACAAAAGTTAAAAAAAAAAAAAACATGATTCTGGTTACTAACATATATTTTAATATACAACAAAACAATATGGAAAAACAATGGGTAATAACTTATATGAGCAAATTTGGAGACTTTTTAAAATGTGATAATTGAGTGATAGACTTATTTAACCATCAAATTAGCAGCTGCATCTAATATGGAATTAGACACATAGCTCTTAAAGAAAAACTAAGATAAAGCTCCCATCTTGATGGCAACATATGTAAACAACATAGAAAGTGAATCATGTTGGCCAGAGTGGCACATATTGCAAGTGTCATACTCTTGGTCAGGCAGAAGTTGGAGGATCTTATGTTCAACCGTCAGCCTGGGCCACACAGGCAGACCCTATATAAAAAAAAAAAAGTTAACGTCTTTATATCTATATCTTATTCAATTCTTATAATAAACCTGAGGAATTTAGAGTTATTTACCTAAACCTGAAGGCCAAGTCCTCAGAGCAGATACAAAAATAGGGACTGAGTGTTTATCGTGAATTCTGTGTGACAGTATGTGCCAAGCCAAGCTTCTCTCTGAGAAGGCTATGGGAAAACCCACAGAGAAAAATCCTTGCTCAGAGACTGTGACCTACTGTTTTATATTTCTGTGTATCCTGTTTCCTAATTTTTAAAAATTAATGTCTTTAGCTCATTTCCTTTTTATTTGGTTTCTTGTTTCAGTTCCCCACAAAGTCTACACAGCAACATAGTTTACATGTGAATCAATTATTCTTTATATATATATATATATATATATATATTTTCAATTTTGAAACAGAATATTATTATGTAGCCCACGCTCGCGTGACACACACACTCCTCCTCCTTCAGCTTCTCAGAAAAAGAATTGTATT
>NW_008360320.1:10143753-10197066 GCF_000622305.1 Nannospalax galili
TCTTATTATGGCCCAAGCTGGCCTGAAACACACAATCCTCCTCCTTCAGCTTCTTAGAAGTAGAATTGCATTTACATACTTTTTGCCTTTATTTAAAAAAACAAAAAAACAAAGAAAACCTCTAAAATCCAGTCCCCTTAGGCAAAAATGTTTTTGTTTCCACATCTGGGCTTGTCACACCTGAGGTAGGATGAGTTACTGGACAAGGTACTCTTTCCCCAGAGAATGTCTCCTTCCCTGCAAGCCCTCCACACACAGCTCCAATAAAGAGAAATGTCACATTCCTGCCCTCACTGTAGGAGAGAGCACTTTATTAGCTAATGGTAATTGCTGCTGAAATTCTGCACTCATACCACCAGCTACAATGACTATTGCTTAGAAATAATCATTTTATGCCTTGTTTATGTTTATCATTTACAAGTAAATTAACATGATTTGTTTTAAAACGAACACATGAAATCCAAGGTCATAAAAACCTTCAAATTTTATATTTCATATAGTTAGTATGGTTTAATTTTAGAAAGGTAAACTAATATACCACGTGGTCTCTTGCAAGTCCCCTACCCCTTCTTCTGGCATTATCATATGAGTTTTACTTTCTTTAGGAGAACGTGGTTAACATCAAATCACAGTTATGAAGTCCATTATCAAAAAATAATATGTATTTTATATCAACTTAATATGTGTTTTGATAGTGATTGACATTTTCTTTAATTTAGTATTTGAAAATACTGTCTTCATGGTTTTATTTAGAAAGCTAAAGATTATGCTTATTAAAAAGCTGATAGTTTATAAAGAATCACCGAGTTGCAGATCATCTTCTGACCCACTGTTCTAAGGTTAAATAGTGAAATAAACGACAGAGCACTCAATAGTTAATCTTTACACAGCAAACTGTTGACTCTTTCTTTCTGAAATGAGCAAATTGTATACCAAGTTCAAAGTTTAGAAGCTGGTAAAGATAATACCATAAAGTATGTCATTCTTCATTGAGAAAGTAAACTTTTTGTATATAGGTGAACAAAGCAAGTTTCTGTAAGATTGTGTCATTGAGAATTAAGGAACATCACAGCACAACTAGCTGAACTGGGCAGGAAAAACCCAGGCATTTGCTCCACAGTTAGCACCTAAGTAACATCCTACCACCTGCAAAATAAAAAGCTGGCAACAAAAATAACTTTACTGAACACAGAAAAAAGTGAATGGACTTTTATTCTTAGGCAAATATTTCATAAAATGAAAGGGGAAGAAAGCTGCTGAAAAGGAGACACCTTCACTTCTACAAACCGTTAATGTGACTAATAGCAGCATGGGACAACTAGTTACCAGAAAACAGGAAGCAAAGCTTATTGCAATACATCTTTTCCCCATCCGGATTTTGGCCTAAGTAATTATTTAAACTAAAGTACTTGCAGAATTAACCTCAAACTGCTGCATGTAACCAAGTTTAGTAGATTAATTGCAACATGTTGTTTGCTATTAAAGGTCTCTTCCTTTTTCCTTCGTTTAGAGGTGAGGTTTTTTAGGGAGGCCATGCCAGTTTATTTTGAAGATAATTTGGACACAGAGAAGAAGGAACCAGCAAAAGAGATTTCCAAAGCACCTCAGGAAGGACATCGACCGAGAGAACTACTATTTGGAAAGAAAACAAAACAAAGAAACCACTGAAGGAACATTTGTCATCTACACATTTTGAGCCACATCAGGGCCTCGGTGCTTACCTGCTCAGATCTAGATACGGTCCTCAGCTTCCAATAGCTCTCAGGGCCAGTTTGAGACGTTTTAGACCTCTCCAGGCAGACCCAAGGGTGAGAAATTCAAAGAACTGGTCAAACTCCACCCATTGGGGAATTTGCGTGCTAGTTTTAGTTCCTCCCACCCTCTGATTACAAATCTCTAGTCACTGACAAAAACTAAGCAAAATACTGACCTTCTGGACCTCAGGCTTTCAAACTGGGGAAACCTTGCTGCCGTGGTGCTGCATGGCTCTGGGAGGTGGCTCTAGGGAAACTCCTTCCACAGAGTCCCTGTGCTTTCAAGACATCTGTGAACACTTTCTTGTTCTCTGTTAACTTTGGTGTGTTAGCTAGCATGCTCTAGAACTAGATTCTGAAACTTTCACCTATTGTTTTGTTACCTGCTCTAGAATATTCTAAATTCTGGAGGAATTTTCTCTGCCAACTCTGGACACTTTTCCCTGGGGTTTTGAGACAATGTCTCACTGTTACATGCATTTAATTTGATTGTGAGTCTTTAGACGTGCAATGGGTAAAGTTTTTAGTCAAAAGTTAAAATAAACTGGGTGTGGTGGCAAATACCTCTAATTCAAGTACTTTGGGCTAAATACTGAGGACTTGGTCTTGAAAAATTAATATGAGACATTAATTCCCAAATATACTTTATTGCCTAATAAATGAAATTTAAAAACTCCTAGGTCATAAATCTAGACAGTTAGTAAGGCAACCATGGAAGAAAGAGTTAGGGCTTGAAAATCCAAGTGAAAAGTAGCCTGGGAAACTTCATTAATACAAATTATTCCTTTAAACCTGTGATTTTTATTACTCTGCCTAGATTGCCTCTTTCTGAGCTTGGGTCTTTTGATGAATGTTCTTTTAGACATAAAGACTAAGAGCCAAGGTTTTCAGAATTAGGATTAAGGACAGAGACTGACTGGCTCACTGTGTCTATGCATCTATGCCTTACTGAACACCCACAGCAAACTGTACTCGATGAAGTCAACCTCAGTTAGTCACCATTACCTCTGTGTGATCCACTCAACTGTGGCTCAGACTCAGTCTCCTGTCTCCCTGGTGGATGTAAAAATATCTTCCACAGACGATTACTGAGACAGTAAAATAAGGCAAAGGAAAAGGAACTATGCTGTGACACATCCTTTTTAACCAGACAAAAGTATTGCTGTCCAGTCTCCAAGAAAAAGAGGGAGAGGGGAGGAGAGGGGAGATGGGAGAGGGGAGAGGGGAGAGGGGGAAAGGGATAGGGAAGGGGAGGAGGAGGGGGAGAGGGAGAGGGAGAGAACATGAAGCAACTTCAGTGTAATTCCCTGACAAGTGAAATAAGCATATATTTCATATATATTTCATATTATTAATCCTACTCTCAATAACCCCATAAAATAAGCAGACAATCCTCATTCAGTCAACTTGTAATAGTACAAATTTGAATCAGTCAAGAAGTTTGAAAATGTGTATTTTTTTTTCTATCATCTATCTTGTGTTATTAGAATTTTGGAAGATTTGTTCTAATATACAAAAGACAACTGTCACATTCTTTTGGTGACTGGCATATCAATATGGATAAATAGGGGCTGGAGAGATGTCTCAGTGGTAAGAGCACTGGCTGCTCTTGTAAAGGACCTGGGTTCAATTTCCAGGACCCACATGGCAGCTATCAACCATCTGTAACGGCTCTGTAAATGGGACTCCAACACCTGCTTCTGACCTTCACAGGCATTGCAGGACATGGATGCACTCACACACATGCAGGCTCTCACACACATTCATATACATAAAATAAAAAAATTAAATATATGGATAAACAGAGATAAAGATCAGTTTGTCAAAGTTTTGCTTTCACATATATTTGTAAATCTTTTCATAATACTATTAAAAAGCATGCCCTGAATTTATTCTTAACCCCACAGATAAGTGTAGCTCTCACCCCTCATCAAAGAACTTCAATTTATATACCCAAAGAACTCATCCTATTGCAGAATACTTGTACAACCATGTTTGTACTGCTCTTTTCATAATAGCTAAGAAATTGAAGCAACCCAAGTACCCCTCAACTGACAAGTGGATAATGAAAATGTGGTACATTTTTACCATGGCGTTCTATTCAGTGATAAAGACAAACAAAATCATGAAATTTGCAGGTAAATGGCTGGAACTAGAAACTGTTAGACTAAGTGAAGTAACACAGATTCAGAAAAACAAATGTGTGTTCTCCCTCATTTGTGGATCCTAGTACCAAGTCCTTATATGTGAGTATATATCTTGATATAACTGCAAGAACCCCCAAAATGGAAGGGAACCAGGGAGGTAAAGGGAAAGAGTCTGAGAGAGAACAGTAGGAGATGGATGTCACTAATGGAGAAATGAATAAAATGGATGTATTTAAATGGGAGGGGGAGAGAGGGTTATATAAGGAACTATGGAGATAAAGGGGAAGATGGAGCTCAAGAGAGGTGGGACCATAGGAGACTGGTATTATCAAAGGAGAAATGGGGAAAATGATGTTTTCAACGGGGAGGCTGTAGAGGGAGGGTTAGACAGGGAGAGAGAGAAGAGAGATAAGTAATGCCTAGCTACTGTAAAAAAACAGAGAGAATCATATTAGTCCAAAATCCTATTGACAAACTACACATACAATATCTCTATATGAGTCCATGTGTATAGCTATAGGCTACATAACAAGAAACAGTGCCAAACAGGAGAAACCTTCCTTTGAGTTTTGGCCAGGGTAGTCCAGGAGACTCCCAAAATTACATAAGCAATTAAGACAGAGATTTGATTGCCTCTCAGAACTTGAAGGTAAGACCCTATTGCTAAAGACAGAACATACTTTGGACACAGGCTTTGGAGTAATGAAACTGGAACTGACCTAGAAGCCACCTCCCCTGAGGCTTTGGAGAGCACTACACAAACTGCTAAGGGGAGAATATCTATGGATGGTCCAGAATGACATGTGTGCAGTGTGGCACTTTTATCTTGGGGATAATTAACAACGACCTAATTGGATTTAAAGCCCACTCAACACAATGAAACTCATATGTGGTACTATAAACATAGCCAAAATACATGGCTGGAGAGGTCTTAGATCTTAGAGAAAATCAGAAGGCTGTCACATCCGTAAACAAATGTAATTTCTTACTATGTAGAAAATATGGATCCTTATATTTACAGGCAAGTATCCCAGTCACTACTCTCTGAAGAAGCTTCTTTTGCAAGAGAGGCTATTACAGAGTTCCACAACTGGTCACACACAAACATTAGCTGTGAATTGCCCAAACCTAAGTGGCACATCTACAATGCAACCTCCACACCTAAGGCTCACGGAACATAGAACAAATGGTAAAGAGGACACTATTGCATCTCTCAATTCTCATCAATGAAGCTCCCTGATGCAAGAGAGGGCCAGAAACACAAAAAGCCAACGTATAGGGAATAAAAGTCTCCAAAATGTGGCTCCTTGGACAGGACTCATATTAAACTCTACTCACCCAGGACTCAAGGATCATTGCTTTAGAAGAGGAAGAAAAATTGTAAGATCCAGGGAGGAAGTGTATGATCATATGGAAATAGAGTTCTACGAACTCCTGGGACCTTGCTCATATGAACCTACAGCAATGGTGTCAGCATGCACAAGACCTATGCAAACTCAAGCAGACAAACCCCAGAAAAGAACTGTGGAAATGTGCAGCAAGTCCCAATCTTAGTCAAAGAATTATTGGCAGCTGATTACTGCTGGGTGAGGAAGAGCTGATCCTCTTAAAGGAAGTGATTCTAGATAAGCTGCCTAGATCCCAATGGATAAACTTGCACTGAGGGACATCTGGGGACACTAACTCGACACAATAAGCCTTAACACAAATGATAGAATGTATGAATTCCAGTGGTGGGGGACTGTGGGAGTATGCCAATGGAGAAGGGGGTATAAAGCTAATTAAGACTGATTAACATGTTCTGTATGAAATACACAAAAATTCAATTAAAAATTACCAAAAAAAGATGTTTGATTCAGTAACAGATGGAGGCAATAACAGAGATTCACAACTAGTCAAAATGTAGAGAATAAGTGACTTTACAGATGCCCATTCCCAGTCAATAAATTTAAAATGAAATTCCACATGGAAGGCTGAGGAAATATGGGGTGGGGTGAGTGGCTCGGAATGGGGGTTACAATGAGATTCTAAGAGCCAGAGGACCAGAACTACTGCTAGATAGTGTCTTCTAGACATGACAGGGATGATGCACCTGTGGAATCTCAACAATCTGGTTGACTGAGCAAGAAGTGCATAGTGACATTACCATTTGACATGCCAGTTTGGATGGGGAAAATTTCACAGGTTCCTGCCCCTAGATGAAGAGCTGCCGTCAATCAATGGATGCTGAGAGAGAGAAAAAAAAACAAACAATTTTTTTCCAAGAATAGCTCCCAGGTTGGTTATCTAGTCCTAACTTTAGGTTCATTCTAAAGACATGTACATATAAGCACCACTAAATGGACTCAATAAGTTATTCTCACACACACACACACACACACACACACACACACACACCAGGAGGAGGGAGGGAGAGAGAGAGAGAGAGAGAGAGAGAGAGAGAGAGAGAGAGATGTAGCAATAATAATTGAAAAAAGAGGTCAGGAAATTGAGTGGGAGAAATATAGGAGGAGTTGGAAGGAGTTAGGAAGATGGAAGTGATGTTAATACATTATTCACACATAAAATTCTCAATAAAGTTTAAATAAAATATTATAAATGCATGCCCTTAAAAATATCACTTCACAATTCTCAATGTATTTAAAAGTTGGTATAAATAGGCATTGCAGAATTTGGATAGTTTTTATGGGATATAAAACTCACATATTAATACATATGAATTATACAGACAAATGGAATTCACTGCAGTCTTTCCATTCATGTAAAGACTTGGGATGAGCATGGCCTCCTCTCTACTATACGCACCCCAGACTTCCCCTGTGATCATTACTCTCAGTCCAACAGTTGTTTAAAGATTCTGCGTGCTAGATGAACTATAAAGATTTGCTTATTATTCAAACAACTCTAGGCACACAAAAAGATGAGATCTACCTTTAAGTTCTCGAGATTTTTCTAAAACTCAGTTCTGAACTTGATAAGCTGTTTCAAAAAAAAGTTGTAGAATCATGTGGCATCTATTTTTATCAATTACTTTGATTCAAGATATATCTGTTTAAAACAAATTGCTTTGCTATTACATTGTTAAACCTCTTTTTTCCACTTTATGGAGTTTCATACTTTGTTTTTCTTGTTTTGGTGTTGGGACTAAAATGAGAAGAAATGGTTCTTAACACTAAGAAAATATTACTCAGAACACCTGCCAATGGGTGGCTGCCTTGGTGCCTAGTTTGAGGTCAAGGACATGCTCTGCAGGTGGAAGGTACTGAGGTTCTGCTCCTGCGAAGACTTTTATCCTCTTTTAACTTACTTCTACTGTCCATTTTTGTATCTTGTAATCTGTCCTTTCACTTTACTGCATTGATTTTATTTCCTAATTTAAATTCTTTCAGTGTTACTTCAAACGTTCAGAATTTAAAAATTATCATTGTATTTAATTTTTAAAACTGTGTTTTTATGGTATATGCAGACTACTTTGATATGGAGAGTTCAAGAGGAAGAACAGTCCCCTTGCAATCGTCCATCACACTACCTAATCCATCTCAACTTCCTCTTTGGTGCAGCAAATTGCAGGGTACAGATCTTCTCACTGAGGTGCAGTAGTGATTTTATGACATCTAACTGGATGCTATGGAAAAATGTCATAACTCTGGTTCTTTTTTTTTCTCCTTAACAAAGCCTAAGGTTAGAAGCTTTTTCGTTCTAGTTAGTATCTTTATACCAACCAATTACTGCTTATGAAACTTACATCTCCTGTCTGTGAAGAATCAATTCCTTGTCCCCATACCAACTTCCTAGACATCTGTAGGCTCTGGTGTCTTGAATACTGCAGGCTATCTGGTGGCTTTGAGCTCATGAACTCCCAACATCCTTGCTTTTGAGTTCTTGGATGAATATCCATTAATATAAGTTTCTATCTACCTGCCCAGTTAACCTAAGTTATTGAATCTTTTTTATATAATGTAAATTATCATCTACCATGTGTCTATCATATCTCTATCTATCATCTATCTATCTATCTATCTATCTATCTATCTATCTATCTATCTATCATCTATCTATCCATCATCTATCTATCTATCTATCTATCTATCTATCTATCATCTATCTATCATCTATCAATCATCTATCTTCTATCATCTATCTATCTATCTATCTATCTATCTATCTATCTATCTATCATCTATCTGTCTATCTATCTATCTATCAATTTATCTATCATCTGTCTCTATCAATCATCTATCATCCATCATCACCATCTATCTATCATCTGCCTATCTATCATCTATCATTCAGCTATCAATCATCACCTATGCTAGACAGCTTCAGCTGTAAACTTGACACATCTGGGATAAGGGAACCTTACTAGGGGAATTTCCATTATTGGACCTGCCTGTGGGTATGTCTGTGTGGCATTTTCTTGATTGTTGAGTGACATGCAACAGAAGAGCAAGCTAGAATACTATCTTTCTTTTATTCACGAGAGACATAGTAACTGAATTTGGGCATATTCTAAAATGTATTTTTGTAACACAAATGGCTAAATATTATATTATGTTGGGATAATATTTATATCATTAATTTGCAGATAATTCTCCACTTTCTTCTATGTCCATGTTATACATAGGAATCAGATCTTTATTTGTTCCTCTCGTCCGTAGGTTTATAATTTGTCTACCATTAGCGTTCACATATTTCTAAGGAGATCTTGTATTCATGCATTTCCATCACCAGTTCAGCCTGGAAATAAGGACTTTATGTCAGATATTTTTTTTCTTCTCTTTAGAACAATCTTCCAGAATATTATTATGGTTTGCATTTCCCCTAAAAATAAAACTATTTTGCTCACTTCTGCAGCATACATAATAAAACTGGAACTATACAGAGAAGATTAGTATGGCCTCCATGGAAGGCTGACACACAAATTTGTAAAGCATTCCATATTTTTAACATGTATTATTTAATAAGCTTACTGAAAAAATATAAAATGAATGAATTCAGGTGTATGGCTGAAGACTATATAAAATAATAACAGTACCAGGTAAGGGAAACTGCCTTAGAGTTTGTTGGTCAGAGTGGTCAAGGAGATAACCAAAATAATATGGACTATTTCCACGGCCATCGATTGCCTCTCGGAAGTTGAAAGACCCTATTGTTGAAGACACGACTCTGGACACAGTATCTGGAGCATAGAGCTGGAAATGACCTGGAAGCTGCTTCCCCGAAGACTAGCTTTCATAGTATCAGAGAATACTGTACAAGCTCCCAAAAGAGAAAAATAATCACTGATTCTATCCAGATGTAAAACCTATGAACCACAACAATTGCAAACCCAGCAAAATATTTCTATTGGTGCAATAATGACACTTTTATCTTGGGACTAATCAAAAGTTGTTTAATTAGACTTAAGGCTCAATCAATGGGGAAAATTCAAACCACCATATTTAGAAATTGTCAGTGTTAATATCATGTAATATAGACTGTTTACATAAAATTCCAGTCAAGAATCTATGTACATGTAATATTTGCTGAGAACTGCAGAATAGCATTGACATTCAACACAGTGTGATCCAACGGAAAAGAGAGTCTCTGCTAATGACAGTCTGTATGATGATGAGACATTGTGGATGTTGGAACTCAGGCAAGATGGGGTGGTAAGGAGTTTTTTAAATATTATATTTATTATTTTTATTTTATGTGTACATGTGTATTGCCTGCATGTACGTAAGTGCACCCATGTCCTGCAATGCCCATGGAGGTCAGAAGAGGGTGCTAAATCCTCTGGAACTGGAATTACCAGCAGTTGTTAGCTGCCATGTGGGGGTTCTGGGATTTGAACCCAGGTCTTCTGCAAGAACAGCCAGTGTTCTTAACTGCTGAGTCATCTCTCCAACATGTTGGTAAGGATTTTTACCTCTCTATTCATATACACAGATTACCTTGGGGCTAGATAAGGGATTTTGAAAACAAGAGGCTCCAATCCATGTTGATAGCACTTAGAGAGCTGGGTCACCTCCAGGAACATTTCACTTCACCACCAGTTACACACTTGCAATGTACTATTTTTGACTCCATGAGTTTGGCTCTTACAGAACTCCCATTACACTTTCTGCTATGGTGTGAACCGGGACAAATGAAAGTAGCAAAACCATAAGTTTTATTTTTATAGCTTGCTTTAGAATGTTTGCCCTCCCTCCCTCCCTCCTTCCCTCCCTCTGTCCCTCCTTCCTTCCCACCTTCCTTGCCTTCCTCTTTTGAATTTTTGAGGCAGTATCTTGCTATGTTGCCCAGGTTGACTTTAAAACTGTAATCCTTCTACCTCATCTATCTGAATGAAGAACTGTAAGCATGTATCACCATCCATAGCCCAAAGCATGCCTTTTTAAATGAGAAACCACAGCAGAAATGTCTCTCAGATCTTACTTTTTGAAAATTATACAGATTTGCACCAATATTCGCTTTGGCTGCTGAAGGTAATTGTTAATTTTTCATTCCCCTTTAGTGACCTTATTTACTGCACAATTCTTTCTTTTTATCAATCATTTGTTTCTTTATATAGCCTTCATTTCAGTGCATATATTTCCTATTTTTGAAAATTTCTGAAACTCAAAGTCACACCCAGAGTCTATCAAGTGCTTGTTAAACATCCTACCAGTGAGCCACACCCCAGCCTCTATGTCTCACTTTCAGTGGCCCTGTTTGCTCCTTCATAACACATTTACTCCTCTCTTTGACTCAACATTTTATACTTGAGAGCATCTGTTTAAAACATTCACTCCGCAGCTCTTTACCTGAGGAAGCTAGGCCAACACAGTGCTTCAGCAACCTAATTGGCATTAAGTAGGGGCTTTTAGGTCCAGATGCTTGTTGCAGGCATAGAAACAAAGGAGTAACTTTAGAGTGGTCAGCAACAACTGCATTTTTTGCCCAGTATACAGAGTCTGCTTCCAATGGGGCAATTTATACACCCTCTTCTTTATAACTTTCAAATTTAGTTTATTATTTAACATTTGGCTAACAAATTTCCTGAAAATAGTCCTCTTGCACCAGACCTCTGCATTTTTCCCATGGTTAAAAGAATGGGCCTTTGGATTCACTGCTCTGAGATGCAATAGTTGGTTAATGTTTTCTTCTTAGTAATAAATAGCTAGATGTGACACTGTAAAATTTGAATTAATTAAAGAACATTAGTGCAGAGCAATAATATCATCATCAGGAAATATCATATACAGGAGGAATTGTTTCTATTTGTATCTGTAATTCTTGACAGGTCACAGAACCACATCCAATTGGCCCTTTATGGAAAGCATTGAGCTTTCACTGTGCTATGAAACTTAGTGCTGCACAGAGTGCTGCAGATAATTAAAAAGAGGATTGATTTACTGGCTCAAGATTTCAGAAGTTTCAGTCCATGATCACTTAGCCCATTTGCCTTGGGCCTGTGATAAAATAGAAAACTGTGATGGCATGCAAGGTGACTGGGGAGAAGATGTGAGGAAGAGGCCAGCTCCCAATACTCCCATCAAGCACACACTAATGACCTGAGTCTCCATCAGGCGCCATCTGAAAAAGTTTGCAGCAGTGTACCAAACTACACGAGGGCTTAGGGGATTTTTCAGATCCAGACCAGGCACTCACTTTGACCAAGTACTATGTGTTCCTCCTATCCCATTTCCACTCAGGTTTATCACTTCCCTTGGACAGGGAAGTGATAGCTGGACTACCCTGTCTCTATTTTCTCCAGTAGTCTAAACTCCATGTTGTCCACATATTAACTTTTTTAGAACAAAAGTGAAATCATGCCTTAGAAAAGCTTTTGAAGAAGTATCTGAAACGATGAAGCTCTTGCTGTGACACCTAGGGCACTTAGGATTTGACCTGCTGAGCTCTGGGTCTCCTCTTGTGCCCCTTTTCCCTGTGGGTGAGATGAGCTCTGCTAACTTCACTGTGAATATTTGACTCTCAAAAGCTCTCCCAGCTGCCTCTCTGCTTTCCCTTGTATGTGGTTACTGCCTCTGTCCGTGCTATTCTTTTCTCTCATTACTCTCTTCCAAAAATTCAACTTCAGTCTCGGTTTTAACTCTGGAGTCTTCCCTTACATTATAGTCAGAGGTGTTTTCTCTTGTCTTTATGATACTCTTCACAATGTTTTATTTAACTGACTGATTTTGTTCTGAGAGAGTTTAGATATTCAGGCGCTATGAAAGGGTTTATCTTCCCAGTATGGCCCAATCTTTCTTGTTATTGTTGAAGCAGAAAATCAATATGGCTCAAGATTAGCAACAGGTGACCTAGTTTTTGTGTGGTGAGATGACTTTGCTAACTCTAGTCACCAGTATAAAACAAATTGCTGCTGCACAAATGCCATGGCCACTGAGGCTGTAATCCCTTATGATAATGGGTGATCTATGCACTTTCTCCTCCAGTCTCACATCTCGTACCAGTGCTCACAAAGGAATGCAGTTTATCTTTCTTTTTTTCATGCCTATGTTGTGTATGTGTGCATGTGTGTGCATTCACATGGAAGTGGGATCACATGTGTGTGTGCAAGTGGATGCCCACCTTACATTTAGAGTCTTCCAAGATCAGTCTTCCACCTTATTTTTTAAGGTAGCATCTCTCACTCAAACCTAGAGCTCACTGATAATTATAGGCATCCTAGCCATCTTCCTCAGGGGATCCCTTGTCTGCTTTTCCCTGATGGAATTACAAGCAGGTCACCACACCCACTCAACATTTATATAGGTTTTGGGGATCTGAACTCTCATCCTCTTGCTTGTACAGCAAATGCCCAATGCCACTTCATCTCCCAATCTCAGGATGGAGTTTAGAGATTATTTAATTTCCCAGAAATATTACTCTCGTGAGGTAGGCTTCAATGATTTGCCAAGAATCAAACCTTTTGACTTGGGAAAACTTCTTCACTCACAGGAATTAATAGTACCTTAGCCATACCCAGGCTTCATCAGAGTCTTTATTTTCTTCAGCATCTGAGTCTTTATTCTATTCAGTGGCTCCTCTTCATAGCTTGTGTTTGGAATTATAGTTGTTGCTTGCTTCATTTATTTAGGGCCTTGGCTTTGGTCTCTGTTTCTTAAACATGCTAGGCAGATATGCCACCAAAAAACAACATATCCAGACCTTTTAATTTTATTTCAAAGATAGGATCTTGCTATGTTGTGTGTGACTTGAATTTGCTACCTTCCTGCCTCAGCCTCCTGTGAATATAAGAACACACCACCCCTCCTGGCTGTTATATTTAAAGGGAATTTCCTTCTGAGTTTATAAAGAAGTATTCTAAGCTTCTGTTACTTTTAAAGATACCAGTGTAAGGCCTTTAATGCACATCTTTAACCACAAGTTCCCCTTCAGCTTTGCTGTCATTTCCTCTGAGTCACTGGATCTCCTGGCCTACTTCAATGATGTCCCAGCTGAAAAACCTAAGCTGCCCTCTCTGTTGACAGCTTCTGAGTGGATGTCACCTGCCCCTGCTTCCTGCTTCTTCTTTCCCAGTGTGGAGCTCAGGTCAAGTTCTTACTCCCCTCTCCATGCTTTCTCTCTCTTTCTCTTTCTCTTTCTCTTTCTCTTTCTCTTTCTCTTTCTCTTTCTCTCTCTCTCTCTCTCTCTCTCTCTCTCTCTCTCTCTCTTTCTCCTCTCTCTCCCCCCACTTTGGGACACCAATGAGAAATACACCCTTTAGTTTTGTTCTTGGAGCACTTTTTGTGTTGTTCTTACTCTCACAGGCTACTGTCTCACCTCATTTCTATTCATGTGTTACCTGGAAGCTCCTCAGACCACTATGGCGTCAAGCTATATTGCCACCTTCTTCTCACACTCCTTGGAAGGAGTCAAAGGGCGGGAGGGGGGGCAGCCAGTTACCCCTCCCACTGACCTTAGTTGCATGAAGGGGAGGGGCTAAGGATATGTTACCCAAGAGGCAGCCATCTCACCATTATGTGTGGCTGTCCGGAAGTCATAGGATTTATGTTTGGGTGTGGCCTTTCCAGCACAGCCATAAATGGGGGGCAGTGCCCACTCTTCTGTAAGTAAACCAGCATCCCCAAGCTCAGTTAGTAAGTCCAATAAACTCGTTAAGATTTCCCAAACAGCAGTTTGGGAGAATTCTTGCCTCAGATTGTCATAAGGACAGTGAGAGAAGGGAACTGGATGCCACGTGCACCTTCCAGCAGTGAATTTGACCTTACATCATGGTTGCTCCTACTGCTTGAATATATCCAGATTTCCTACCTTGGAAATTGATCACGAAGATTATGGCATTGAGGTAGGTTCCTTTGAAGATGATTTGTCCACAGGGGCTTCCTATCATGAATGGGATTAATGCCATTATAAAGGGTTTCAAAGAGCAATCTCCCCCATCCATCCTGACATCTGAGGACACAGCATTCTCTTCTCTTCCAGAAGATGTAGACAGGCACAAGAGACAAGCCCTTATGAGACACTGAATCTGTCAGCATCTTAAGCTTCCTAACCTTCAGAGCTATAGAAATAGATTTCTACTGTTCATTATATATGCTATTCTTTTAGGCTGTACTGACTGACACATTAATTGGTACCAAGCAGCAGTGGGACATTGCTATGAAAAATTCCAAAAACTGTGCAAGCAGCTTTTGAAGTGGGTGTTGGTAGAAGCTGGGCTGTACAGCGTTGTCCTGGGAAGGCTTTTCAAAAGGGAAAGCTATCCAGAAAGCCTTACTCACCCTGAAGATTGTATAAGTGATTATAGTCATAATATTTAGGAAATACATATAGGAAAGATAATTGTAATGTCTCAGATAGAAATGAGAAATGTTATTAGAGACTGAAGGAAAGGATATTTTGTTATAAAGTAGCAAAACCATGGCCAATCTTGTCTGTGTCCTAGAGCTGTGTGGAAAGTGGGACATATGAGCAATGAAATTAGTGTTAGGCAGAAAATGTCTCTAAGCACTTTTGAAGGTGCTGCCTGGTTTCCCTTTACTGCTTATTGGAAAGTGTAAGAAGAGAGACATGAATTAAAGATGGAATTTATAGTCAAAAGGGAGGCAGAAACCAAAGATTTGGAACATCTTCAGCCTAGTCAGCTGGTAAATAATGAAAAGGTGTGTTCATGAGGGAAAACCAAAACTATCAAATGAATGTTTGATAAAGAAATTAGTATAGCTCCGAGGAAGGCAGAAGCTGCTAATCAAGACAATGGAAGAATGACCCCACAAGCATATTAGTCACTTCAGGGACTGCCATTCCCCATAGGCCAGAAGAACCAGGATCTTAAGTACAGAATGAGTTAAAGGGAGGTATTTAGGGATGATGTAAGAATTTGGGGTTCATTGGCATTGGCTCAAGTCTTTGCTTCCTATATTTGAACGCAGTGCTGGCTGTTACAGTTATGACTTAAGTAGTCCAATAATGACCCCTTTGGAAGATTGAAGCCATAAGCATTGGTGGTGTCCATGGGAAACTGACTCTAAGTTATGCAGAAGGCAAGAGCTCTTGAGACATACTACCTCCACCTAGTTTCAGATGATGGTTCACAGAGCTTGGAAAACTAGACAGAGAAGTGTCATAAAGGTAGGTCCCACAACTGCAATGTGTCTTGGAGCCAGGGGAACAGGCTCCATAGCTGGGGACCATCAGCATCCAATGCCAGCCTTGGAAAGCTATAGGAATTCAATTCCCAATCCTGAGGGCTGCTGTGTGGACTGTTCCAGGAGAAAATGTAGGGACTGTCCCCACTCAGGTCATTAGAAACACAATTCCTGTCCCAGTGTAAATAAAACACAGGACATGGAAACTAAGGTGATTCTCAAGCCTTAAGATTTTTTTTTTTGTAATCAGTTAATTTGTTTTACTTAGCACACAAAGTAGTAGGTCCCATTATGGCAGTTTCAAACAACGTGTTTTAGTTACTTCTCCTCCCTGTTTCATCTGCCTCATCCTCATTTCCCCCCAGTCTCTTTCCCAGTCTCCTTTTGGCTTTTCAGGCCATATATATTTTTTTTGACCTCTCCTATTCCTCTGCAACTCCTCTTTTCCCCTGTTGTGGTCTTCTTCCTAGTTTCTTAACCTCTACCCACATACACCTCCATTTATTTACTTATATACACATCAAGGGCTAGGTCACTATATAAAAGAGAGTATGTGTTTTTTTGTCTTTCTGAGCCTAGGTCACTTCACTTAACATAATACTTTCCATATCCATTTCTTTTACTGAAAATTTCATAATTTCATTTTTTTTATTGCTAAGTAAAACTCCACTGTGTGTATGTGCCACATTTTTTATTATCCATTCATCTCAATGGACATTTGTGCTAGTTCTATTTCCCTGCTACTGTTAATAGATCAGCAGTAAACATGGTTGCAGAAGTGTGTCTATGGTAGGATAAAGGAGTATTTGGGCTCCATGGCTAGTAGTATAGCTAGGTCAGATGTGGTCCTATTTTTAATTTTAGGAGTATATTTTCGTATTCTAGTTAGTTTTGTCAACTTGACACAAGCTAGAGTCAGCTGGGAAGAAGGAACATTACTTGAGGAATTTCCTCCATCAGACAGGCCTGTTGTCATGTGGGTGGGTGGGGTCAACAGTTTCTTGATTGCTAATTAGTGTAGGAGGGCCCAGCCCACTGTGGCCAGTGCTATCCCTGAACAGGTGGGCCTGGGCTGTGTAAGTAAAGTTGCTTAGGAATTCTGGGGAAACAAGCTAATAAGCAGCATTCTTCTGTGGCCTCTGCTTCATCTCCTGCTTCCTAGTTCCTATCTCAAGTTATTGCCTTGACATCATTTTATCGTGGATTGTAACTTGTGAGGTGAAATTAATCCTTTCCTTATCAAGTTGCTTTAGGTTAATGTTTATTTCAATATTTTTATTGATTCTGTGGTGTCCAGACAATATGAGCTCCTTGTATTCACCTACCACCTCTGTCTTTTTCAGTATTTCTGCCCCTCTTCACCAATGTTCCCTGAGTCTTCAAAGAAAATGTATGATGTAGGTGTTCATGCTATAAAGCACTGAGACCTTTGCAGTGTCTTGTTCTCTGCACATTCACCAGTTGTGAATTTCTGTGTTAAATGCCATCCCCTTCAAGAAGCAGCTTCTCTGTGACAGCTGAGAGATGCATTAATCTTTGAGTATAAGAATAAATTTTTAGGAGTCAGTTTAATATTATATCTAATTATCAGAATAATAGCAGTAGACTCTTCCCTATGGTGTGTGACCTTTTACCAACAGGTTCTGGGCCCTGATAATAGTGCCAGGTATGAACCCCGTCTTGTGAAGCCTTAAGTCCAATCAGAAGGTGGTATATGCTTCATGTATCCTATGTTTTGGCTAACTAACCACCTACCTTGTTATTTCCCCAATACTCCTAGCCATATTAAACTTTTAACCTTGGAAATCTAACCTAGGATTAGTGTCTAGAATATACAAAGAACTAAAATAACCCTGAACATCAAGAAAACAACCAGCCCAATTAAAGAATTGTCTATGGAACCATAAAAATAACTCTCAACACAAGAAATACAAATGGTTAGTAAACACTAAGAAAAAAAAATGTTCAACCTCTTAGTTATCAAGGAAATGCAGATTAAACTACTTTAAGATTCCTTCTCACCCCGGTCAGTGAGACCAAGATCAGGAATAGAAAAAACAACCACTGATGTCATGGGTGTGGGGAAAAGAGACACTAACTCTGTTGGTAGGTGCATATAGTAGTGTAAACATGGTGGAAATCCATCTGCACTTTTCTAAAAACAAAACAAAACAAAAACACAGGGGCTAGAAAGATGCCTCAGCAGTTCAGCAGTTAAAAGCACTGGCTGCTCTTGGAGAAGATCAGGGTCCAGGGTTAGAATTCCAGCACCGAACGGCAGCTAACAACAGGGACCCAATGGACTCCCTTTTCTGTCCTCTGCAGGCACTGCACAACACAGGTGCACTTACATATGACACTCATACACATAAAATAAAAAAATAAATAAACAAAAGCTAGAAATAAACTACCATATGACCCAGCTATATCAATCTTGGGCCTATTAAAAAAGGTTTTATATCTTACTACTAATATACTTGCACATCCCAAGAAACTCAACTTGTAATAGCTAGGAAATGAAATTAACTAAGTTAGACGTCTATCAACTGATGAATGGATAAGGAAAATGTGGTCCTTATACAGATTAGAATTTTACTCAACTGTAAACAAATATGAAATTTGAAGGTATATGGATGGAACTGGAAAAATTATACTGAGGTCACCCAGGCACAAAAAGACAAATGACGCAGGTTCTTTTTTCATTTATGGCTCCTAGCTTCAAGGTTTTTGTTTTGTATGTTTAAACTGCAGTAGATGTGGAAGTCAGAGAACCAGATATGGACCACTGGTTATGGACCATATACAGACCACTCCCTCCCCTTAAGGGAGGGAGAATAATAAAATACAGGTAACCACAATGTAGAGGGGGAATTCTGGGAGCAAAAAGGTTCAAGCATGAAGGTGGGATGAGAGATAGGGAAATGAGGTGTTGGCAGAAGGCTTCACCAAAATGAAGGGTACATAAAAAAGCACCCTACATTGGAAAACGGCTGTCTTCCAAACCAATAAACAATACAGTTGTAGGACACAGTAGAGCGCATTGTCTTTTCAAAATTTCTATTCATCTCATTAGCCCATTTGTTAATTTTCAGGTGGGTATTTTTTGATGTTTAATAATTTAGAATTCTTAATTTAGTCTAGATATTTAGCTCCTTGTTTGAAGTAATGCTAGCAAATATTTTCTCCCATTCTGTAGCCTATGTTTTCACTCTGCTGATAGTTTTCATTGTTGTGCAGACAAACTTTAATTTCACATACTCCCATTGGTTAATTCTTGGGTCTACCACCTAGCCTATTAAGGTCTTATTCATAAAGTTTTGGCCTATACCTACACTTTAAGTGTATTCCATATGCCTTCTTTTAGCATATTCAGTGTTTCAGGCTTTAAATTAAGGTCTTTGATTTGCTTTGAATAGATTTTTGTACAGGGTGAAAGACATGGAAGGAATTTCATTCTTCTGCATGTGGTTGAATAAACTATCATTTTTTGGGGGGGGGATTGAATGTGTTTTGTCCTTATTTCTTTTTTTAAATTTATTTTTAGTTAATAACCATGTGATTAGAAGAAGCGTTTCATTACAGCTTTAACATATTCAGTAACAATTTCCAGAGCAAGGATATATCTCTCTCAAAAGTGGCCGTGAATTTTTAGGTTTACAGTAGAATTAATACAGTTGTACAATATTGAACTCAGTATAAACCCTGTAAGACATAAAATTGAATGTCATAAACTATCTTTTTTGTTATAAATTTTTGTATTTTTTTAAAATTATTTATTTAATAACCACACAATCAAAAGAAGCATTTCATTACAACAGCACTGACATATTCAGTAAAAATTTCCAGAGCTAAGATGTATCTTCTTCAAAATTGGCCATAAATTTTTAGGTTTACAGTTGAATTAATACAGTTATACAATATTGAACTCAGGATAAACCCTATAACACATAACATTGAATGAGGTTTTAACCTTTAGAAAAGATCTCCATTTCATTTTAAAATATACTGTTTCATACAGAAAAACTAATTTTTAATGCAACTAACACTTAGATGTTTACACATACATCTCTAATCTTTATATATCTGATTATTACTACTCACAGTCGGTTACTTTCTGAGATCCTTGGCACCTGAGCATGGATATAAAATCATCAGGTAGATTTCAATAATGGCAATGTTTTTCATATCCATCAATTATTAAGGAGAAAATTTTTATACTTTGAAAAGAATTTTTTTTTAATTTTTTTAAAATTTATTTATTTATTTTTACACCCACTTCCCAGAGAGCACCCTCCCATAGCCTCCCTCCCCCAACTAGAGCCCTTATACTCTGATATCCCTGATACTGTCTGCTGTGTTGTCAGCACCCCAAGCCATTCCCCACTACTTGCCCTTCTGGTGAATGTAGTCAGCCTATCTAGAGGGCTTTGTTTTAGAAAGGTCAGCTGTTCTTCATCTAGCAGCAATTAGTTGTCAATATTCCTTTAGATAAGATTGAGGTCTCCTGTTCATTTTCCCAGTTCTATGCTGGGTTACTCCCATGCCTTTAGATATCTGTCCATTTCTTTTAGGTTTTCAAATTTGGTAGCTTATATGTTTTTAAAGTATTCCCTCATAATGTTCTGTATCTTTCTGGTGTCTGTTGTGATGTTTCCCCTTTCATCTCTGATTTTGTTGATTCGGAGTTGCTCTTTCTTTTTTTGGTAAAATAGGCTAGTGGTCTGTCAATCTTGTTTATCTTTTCAAAGAACAAGCTCTTGGAAATGTTGATTCTTTGTATTGTTTTCTTTGATTCAATTCTATTAATTTCTGCCCTGATTTTTGTTATTTCCTCTTGTCTGCTGGGTTTGGGTAATTTTTAGTCTTGTGCCCTGATTGTTATTATTTCTTCTTGTCTGCTGGGTTTGGGTTTTGTTTGCTGTTGCTTTTCAAGTGTGTTGAGTTGTAATGTTAAGTCATTTATTTGTGTTCTGTCCAATTTTTTGATGTAGGCACTTAGAGTTATAAAATTCCCTCTAAGGATAGCTTTTAGCATGTCCCAGAGGTTTTGTTATGTTGTATTGTCCATTTCATTTAATTCCAGGAATACTTTTATTTCTTCTTTAATTTCTCCTTTGACCCATTCATCATTCAGAAGTGTGTTGTTTAATCTCCATGTGTTCGTGTGATGATTAGGGCTTCTTTGGGTGTTGATTGTAAGTTTTATTTGCATTGTGGTCTGATAGAATGCATGGAATTATTTCAATCTTTTTGTATTTGTTGAGGTTTGTTTTGTGCCCCAGTATATGGTCAATTTTGGAGAAGGTTCCATGGGGTGCTGAGTAGAAAGTGTGTCCTTTGGTACTTGGGTGGAATACTCAGTAGATGTCTTTTAAGTCCATTTGTTATATGGTATTGTTTAATTCAGATGTCTCTCTGTTAAGTCTCTGGCCTGTTGAGCTATCTAATGGAGACAGTGGGGTATTGAAGTCACCTACTATTTTGAGTTGGGATTAATCTGGGGTTAAAGTCCTATAGTATTTTTTTATGAAGATGGGTCCACCAGAGTTTGGCGAATATATGTTCATGATTGTAATATCTTCTTGATTCATTGTTCCTTTGATCAAACTGAAGTGGCCCTCTTTGTCTCTTCTGACTAGTTTTATTTTGAAATCTATTTTGTCAGATATTAGAATTTCTATGCCTGCTTTTTTCTTAGTGCCATATTTTTCCTTAGTACCATTCACTTGGTAAATTTTTTTCCATCCTTTCACCTTAAGATAGTGCCTGTCCTTGAAAGTGAGACGAGTTTCTTGCAGACAACAAAAACATGGGTTTTGTTTCTTAATCTATTCACAAAGCCTTTGTCTTTTGACTGGAGAGTTAAGTTCATTAATATTTAAAGTTATTAATAAAAGATGAGTATTGAATCCTGTCATTTTTATTTGTTTATATTCTTGATATACCTGTACTTTTTCACAGTTATACCTTCATTGGATTTCTTTCCTTAATCCCCTGGGTATAGTCATTCCTTTCTTCAGCTCTTTGTATTGCTTCCAAAACTCTCTGAAGGGCTGATTTTGTGGACATGAAGTCCTTCAACTTTTTTATGTCATGGAAGATTTTTCTTTGCCCTTTGACTATAATAGACATTTTGGCTGGTTATAGTAATCTGGGTTGGTGTCTGTGGTCATTTAAAACTGGGAATGCTTTGGTCCAGGCTCTTCTGGCTTTCATAGTTTGCATTGAAAAGTCAGCTGTAATCCTAATGGGTTTTCCTTTATATGTGACTTGTTGTTTCTCTTTTGTAGCTTTCAGAACTGTCTCTTTGTTTTGTACATGTAGTGTTTTTACTAGGATGTCCTGTGGAGAGTCTCTTTTCTGGTCCTGTCTATTTGGTGTTCTATATTCTTCTTGAATTTAATGGGCATGTCTTTCTTTAATTTTGGGAAATTTTCTTCCATGATTCTGTTGAAGATCTGGTCCATGCCATTATCTTGGGATTCTTCTCCTTCCTGTATGCCTATGATTCGTAAGTTTGGTCTTTTTATGGTGTCGCACAATTCCTACATATTCCATTTTTGTGATTTCTTAAATTTTTCATAATCTTTACTTGAGTGGTCTAGTTCATCCACTTTAACTTTCAGTCTTGATACTGTTTTCCGTTTCATTCATCTCATTGGTGAGGCTTTCTCCTGTCATTTCTAATTGGCTTACTGAGTGTTTCACTTCCTTCTTCCTTTCAGCCTGAGTATTCTTCAATATTTCTCTCTTCTGAATTCATTCAGAAGTTTATCCCTATCTTCCTTCAGTTCTTTGATTTCTGTTTTTGTGCATTCTTTAAATTCACTGAATTATTTTATCATGTTTATAATTGTTCTTTTGAGTTACATGTCCTCCATTATCTCTGGAGGGTTCTCATTGTACTCCTCTAGAGGACTACTGGTATTTGGTGGGGATATGTTATTTTGGTTTTTCATGTTATTTTTTCTCTGTGATTTTGGAGTGTGAATTTCTTCTGTAGTTTCTGATTCTGGTGTGAGACTCAGGCCTTCGAGTTTAGGTCTGCTTCTTTTTGTGAACTTTATGTGTCTTTGTGGTTTACTTTTTGGGCATGAAAGTCTGGTTCTTCTAAGCTTTGGGGTCTCTCTTTTGATTTTATATTGGAGTGGATGGATTGCTTTTGTCTTCAAGAGTTCCCACAGAGACCCAATTCAGGTGAGGGTCAGATGTTTTCAGGCTTTCTCCTAAAAAGAAATGTTCCAGGAATGATTTTGGCCTCAGGAATTTGGGAGTTGATTAGGTCTGGGAGCCTGGCCCAGGAAAGATGCTGGTCTACTGCAGCTGGTGGCCTGCCACCCAGAGATGCAAAAGCAGATGGGGTGGGAAGAGGCCCCCAAGGACTCCTGGGGACTGCACTGAGGAGCTGTGTTGGTCTGGATGCAAAGAATTAGGAAGAGGAAAGGTCAGCCCTGGAGTTCCAGAAAGAGGCTGGTGGGCGGTGCAGACCCAGGGAAGCAGAGGGAGGTGAGGGCGGGGCCAGGCCCAGAAGCAGTGCTCCTGGGGTCCCAGAGAAGGCAGTAGGTTGGTCTGGATGAAACGGATCAAAAAGCAGTATTGCTTCCCCAGGTGTCTTGGGCCCCAAGACAAGGAATTGGACAGGACCCAAACTAGGAGAGACTGGTGGGGGAGATGGGAGGGTGAATGAGGCTGGGGGAGTCAAGGCACGGAGGGTGTGATGGACTTACGATGGAGAGAGGCCTGTGGGTAGGAAAGAGCAAATTTTTGTATTTTTAATTGAATTTTTGTGATTTTCTTATAATATAGTTGGATAGTATCTAGATCCCCTTTTCTTTCTGCACCTCCCCATCTTACACCCTACTCAATTTAATGAACTCATATATATAGATATATCTGATATGACCTATGATTTGTGTCCCCCAATGTCCTTCAATGTGTATCCATCCACTGGGCCCATCAAGAATCCCAACCCTGTAAGGCATTCTCTTTCCCCTTTCCAGCAGCTATAAATTGCCAAAAGTTCCTTGGGTTGGGTTGGAATTTCTTACTTTCCTGAGTCTGTGCTCAGATTTTGTCTGATTTGAGCTTGCAAAGGACTTGTGCATGCTGTCACCATTCCTGGGAGTTCATATGAATAAATGACCAGCTGTCTGGAAGACTCTGTTTCCTTGTGGACATCTAGCCCCTCTGGTTTTTACAACCTTTCTGCCTCCTCTTCTGCAATGATCCCTGAGTCTTGGGAGGCAGAGGTTTGAAATAGCTGTCCTATTGAGGGATCAGTACTCTGTGACTTGTTCTCTGCACATTGGCTAACTGTAGGTTTCTGTGTTAACCACCAATCTGCTGCATAAGAAAATGTCTTTAGTGAGAGTTAAGAAATGCATTCATCCTAGGTGTAGAGATTGCGTTGAAAATGTGTCACTTATGGTTAAGCACAGACCCTTATTCTCTGTATTTGACCCATTTTTGAATTCTGTAAGTCTCCATCTGTTGAATAAAGAAGCTTCTTTGATGAGGGGTGAGAGGTGCAGTTGTCTGTAAATATGAGAATTTGTATTTAGAATAAATCAAGAAATTATGTTGGTCTAGAGATGGGGCAAAAGTAGGTCTTGCTCTAGGATCTATGACATCCCTAACCATGTGCATTTGGCTATGTTAATAGTACCACACATTAGTTCCCTGACATTAAGTGGGCTATAATTCCAATTAGACAGCTGTTGATTATACACAAGATAAAATTACCCCTACTACACCACCAATAACAATAGTTTCCTGGGTCAGTCATTTTTTCAGCTTTCCAGCTGGGTAGGAACATTGATTGGTTTTCTCCCTTGGCACATTGTATAGCATAGCATCCTCTGATATCATGAAAGCTAGTCTTCAGGGAAGAAGCTTCTAGTTCAGTTCCAGCCCAATTGCTCCAAGTTATATGTCCTAAGTGTTACCCATCTTCAGCAGCAGAGTGTTACATTCACGTTCTGGGTGGCAATCAAGGGCTGTGGCAATAGTCTGTGTTATTCTGGGAGTCTCGTGGACTATCCTGACCCACAACTCAAAGTAAGGTTTCTTCTGCCCAACACTATTTTTTGTTATATAGCCTACTCACATGAACTCATACATGATTGTATGTGTATTTTTCAGTAGGACTTTAAACTAATATATTTCCTTCTGATTTTTCACACTATCTTTTAGATCACAGAACCATAATCATAAAAGCAGCATGGGTATGGTGGCGCACACCTGTAGTCCCAGCACTTGGGAGGCAGAGGCATATCTTTATTATTCAAATATTTACTTTCAGTCTTCAAACAGAAAATTATGTGAAAATAAGTGATCTCAAAAACTTGTTTCAGTCTAATTTTCACTATCAAATATTTTCTTATAAAACATGACTGAGATATTTTGATTTAATTTAAAAAATGGAAAAGCCCACCAAATAACACATTCCTGAAGAAACCACCACATTAATTAAAAAAAACACTAAGTACTAAATTCAGGTTATAGAGCCACTATGAATCATCAGGACTTTGTTCATCATTATCATACCCCACCACCTATTCCTTCAAAACTGAAGTCGCTCCTATAACAAGCAATCCTGGTAACAGTTAGGGAAGTGTGCCCACCCACCCACACAGAGTAAGAACCAGGACCTTCTGCTGCATGCCCACAGAAGTGACTCTGCTTCCATTTTCATGTAGAGATTTAGTTAAGGCTTATTCTTTGCAACTCTGCTTCTTAGCCTAACAATTGAAGGAAGTATCTGCTCATTAAATGAGTCCCACTCATGATTTATGAGATATGCCTAGTATATTTATTTCTGTTGCCTCAAGTGCTCTATAACTTGGTTGTAGTAAAATTTTACTGCACATTCTGTTTGTAAGACTTAAACCTATTGACAAATGGCTTTTAGAACAGTGTATCTAATATGACTTTCTTAATAATCCCCAAACCATATGAGTCTACCTCTAATGATCATTAGATTACATCATAAAGGTAGCTCAGTTTGGAAAGCTAATATATGCAAAGTTTCTAAGTGCATAATACTGGTAATCTACTTGATAAATGAATTGAATTTATTGATTAATGCAGTAAGTGTCCAGAGCTCATCTTAAAGCTTCCAAGAAAGGTACTTTATATTTACATTTGATCTATTAGAACTCTGGGGAATATGATTTGAATTGAGCCATTCAAAGTATTTTGAAATGCATCCTCATAGACTTGCCAAGAGTTAATGATTATTCTCTTTTAGAAAGTGAGAATGTTCCAGAGAAGGGGATATAATATGCCTTATGCTATTCTCCTCTTACTTCTCTGTAACAGCCACTGTTACTAGAGTTCATTCCGTGCTTGGCTCTGTGCTGGTTACCACCTTTCATGCTCTTAACAGAATGTGTCTAATGTTAATTTTAAGAGATGAAGTAGTTTTACTAACCTAGGCTGAGTGTACCAAGTCATGCAACAATGTGCATCTTGACTAGCCCAGTTAGGTAAGTGAGTAGAAAATGCTTCCCATGACTTTTTACTAGTAAAGAATCTGACTACAGATCTTGATTGAGAGTGCTTAGAGTGAACACTAGAGAGAAAATTTACCAAACACTAAACATTTTACTTTAGTGATTGAGTCTTGAGAACATCTGAAATAGTTTCCATGTTCACAGAATGTATTTAGTAACTAAAAGGAAAACTTTCTTCTAAGAGAAAATACCATGTACTTTCACAAACATTTTTCATATCTATTGCTATTTTCCAACATCTATAGTGAAAATTTGAGAAAAATATTTTGCCCCATGAATATGAGCATGATTCTATTCACTTTTATGTAGTGAGCAGGACATTTTTTTCTCTGCTCTTCTAGGTTTATTTTTCTTCCAAAAAAAAAACAGACACAAGGTAGACTTTGTATTTTATAATATCAGCTTCAAAATATTTTTATTATTAGCTTTGTTCTGAGAAAGTCATTATGGAGACATTCTGAAGCCTAGTGAGGTAAAAATAGATCCATACTCCATGACAAGTGAAGTAAAATAGATCTATACTCCATGACCTAGTGAGGTAAAATAGATCCATACTCCATGACCTAGCATTCTTGGCAGGTTCTTCAGTCTGCCTTGTCCATCTGTCTCTCTCTTTCTGCTTCCTGTCCTTCATGAAGCAAGCTGCTCTTCTGACACACTTCACTTTGATGTTCTGCACAAGCACTTGAGCTCAAAGACCATGAACTGAACCTTCTGAAACTGCAAAAATCTTTCTTCCCTTAGGTTCACAACCTTGCATGGTTTACAAACTGGTTGACAATCTGTTTACCTACCCCCTAGAAATTTCCATATAGTTTTTTTAAATTGAACTAATCTCCAAGACTTCAGAGTGTCACTGGTTAATGCTCTAATGAGTCTTTGAAAGCCATAGTGTTACTGAGATCCATCACCTGCCTACTTTTTCAGGGACGATTATAATAATTATGTTCAACTTCTTTCTATGTTCATAATTACATGAGGAATGCTTCTTGCACCTACATTTTCAAATCTATCAGTCTTTCTTCATTTGGTGCAAAATTTCTGAGTTAAGAACATTCATAAGAAAAAGGTATATTTTGACTAATAATTTTAGGGTATTTAGTGCCTGGCTTATTGGCGACACAGCTTTTGAACATATGGTGAGGCAGTATATTGTAATTGGACACATGACAGAATAAAGTGCTCACCTCTTGGTGGCCAGTAATGGAGAGGTAAAAGAAGAAACCAGATTCCCTTTGCCTCCAATGCCTTAGCTCCCTCCTTACTAGGCTCTACCTCGCAAATGTTCTAGCACCTTCCAATAGCACCTTGGCATGTGACATTTGAAGGACATTTAAGATCCAAGCTATATGTATATATTGTATATATTATGTATACAGTGCATATATAGCACCTATTATACTGACTATAGTCATATATTAAATAAAAAAGATGTGTTGAAAGTATGGTTAATTAGATAACCACCAGGAAAGCTGTGTTATCAGTGTATTGCTTTTTATTGAGAGTCTGCTGCTCATGCAACTGCTCTTGTGCACACATCCAAGTTATGTTCACATTGCCTCAAATGAGGGATTTTCAGTGTTCTGTAACTATAATACTATAATACCCACACCTTAGTGACTGATAATGATTACAGACAGTACCATAGAAAACTGATTACTATTTCACAACCTAAAATAAGTCACACATTTGCTTTATACACTGAAGACTTACCAGGAGAACTTTACCCAACATCTAAAACTTATTTTTAAAGAATCTTTTGTCTTGGTAGCTCACTCTGAGTTTTGTCTCAATAAGTCGCTTTGTTCACTTTCATTTCTTTATTTTTCTTCAGTATTCAAAGCATATTTAAATGCATCTTTAGATAAAATCATAATAATCCTGCATAAAATGTCACAAAGAACGAAACTGCACATAGATATAGAAAAGTTCTAGCCTTTGTTTATGTAAATTTGCTTGTTAAAAGCCAGATTTGTTACAAACACTGCACCATTTCATAAAACTCTCATTTTTGGAAGAAAATGAGCCTTATAACACAAGAAAATAAAACACAAATGTACAACCCCCTTGAATCCGTATTCAATATAATACTTTTCTTTAAAGAAAACAATTTACATCTAAAATACATAATCATTGGATGCATAAGCAGAGCCATAACGGTGCCTGCTTTGCACCCTGAAGAAATTCAGTGCAGGTTTTCTAACCTGTATTACACTCTCTCATCTAATGCTTGCATGGAAGCTATTTTATCAATATTATCTTTAAAATTAAACTATTAGACTACATCTCAAGCACTTGATGGATCTCAGACTCATTATTCTAAGTGCAGCCTGTTACCTCAGAAAGAAGTTGATCATTTTAAACCCCAAATTCAAAACATATTCACGGGGTATGAGAAGCCTTAAATTGACTTTCAAGGTGAGTTTTTTTTTTCCCTCAGACAGTAATTTTGCAGCACTGTGTAGACACCTAGTGCATGCAGAATGCCAGCAGACCACCAGCAAGAAACATGAGTTTAAAGCAATTTTAATTTTAAACATCTTTTGTTCTTCATTTTCTGAACTGTGGCCCTGCCTTTTCTATTCTGCAATAATCTCTGAAATTCCCACTGAAGAACAGATTATTTTTTATGTCAGGCTGTGTCCTGGTGATGGTTTTTCTTAAATGAAATATCACTATTTCCAGAATATGACACATGTCTTTATCTATTTTTTGCTAGATTGTTTCCTACTTTTTACAATATTTTCTGTATTTTTCTGAACTGTTTCATGTTAAATCATGCCACAGAGTCCTGAGGGGGGGGGAGAGAGAGAGAGAGAGAGAGAGAGAGAGAGAGAGAGAGAGAGAGAGAGATCTAGCCTTTTAGCTCTAAACATTTCACTTAACTTTATATTTAAAATTTCTGAATGTCAGTTTTGCTTCTTAAAATTTAGTTATTTAATAAATATCAGAATTCAGGATATCGAAATGAGTGTTTCAGGATTCGAAAGTGTTGTAATGTAGGAACACATGTGAGCTCAACAGATTAGACCTCAGGTGGGGACTGTTCAGTTCCTGCATTGAAGCATGGCATGGGCCCCCATGACAGCTCCCTGCTCACTGCTGAATGATCATGTCCTTGCTACTCCAATCTGCCACACTGATTATCATTCTCACTTGACTTTCTGTATGCTGATTTCTAGGTCTGTTGGGGATATCTATCCATCTTTAGAGCTGTGCTGTTCCATGTGCTGAGGCTGAGGCCCTATACATCTGACAGGCATTTTAAGCAGTACTCAATATTCTCATATTGAATATTGTGTCTAGACATGGATAAGATTATGTAGCCACAAACATTTGCAAAGAGATCTACATAATTTTGGAATTGGGTGTTTAAGCATTATGCTCTGGGCATCTACTTAAAAGAAAAGGGTTACTCAAACCCTAAGATAGGGATAATTCAAAGGTTAAAAGCTCGCACCTGTAGCACATTCATCTTTTCATTTTAAATTGACTCTATTCATAAATTGCTCCAAAGAGAAGCTAAATTCTGTAATCTCAGAAATGACTGCTCACAGGATTAAAATTGCACACAGAGTTTTAAAGAGCAAGAATAAAGTTTAAAGTATTTAAAAGAAATAGTGAGAACTGTTAAGGCCTGTCTGATGATTAATAAGAACCCACAAAGCAAAAAGGAAAGAAACAGGCAACAAACTGAGTCAAATCATAGAAGAACTCTGTCTTTCCAGTAGCTGTTTAATAGGAGGAACAAAAGATATAACAAAAATGACAGCAGAGATGTGAGTTCATTGTAGCTAGAGCAACTTGTTATTGGATCTCATTACAGTTACAGGTTTAAAAGATATAGATATAGATATACAGAGTTTGGTCCAATTGGGCATTGTCTTTTTATTAGTTCATATTTTGGTATGAAGAGGCACACAAAGAGAAAAGGCATGAAAACCACATGTTCTACAGAGAAGAATTTTAAAGATAATGAGTTCTTGCCGAGTGTGCTGCAGAGCTACTATGCTGAAGTGCCACAGGGACAAAGATGTAAAGAGAAGCCTGGTATTCAATGATTTCAGTCAACCTAAGAGCTTAGAAATCATCTCCTATGACTTCACATGAATGTAAAGATTTCAATGAGATGAACCTTTCAATAGTAGAACAAACTCTCTCCTTTTTCTTCTCTGACATGCAACTCTCCTAGAGTATATACACGTGTGTGCACGTGCACACACACACACACACACACACTCATGCCATGCTTTCGTGCTCCTCCTGTCTTTTCTGTCCCTGCTCTCCTAGGATGGCTTTTTTTTTCCTCTCAGCCCATCTGTATCCTAATGACCTGAGTGACTGGTCAGGTGACACTCACTAAACAACAATGAGGCCTTTTCTATCTAATACCCTTTATTGCTATCTATCAGTTACATCAAGCACAGTCAAGCAGATGTACACAGGATACACTCAGTCAACTTTATGATGATTTATCACTCTGCAGATGGAACCATAAAAGCAGAGACCATGCAGACAAGTCAGAAGTGTGACCTCTGTTACACAGAGTTGGTTAAGCACTGTTCCTATCAGAATCCTGTCACATAAATAGGGCACTAAAGGTTTGGCATGGGGAGATATCACCATACTGGATGCTGATCTCAAAGGCCACACAAGAAATTTTAAAATGTCATTGTTTCTTTGAAAACTTGCCTGCAATTGTCAGAATACACTAGTTTAAGGTATTTATGATGCTATTATGCTATTTTTTTGTTTTGAACATTGTCAATTGATTTATGGGGAAGGTCAAACATAAGGGAAACTATGAAAGCAGAAGTATCGCTAGCATCCTCCTTCATTGTCCTCTGCCTCCCACATCAGTGTACCCATGATGACTTATAGCTCGCCTTCCTAATTATTGGAGTAGTTGAAATTAATTTCAGAGCTTTGCTTATTCCATGTATTTTTATATAGTGAAGGATGGGGAGGAAATTCCTAACATGAGTTAACATTAAAACTTGTGGAGTTTAAAGCTATCAGGGGCAGATTGCTGGAAAATATACTAAGACTCCTGAAATGCCTCAGTATATACACATACATATACTTACGTGTGAGGGAGAGAGCAAGAGCAAGCAAATGAGAGAGAGAGAGAGAGAGAGAGAGAGAAGGGAGAGAGAAAATCTTACTATGTAGCCTAAGCTAGCCTTGAACTCTGAATCCTTGTGCCTCGGTCTCCAGAGGCATATTATTCTGAGAAAAAATATATCTCCTTTAACCCCTTATGTTAAGTAACTAGGAGTTTATGAATGAAACTTTCAAAAGATAGCAAAAGAATAAGAAGTATATAATTTAATTAGCATTTTACACATATAGGAAGTCACAAAAGAAAAAAATCAAGTGGCTAAATGAGGAATCCTCTTTGAACTTTTTTCTTCTTTTTTTTTCAAATTAAATAAAATCACTTCTCTGTGATGAACTCACAAATGCTGGAAATGGAACCCAAAGTCTCAAGTACACAAGGCCAGATCTCTACCCTTGAGTTATTTCCCCTACTGGAGACACAGTATCTAACATACCATTTGAATAAAGTAAAGGGAAAACAATTAGGCTGCAATTACAGACAAAATTTATGGGAAATTGACTAAAACCATGTGGTGGTAAGATAACAGCTATTTTGTAAAATCTTGTTTATATAAACTCAAGCCTGTGTTTTGGTGCTGTCTGCTTTTTTCCTGACTCAGGGAGAAAGAAAGGGACATCTTTGCAAAGGAAGATTTATGACCCAATTTGAGGCTATTAAGGAAGGACCGATAGTTTTTCTTGTACCTGTTGATTCTCCATTGCCTCTAGATGAAAATAATCTTTACTCCAATGTGACATATTTTGAGGTGATATGCTGTGATTCAATTCAATTATTTACTATAGTAAGCACAAAATTGACTCTTTGTTTCCACTTTTTCAAGAATATTTATTGGGGCTGGAGAGATGCCTCAGTAGTTAAGAGCACTGGCTTTTCTTCCAGAGGACCTGAGTTCAGTTCCCAGCACCCACAGACTAAATACCCATAACTCCAGTAGTACCAGGGCATCTGATGCCCTCTTCTGGCCTCCATGGGATTTGCATGACATGGGTTCACTTACATACATGCTGGCAAAACACCCATACAGTAGCACTCAGGAAAGCAGGTGCTGAATTGAAATCTTCATGCTCAGTCCATAACTTGAACAGTTATGATGGGAAATTATCTAGATTTCAACATCTCTCTAAACCAAATTTCTTAATCTATTGAGTTAAAAAGCCAAAATTGTGAAATTCAAAGATAATAGTAAGAACTAAAGTTTCGAGCAATGCATGAAGTTTTTATTCTTTCCCCAATGAAATAATTTTGCTCTGTATATGATTTCTTAAGGTTATCATAGACCTTTGATCCTCCCAGGTCTGGGATCAGTCCAATGAACTACACTAATATTGCCAAGTTGTACTGAGATCTACATTGGAAGCTTCAATAACAAGTGTAGTCAAACAAGAACACAGACTTCAAGGTAATACTATACCTCTTTGCAGTTCATCAATCTATTTTCTACTCAGTACCCTTTCCATAATAGTTTGATATGTCTACTGACCTCTGAGGCCTGCTAGGAGGATCACAAGGGATTACATATGGGAAGGCATGTTCCCAGAGAGGCCACTACCTAAGTTCAAAGCCATAGACATGCTTATACATAGCACATTCATAGGGTGCTTTCTCCCATATCCCATCTATCTCTCACTAGAAGTTTCTGTAAATATATGAGATGACATATTCTTTTAAAATGGAGAAAGTATGTACTTTTGAGAGACTATTTTATATATGATTTTTTCTTTTCACCCTCTTATTATTTTAAAAAATATTTTTATTAGCATTCTTTTTTTTTTAGATAATGATTGCACTGAAAAACTTTGTATAGGTTGGAGAATTTAGGAAGGGAATCAGTGTCAAACAGGAGCTCTTTATGCACTCCTGGATGGCCTAGAGCTCACTATATAGAAAAAAGGTGACCTTGAGCTCACAGAAATGCCTCTGTTTCCAGAGTGCTGGTATGCGGACCCCTACTCCTTGTCCTTTAGAGATAATAGTACTCTACTCAGGCTCCTATCCTTGGCTCACTAAGAGTTGACAGGTTTCCTTGGACTTTGTTGATAATAGATGCTTGAGGAGGGAGAAGTCTGCTCTGAGAATGCTGGTAAGAAGACCAGATGGCTGTCCTTGGATGCCTGGGAAGGTGTAGCTCCCCTTTTAGGTTTCTACATACATCAAAGGAGGTCTGTTACTGGATCAGTCTCCACAATCTTGGGTAATCTATACTTGCTTTCCCACCATTATGATGGGAGAATTCCTGTGTGTTTTGTTCTGCTTGGGCACTTTAGCATATGTGCATTCTATGTGAACTTTAAACACTGAGCTTCCAATAAAAGCCTCAAGTGGACAGTGAAAGCACATTTGAATGGACAAATTGTCGAGGGTGTCCTGGTCTAATTTCAGTTTTTGGGAATGGTTTCTATGGCAGGCTTCTGCATGATGGGATGAAAGGTGTGCCACCGTGCCCAGCTATGTCAACATTTTTTAAATGTTATTTTTAATTAATGTAGCACTTGTACATGCTTATGAGATACAATGTGATGTTTGGGGGAGAGGGGTTGTTGTTGTTGTTTTACAAGGTTGCCCTGGTCCTAGCCCACCTGGAACTTACTATGTGGACCATGCTGGCCTCCATTGACATCCACCTGTCTCTGCCTCCTGATGCCTGGGATTAGAGGCATGCACCATCATGCCCAGTACTCAGTGTGATGTTTTGACATACATTTGAATTTTGACTGGCTTGGCCTTATACAGGACTTGTACAAGAAATGACGGCAGCTGTGAGTTGATGTGTATATCAGCCATGTCAGGTCCAGAAGACACAGTTTCAGCTTTCCTCCTCAAGATCCAGTTGTTTCTTACAATTCTCTCCATGATCCAGCCCTTGCATTCTTTATGCCCACTCTTCAGAGACATTCCTGAGTCTTGGCTGTGGGGGATGTTGATACAGATGTCCCTCTATGGCTGAGCACTTACAGTCACTATTACTTAGTGTTAGCATTTGAACAATTATAAATCTCTGCATCAACCACTACCCAAGGCAAAAAGAAACTTCTTTGACCAGGACTGAGAATAGCATAAATCTACAAGTATAAACATAAATATTCAGAATGGCATTTGACATGACCATTTAGCAAAACAATACCAGTAGTTTTCTCCTGTAGAGCTGATGATTTCTCTAATTATAGGCTTTTGACCAGGTTTAGGTAATATGCGGTCACCGCCAGAGGTGGCCGCTCCTCCATTCTCGTGGGCGTCGAGGTTGCTCCTCCGCCTGCCCTGGGCTGAGGCTACTCTTCTGCTCTCCCGGTGCCACCTTCTGTTGTCGCTGCTTCTGCCTGGTTCCAGACCCCAGGGCTGGTGAGGAGACCGTGTTAGTGGAGCTGCATACAGGCACAGGAGACCAGGTTCAGCGACACAGATCTGGTTTATTGCAGGAAGGTACAAGCTTATATAGGGGTAGTGGTCCAATCACAGCACAGCAAGTAAGATACCTTATTAGCATAACAGGTTTAGCATAACAGTACAGTAAGTAGGATACCTTACTAGCATAACAGGTTTAGCATACTGTTAGCATAACAGACTTAATGTCCTATCACAGAATAGCGGGTAGGATACCTCATTAGCATACTGGGTTTCAGATTACAGAGCCTGAATTCCTGGAAACCACATGACCCTGACTGTTGCAACATCTAAGTGTTGCAATTTGGAATTCCAAGGGTGGTGATTAGGGAGTGGCGAGCTCTAGGCATCAGTCTCATGATCTGCCAATGGGAGCAAATGTCACAAGGCATTCCTTATGGCTTCAGCATTCAGGCCATTGCCTTGGGCCTGCTGTATGGCTGTCAATAAGACTTTCACCCTAGGCTCAAGCCTGTCTCCCACAGTAATAGACATCAAATCCTTCCTATGAATCAGTCCTCAAATCCAATCAGGAAGCAATTAATTATCACCATATCCATCATACCACTATTGAATCAGTGGGCATATATTGCCAGCAGTTCAGTATTGCAGGATTCACCCTTGGGTAAGACTATTGATATTTTTCTCCCCTAGAAATGCCTTCTAACATTATGAAAATTAGTCAGTAGGGAGAGAATTTCCTGGTCAGTTTGATATTGATTTCTCAATGTACTGTAACAAAGTTGGTGATGTCTTACCATTTAGTCATGGTGGGCAACCAGGAGCCATGGAAATAGCTGTGTCATTTTGGAGACCTCTGGTGGGGGGGCCTCGATGACCAATAACTCAGAAAGAGCTATCTCATGCCTAGCACTGTGATTTTCATTAAATCACTCCTGTCTTCTGGGAGCACTGCAGTCCACCCATGCCAGTTCCTCTGATCAAATTCTCTCTCTCTTTTTTTTTTGTCTTTTTGAGACAGGGTCTCCCTGTAGTCCCAGCTGTCCTGGAACTTACTATGTAGACCAGGCTGGTCTCGAACTCACAAAGACCCACCTGCCTCTGCCTCCCAAGTATTGGGATTAAAGGCGTGCGCCACCACATCAGGCCCTCTGATCAAGCTCTTTTTATATTTTATACTTTCAACTTAGCTTATAAGCCAGTGGATGTCCATAATGCTTCTTTATACATCCTTAGTTTTGGTTAACCACCCTCCTCTCTGTCCCATGCCTCAATCCTTACTTAAGAAAGATAAAAGTGGATGAACCAATATACAAAATTTTTAATGAAATTTACTAAAGATGTAGGCATAACTTTAGGGAATAAAAATAGACTAAAGCAAGCTAAAATTGAGGCTCAGTGCTAAACAGAAAGAAAACATTAGAGAGTGGATGTATATAAATGTAAGGAACAAAACAGTAAAATATTATAGAAATCAAATAGAAATACCAGAAGCTAATAAGAAATGATCTGTGATTAATACAGGAAAACCTAACCATAAAATCTACTTAAAATATAACTTCTACAACAGAAAACATTTGAGCAATAACTAAATAAGAAAGTCAGAATTGATGAATAGACATTAAAGTCAGGTAGATTTCTGTATCTTACACCTGGGAAAAATATTAGAACACCTTTACATGTATTTTTATTTACTCAATTAAATTTTTTTGAAGTTTTATATTACAAATAGTATATATACTGCTTTTATCAAAATGGTGGTGCTAGTGGATCATTGTATTTTAAGTGACTTTACCAGAATTTCTTTTAAAGCAGAACTTGTGTGTCATCCAGAGAGCCAAATGTAGAAGAAAAACTGGCTTGAGAATTTGTCTCAGTCTATCACTTTGTTTGTGTAGATGCTAATTTACTCACAACATACTGGTATTTGTCAGAAAACTTGTCAAGAAGCTCAAATATAAATTCAAGTTACAAAGCCAAAGAATTGGTTATCTAGTAGACTTCACCATGTATGTTGAGTTGATCCTGTACTTTAGAGGAACTAAAAAGACATTAACAATATATTATACTTAATTGTGCTTGAATCACAAATTGCATTAGCTTCTTGGTGAGTCTGCCACTAGAAGCTCACAGACCCTGGTTCCAGCCCTCAGGATAATTAATGATGACAGTTTTCCTATACCATCTTGTTAATGCCATCTATTGCCTGTGATGTCTCACTAAGATAAATGACTTAGCCAATTGCGGATAAAAATGTTTTCTATCAGAAATAGCCTGTGACACTGCAATGCAGAATAAGCTCAACTTGACTTTATGAATGGTAAAAATTTCCTCCCTGGAATGTACAATTGCAAATGCTATTGTTAATATTGATTTCTATCCGTATTAGAGTAACAATGTCAACAAGATCAATTCTTTCAGTCACATCTGTTGTTGCCGAGTGAAAAGTATCTGCTTACTGCCGAAACCTAATTTAATAAACATTGTGATTTAGATTTTAAGATACTTTAGCACATTAAACCTTGTTTTTCAGGTGTAGTAAAAAGACAATATTGATGTTTGCACCCATTCAACCAGCCAGGGTTAATGTACGATTGCACTTAAGACTAAAATAACCCCCAATTTAAGGTGACTTCTATAGAAAGTAATATGCTTGGACTGGAATGGTTGCCATTAATTTTCCCCCATATCCAAGAGGATTGAGCTTAGTTCCAAAGCACTGACTAGCTTAAACTGTGTCTGAATACAAAAATAATTGATGAACTCAAAAGTTTTGTATTTACCATGCATATGAGTAAGATTATAGACGCCGTGGCTGTTACAGCACAGGAGGGAGGACACACATGCAGCTCTGCAATAGTGTATTGATGTGACCTTGTACTTTCTCACTGAGGAGCTTAACATCAGAAAGAAAACTACATGTGATAAAGGTATTTTTCCACAGGAGTACAGGTCATTTTGTACAGATGGTGAAATTTTCTAAAAGTATGCATCAGTTTGTGTTACCTGAAGCACGATACCCTCCTGCAAACTACAAGTGAACATGAATTAAGCCCGGCCCTATCTTTGTAGGTCAACTCAGTCTGACATGATGTAACTTCCGAGACTTTTCTGGCATTACCCTACACCCTACAACTCATTTCTGGGTGATCCTCAGATATCCTGCCCTTAGTTCGATTCCTCAAAGGGGTCCATTTTGCTCACCTGTCGCATTTTGTCCTCGCTTTTCCTTCTGCCTGTGGTATTTGTGTCTCCAATCATTTCACAGCATGTGTAATTTCTCACTCTGTGTCAGTTCAAGTCATTTCCAATGGAGACTCTTCCCGAATGTCTTAACTAGGCCTATGCTTTTATTCTATCTATAAACTCTGAAATGATTTAGTTTTCATTTGTTTGTTGTGTTTTTGTGAGACAGGGTCTCACTACATATCGCAAAAGGCATTGAATTGGCTAAGTAGCCTAGTCTGGCCTTGAATTTAAAGCTTCCTTTTGTTACTTCCTGAATGCTAGAAATCTAAGTATATGCTACTGAGCCCAGTGTGATTTATAAATCTGTGTTTCCATGAGGTCAGAAACGACTTGAGAGTACTTGTCATCATAGGATTGCCTTACAAGACACAACCACTTGAGCAACTTGAGGGAAAGACCCCTACACCTGACAGTGGGATTTTGTTTTGGGGTTTTTGGAAAAGACTTAGCCCTTGGGTATTGTATTTGCCAATTAGAGAGATGGGGAGCTTATAAAATAGTGTTTCCGTATGACTTTTTTCAAATATCCTTGGTGCTAGTTATCCCTTCTCAAATCCCTTCTGTGCCACATCCTCTAATCACCCTCCATACTTAAACCTTTCTCTCCATTGTCCCCCCTTTTACTTTTATACCATTCCCAAACAATACAAGCTATTGACACTGCTTTTGGTTGCCTACTAGAACATTATTGCTGAAGATGCAACATACTTTGGTCACAGGACATGGAGAAATCAAGCTGGTACTCTCTGGGATGCCTCCTCTTTGCTGACTAGCTTTCATAGCACCAGAAGATGCTATGTAGACTGCTAGTGGAGAAAAATCACCAACAGTCTCGTCCAGCTGTGAACCTTGTTGCACTAATGATTGGTGTGGCAGGGTAGGCTCTGTTGGCACAAATATGGAGGTAACCAACCACCTTCTGATTGGGTTTAAAGGTGACTCCATCAGAGAAAGCATAAGCCTGGTACTGTAAATCTAGCCAAGTACCTATGGCTAGGTAGGTCACAAGCTGTATCAGTCAGGGTTCTCCAAAGAAACAGAACCAGTAGAATGAATATGTATAAAGATTTATCAGCTTAGCTCACAGGATAGAGTCCGAGTAGTCCAACAATGGCTGCACCACACTGGAGAGGCTGAGAATCTGTAGTCACTCAGTCCACAAGGCTGGATGTCTCAGTAGTCCCAATCCGGTGCTGAAGGACTGACAGATTCCAAAATATCAGCTAGTCTTCAGTGTACAGCAGCAAGACGAACTCACCAGTGAGAGAGAAGGCAAGCCACAAAAAGCCCCGCGTTCTCCTCTGCCTTGGTCTTTTATACCGGCTGCCATCAGAAGGTAACGCCCACATTTAGGGTGTGTCTTCCGGCTTTAGATGATCCAATCAAGAAGATCTCTTTCATTTCAGTTAATCTCAGAGCAAATCAAGTTGACACCCAGGATTAGCCATCACACAAGCCCTACAGGAGAGCCTACTGTGATTATTTTGCGAAGTGTACATAGTAAAAAAATCTTTCTTCTAAATACGCATCTCATAGATTAGTGCCCCCTCCACTTTTTTTTTTTTCACAGAAGTGCAGGCCATTTTGTATCAAAGAAGTATCTTTGTGCAGAAGATGATGATTAATGCAGAGACAGACAATTGATCGAAAAGCAAAGAACAAGTGTCTGTGGAGTACTTACCCCCAAGCAGGACATCTGTATCACATTCCCTTTCCCCAAGGCTCAGGGAACATTGCTGAATATGGAGTAGAAAGGCAGAAAGAGCCAGAGGTTGGAGAAGACTACAATAAAATAGTGTCTTCTGCATGACAGGGCACTTATGAACTCATAGTACCTGTGGTTATCTGCAGAAGACCTGCACAAGATCAAGCTAACCAACTTCCAAGCATGAATGGGGGAGGGTTTATTAGGCCACACCCCTACTTTAAGAGCTATTGGCAATTGATGGCTACTGGAAAACAGAGAATCAGTTTCCTTCAAGGTATGGCTAATTATAGGCTGCCATGCTCCAATGCATAACTTCACATCAACATGCATATGGGCAGCGTTAATTGGACTCAGTGGCCTGGTAACTAAAAAAAACAGGACATGCAGTTGAGAGGGAGATATCAGAGTTGAATGGGAGCAGTGGGGGTGAATGTGATAAATATACATTGTCTATATGTATGAAATTCACAGACAACCAATAAAACATATTTTATGTTTGAACACAGCTCAAAATGTTTCTTGAACTTTTCCAACATCCTGAATCATCATTTTGAAATTATTAAAGAATTTATTGTTCATGTGTTCACTTATAAAATTATATAGATTTTTTTACACATTCAGTATTTATCGACCCCTTTTAATTTGTGAGTTATTATTCATGATACCAGAAATTAACCAGCTAAAATATTTGTGGGAATAAATACACAATAAACCCTGTGAATAAAAGCTACATGAAAGAGTACTAAAAGATGCTTAAAATTATAGAACACAGCATGTATGTGTGTGTGTGTGTGTGTGTGTGTGTGTGTGTGCATGTGCATGCAAGTGTGTGTGGATATGTATGTATGTGTGTGTGTACAACTGATACTCTGGAAAACAGACACAGTATTGCTCACATGATTAAGGCTTTACTATTTGTTCATTGAAATTAGTACAATTTTCAAAACATTCATCCAAACACATGCAAAATTTGTCATTATGTATTATTATTATACTATCATTTTTAGTTACATTGTAATGGAAATATTCTAGCAATTTCAGTGTTTTCTAAGGTTTGGCACTATTTAAACATACTGGAGAATTATACTCTCAATAAGGAGACCAAGCCAGGAAATACTGCTAAACAAAGCACAGAATGACTGAAAAGATCTCATAGCATTGCTAGTGATACTCCTGCTGTTTGAGCTGTTTTCTAACCATTTCTTTAACGAGACATAAAAACCTGTAATAATGATCTATTTTATAACTTATTTATTTGTCTAGTACCATATCAGTGTCAGAAGAAAGGCTTGAATTTCACTTTAAAATTTATTTAAAAAAATGACTGGGAATGTAACCCATATTTAGCATGTGTGAGGCCCATGGTTCTATCTCAAACACTGAAGAAGAAAAAAGCAAATTTAAAAAACACTATTATTAAAAGTGTCAAATAATTTGTCATTAAAACAGCCATGGTCCTGGTATAAAATCAAGTGAATATAAGTGAGGACCCAAATTTAAATCCATACACTTACAGTGCAGCCAGCAGTACACACTGGAGAGAAAGGACAGCTTGTTCAACAAATGGTCCTGGGAAAACTGGATTCATCTAGATTTCCATCTCTCACACTTGGTAAATCTCAACATCAAATGAATCAAGGACCTCAACATAAGAACTGGTATGCTGAGCAAGTACAGAATATACAAGAACTTACAGGCACAGGAAAGAACTTTTCTAAACAGGACCGTGATAGCATAGGTATTAAGACCAACTATTGGCAAATGGGATCTCATGAAACTAAAAATCCCCTCTGCAGCAAAAGACACCATCAATCAAGTGAAGAGACAATCTACAGAATGGAAGAAAAATCCTTGCCATCTATACATCTGACAGAAAGCTAGTGTCTAGAATGTAAAAAGACTCAAAATACTAAATGTAAAAAAAAAAAAATCATACAACTCAAAGATTGGGGCAAGGAACTAAACAGAAAATGCTCAAATGATGAAACACAAAAGGCTAAGAAATGTTTTCTGAAAATGTTCAATATTTTAGCCATCAGAGAAATGCAAATTAAAATTACTTTGAGATTTCATCTTATCCAAGCAAGAATGGCCATGATCTAAAAAAAAAAAGATGACAAATCTCGAGGATGTGGAGAAAGGGAATCACTTAACTGATGAGAGTACAAACTAGGGCAGCTACTCTGAAAATCCATGTGGCGGTTCCTCAGAAAGTTAGATACAGATCTCCTGCATGATCGACTCATACCACTCCTAGGAATACACCCAGAGAAACCATATTCTACTAGAAAGACACCTGCTTATCCATGTTAATTGCTGCTCTGTTCACAATAGCCAGGAAATGGACAAAAAGACCTAGATGTCCATTAATTTATGAATGGATAATGAAAATATGATACATTTATATTATGGAATATTACTCATCTCTTAAGGAAAATGAAATTATGAAATTTTCAGGTAAATTAAGCTGAAAACAATTATCCTGAGTGAAGAAACTGAAATCAAGGTAAACAAATGTCACATGGTCTCTCTCATATGTAGATGTTAGCTTTGAATCTTTAGATAAGTGAGTTTTAATTAGAAAATTCATATAGATGGTCAGGAAACCATCAGGATCCAGAGAAACGTTCTCACACCACTGCAGCCCATTCTTGGCATTGTGTTTTTATTTACTAATCTGTGATGTTTGGTAGGGGTATTGTCCCCCTTTTATAGGGTAACTCCATTTATACTCTTTTTATGAGTGCTTATGTATATACTTAAGAAGCTTATACAGCAGCAGGTTACCATATGATTACTTTGAAAGGCCTTTAGTGTTAGTTATCCTCTCCATACTCCTTGCCTGTTCTCCTACTCCATACCACATTAAACCCTTCCTAGCACAATAGTCCCTTTACCCCTTCATATCACTATATTCTATCCCCACTCCCATGAACCACCTCTCCATGGCCTCTTACTAGAATTTTTCCCTGGGCCCTGATGGTGAGAATGAAGCAGGGCTCTAACATGTCAGGCACGTTGCAGCTTCAGCACTACAGTATTAGGGATGCTCTGACTAGAAGCCTGTGCTGGTGGGCTTCGAGAGTTAACATATATACTCACTGTTATAAATGACCACTAATTGTATATCATTTTGTAGACCATGAAATTTCAGTTAAATCTTTTTAGACTTTGTGATACATTCATAGCACTACAAAGTAAAACTTAGGATGGAAACTGATTTTTCATTTCTTCTGTTTTTGAGAGTTTCACTGTAACCTGGGCTGGCCTCAGACACATCACAACCCTTTTGCTTCAATCTCCTTACAGTCTTGATCCACATACCTGGCTCCTATTTCACTTTTATGCCTCCCTCTTCCCCTTCTCTCACTTGTACCTGCCTCTGAGTCCATAGCCACAATGGTCCAGAGGGTTGGAGGGAAGCTTTAGAGGGCAAAGCAGTCAGGCATACTGTACTGATATGCACAGCAAGAAGCAAAAAATAACACAGCTGGTGCATGTTGAGTGCTTCTTCTGTTATGAACGTGAAGATTCATTTAATTCTGCCAACTCTTTAAGGGAATACCATCAATAACATGAAGATGGTCATGGTGAGGCACACCTCTACCCCCAGAACTCAGTATCCTGAAGCAGGAGAATCCAAGGTATGAAGTCAGGTTGGATTATAGCAAGACCCTGTTTCAAAAACCTAACCAAAACCTACACAAATAACCAACTAACCAACAGAATAGGAATGTGATTCATGGGCAAAATAAAGAGATAGGATGACATGGGAGCATCACACTCAGAGCATGGCTCAGTGTCAGAATTTTTATATTAATAGAAATATGTTTAGTTTATCTTCAGCTGCTCCTGAAGAGATCACACTTTCTCTGGATGGTCTGTTTTCTGAGACTTCCTTTGGGAGAGCTTGTCCATAGGAAGAGTGAACCCCAAAACTCTCTCTGTATCTTAAAACCTGGTGAGTTATGTACTTGGATCAGAAATTAGTTTTCAGAAAGTACAAAAGCCTAAGTTAAAAGTAAACAGGATTTTATCTTAGTTATTGAAACTTGGCATATGCCATTTCTTCAAGGCCTTCTTGAAAGCTTCTTGAAAGAATGACCACTAATACAAAGTATTTAACCAGAATAAATTATTGCTTAACTTATTGCTCTCCTAAGAAATTGGCCAAATAACCCTCAGGATAAGAAATGATGCTTTAGGACTAGCTGCCCTGCTTCTTCATTTTCACTCTTTACATTTATTTAAGCAAGAAGTTACAGAGGAAACCTGTGTCTGAAACCCTCCTTGACCACTTTGACCAGCACAAGAGGAAGAAAAAAGATATTTCACTTTCAGATTACAACTCAAGTGCCTAAGGCAGGCTATGTAATTTACGTCCCACAAAATGGTTGCAGAAAAAGGATAGACTGAAGGTTAGAAAGTATGACAGAGGCTTCAGAGTCTGCAACCATGCATGCCCAGACTAGACACCTGAGCTAGTAACAGAACTGAAGGATTCTGAGTGCCTTTACTAGTGACATCAACTGCTGTGATCAAACAGATTTGGCAGTGATCTTTGCTGATTATTAAGGTAGCTTTGTAAGTAAAACCTGCTAAGCTTTAGTGATTTTCAGTACACATCCATAAATCTACCTAACTTATTTTCATTTTCTTGGTATTTTTTTCCAGGAGAAATATGCACTTATTTTCTACACATAGTGAGCTAGTTTAACTCCTTCATAAGTAAATTCAAAACAAAGCATTTTTTTTGTCATTGAAAGACAGAAATAGCCATCACCACACAAAAACATGCATAATCTCAAGGCCTTTCTAAGTCTATTATGGTGAGACTTAATGGATAAGAGAAATTATAAATATTCTAGGGTAAAATATGAGATATTGTACTCAAGTTTTTTTTTACTTAGTTCTTCAAACAAACAAAGAATATTTCAGGGTCTTAGGTCATATACCATGTGTTCATTTGAAATAATGCAGCCAAGCATCACATAATTGTTTACATTAGAACCACAGTATACATTTTTCATTACGGAGCTCACTGCTTTTTTCTTTATGCTTCTTGGCCTGACATGTCAAAAGTCATTCCTTTTAAAGGCTCCAGTCCACATGTTCCCATCAAGACACCCAAGTATTGTATCTTTAGCAGATACACGTAGTAGTCCTAATAATTTTTAATACTGTTCCTTTGTTAGCTTCCTTTGTTAGCTTATGCTGTGTTCATAAGGTTATTATAGAGTTTCAGAAGATATTTAATAACCAAGTAACCTAAACAATTGGGAGAGGCTAAAAATTTCAGAATATTGAACTGAATACATATACTGATTCTCCTGTCAACAACTGAAGCCTCTTGTATCAAAATAAAAGAAAATCTTCATATACATATAAACAAATTCTATACATTATTTATGTGTGTGTATCTGTGTGTGTGTGTGTGTGTGTGTGTGTGTGTGTTTGTTGTGTTTTCTAGGTAACTACAACTATACTACATCCCAAGCCCTAAAACTACTTTTTAATGAAAATTGCAATGACAGGTAAAATATTATGTTTGGGTTTTTCTATTGGATGTGTTATCAAAAAGAATTCCACTTAACATAATTGTCATGGTGCCCAATTTGTTCATGACTATTCATTCCATAGGAATAGCAATTCTGAGCTATCTTTGGAGCACTGAGTATCAGGGCACAGCTTCTCCGCGGTACTGCCATTTTCCATGTCTTTTGTCCTCGGGCCCAAAGGGCATTGTTCCCTAATAAAAAGGAAAAGCTATGAAACTGTGAACCCTACAAACTTCGCCTTCTTAGAATTCTTATTTTTCTCCTAATGGCTGAGTGAACATTTCTCCTATTTGATTGCAAACTCTTCCAGATAAAAGTCATTGCATCTTATACTTTGTACCAAAAAAAACTACAAGAATTTCTAAAGGGAAGCAATAAACATGAATTAATTGTTGATTCAAACTGATTGAACACCCACATGTCATAAAAATTATAAAGGAGTGTTCTTTATCTGTTTGATTTCATTTGTACATCTTGGGCAAAAAAAATCCTCTCATTTTTAGATGCCTTCAAATATGTTTTTCAATCAATAGATAAATATTTACTGACAGATTTCTGTATTCTCAGTGCAGTGCAGGATGAATCACAATAGGGCAGAGCAAATCCTCCAAATCTGCTTTTATCCCAGTTCTGCAGGAAACATTTCTTTCTCCATATTTATTCCAGTCTCTAGGTGACTGTGATTTTTCATCAGTCGTGTTCTTTTTCCCAACCTAATTTGAGATAATCATGTTATCATGCCGTTTTTAAGAAGAAAATAGAATAATTTTTATAGCTCAAATATTTGTTAATTTCTATTAGAATGTATTGTTTCGTTATGTCATTTTCACATATTTATATTAGGTATTTTGATCACATTCACCCCCTATTACCCTCTCTTTTTCCCTGCTACTTTTGTTCATCCCCTTCTGTTTTCTAACTAGTCCCTCTTACTTTCATGTTTTTTTAATGGCCCAACAACTTTAGTAATCATGTTTACTTACAGGAATATGGTTGAAGGGTTATCACAGGAGCATGGACTTACCAGTGACTACACTACTGATAAAAATGTCTTTTTTCCTCCAGCAATCTTTAATTGTCTATAAATCCTTAGGGAGGGGTGAGGACTTGTGAACCCCTCCCTGTAGCAACTTTAACTGCTTATAAGTCCCTAAAGAGATATGGGACCTCATATGCTCTCTGCTCCATGGCAATATTTTGACAGACCTATCATGTGCAGATAATCATGAAGCTGCTGAAAGCCACAGAGTGCAGTGGCCACATCATGCCCATGAGATAGCATCCTGCAATGCTCCACTCCTTCCTCTAACTCTTAGATCCTTTCTGCCCACTTCTCGGTGGTGTTTGTTGAGCCTTGGAATGGGAGGTAGAGATGTTCCATTTAGGGATGAACAGGCAACAGTCACTTATTCTCAGAACTTTCACCAATTATGAGCCTCTATAGTAACCACTGCCCAATACATAAGGAAGCACTAGACTACAGACATAAAGATACTTAGAAGTCTCTTTGACAGGCATATGATAATCATTTCACAATAAGACAGCAATAGTTTCCCCTCTAAGATCCTCCCCTGTCATAGGCTTTTGACCAGGTTTATAGTGCCAGACATGAATTTATTTCTATGAAGCCAACCTCAAATGCAATTAATCACTCCCATAACATAGTTACCATTATCTCAACTGGGAGTGTTGCACCCAGCATCTACTGCTGAGTAAGACTGATGATGACAGTTCTCCTAGGAGGCTCAACAGCATGTGCTGGCACTATGAGAAGTAGCCAGCAGGGTGGAAGCTTCCATGTCAGTTCTACTTTGCTTTCGTTATGTCCTAAACGAAGGTGTGTAGTGTTTTCAGCAATAGGGGTCTTTAGTTTAAAATTTATACTTAAATTCATTTTTGAAAATGTAAAAGTCATTGGGGTTGGGGAGATGGCTCAGCAGTTAAGAACACTGTTCTTGCAGAAGACCTGGGTTCGAATCCCAGCACCCACATGGCAGCTAACAACTGTCCTTATCTCAAGTTCCAGGAGATCTGACAGTCTCTTCTGTCCTCTGTGGGCATTGCACAACATGGATGCACTTACCTACATGTAGGCAATACATGCATACACACAAAATAAAAATAATAATAAAATATTTTTAAAAATGTAAACATCATGACTATTAGTGTAGTTCCATGTAGTATTTCAATACATGTATGAACATTTACTAGGGCCAAAAGAATAAAATTAAAAATCAAAACCTTTTAAAATTGTACAGTGTATATCACAGTGTATAATGTGTAAGTAGTAAAATCTATTCCCTGAAATGTTATTTTTCTTTGTTGAAAACATTCAAAGTATATTATGGAATAGTATGGAATTATTGTCTATGCCGCCTTATTGTGAGGTAGCACACCAGAAAATTTTCAAAATTTTCATGCAATATGTTTTGGTCATATTCAGACCTCTCTCCCGTACATGTACCTCTTTTCTAGGCTCCCCAACAGATTTCAAGTACTCTGTCATATATATTAAGGTTTATTGAATCAAATTTGTATCCCCAAATGTCCTTTAGTGTGGGTCCAGCCACTGGAGCCTGGTTAACCTATCTAGTATCACATCCTTAAAGAAAGCCAAATCTCCCTCTCCCAGCAAGTATAGGCTGTCTGTAGTTCCTTAGCTAAATTTGGGCTTTCTTACCCTCTTCCTCACTTCTATACTGGGATTTTGTCTGGCTTGAGATTACCTGGGTCATGTGCATGCTGTTACCATTGCTGTACGTTCATATAGGTAACTTTCCAGCTGTGTGGAAAACTCTGTTTCCTTATGGTCATCCACATCTCTGACTCTTACAATCTTTCTGCCCACATTTCCACAATGGTCCCTGAGACTTGGGTGGCAGAGGTTTGATATATGTGTCCTATTCATGGACAAGCACCTTGCAGTTTCTTATTCTCTGCACTTTGGCCAGTTTGGCCAGATGGTTAATCACAATCTTCTGTATGAGGAAGCTTCTCTGGTGAGAGTTGATTCATCAATTATTCTTTTTGCTCCCTGTTCCATGATGTTCTCTGAGTCTTTTGTGTAGATATTGCATTGTAGGTGTGTCATTTAGGGCTGAGCACATCACAGACACGTATTCTCTGTGATTGACCAGTTCTGGAATTTCATAATTGTCTCCATCTGTTTTAAAAAGAAGTTTCTTTGATGAGTGGTGAGAGGTACACTTGTCAGTAAATATCAAGGTAAGTATTTAGCAATAGCAAGAAATATGTTGATCTAGGGATGTGACAAAAGTAGGTTTTTTTCTAGAGTCTATGCCATCTCTTGCCATGTGTGTTTGGCTATGTTAACAGTTCCACACATGAGTTCCCCCCCATTGAGGAAGCCTTAAATTCAATAGATAGCTGTTGAGTACCCCCAAGATAAGTGTGCCACTACTGCACCAGTAGAGATTATTTGCTGGACTTATCATTGCTGTGGTTTGTAGGCTTTACACCTGGGTAGGATCATTGATTGGCAGTTTTTATAGCATCTTGTGATACTATGAGCCCTGGAATTCAAGGAGAAGGCTTCCAGGTCATTTCTAGCTTGATTGCTGCAAGTCCTATGGCCAAAGTATGTCCTGGATTCAGCAGTAAGGTCTCATTTTCAAACTCTGGGAGGTAAACAAAGATTGTGGCAATATCCTATATTATTTTGAGAATCTCTTAGACTACCTTGATCAACAATGTTATTTACCTTGCTTGGCAGTGTGATTTTTGTTATACAGCCTTTAACTATACACAGTGACTCACATTTTCAGTATTTTTAAAGGGATGCAGCATGAATTGCAGTACAGGTGTTTTGTATAGTTACTAAGTAAATCTTAAATAAAGTTTAGTGATGAATGCAATATGAAATTTTTAAGGAGATGAAGTCCTAGTACATCACCAATTGGGTCTGAGACTCTTGAGTAAAAGTAATCCTCTTACCTTAGTCATGTGAACAGCTGGCTCTATGGACATATAGCATATCTCTGGAACATGCAGGATGCAATTTGATTCTAAATATTCAGCAAGTGATAATTTAGAGTGCTATTACTAAATTCAATAAATATACCAATGGAATTGGACAAAATGCTCAAAAGCAGGTTAAGTTCTCTCTCTCTCTCTCTCTCTCTCTCTCTCTCTCTCTCTCTCTCTGTTTGTGTGTGCATAATTCCTAAGTATGACCCAACAATAAGAACCATGGAGAAAAATAGATTTAATCATATGATATACAACATTTACTAGGGCCAAAAGAATAAAATTAAAAATCAAAACCTTTTAAAATTGTACAGTGTATATCACAAAGATCTATAAACCAGGGATGATGGTGCAAGCCTGCAATCCCAGGATCCAGGAGGCTAAGACAGACATATCCTGAGATGTATGACAGCCTGAACTATATAGCTACTTTCAGAAAGGTTTGTGTTGACAGTGAAACCTGTCTCAAAAACCCGTTTAAAAATATCTATATTTTTACTACAAAATGAATATGCAAAATACTTTGCAAGTAGTGCATAATTGCGAACAAAAGACTGCATTAATTGTATGAGTTGAGAACAAAGGATTCCATTGAATGATATTTTCTTCACATGTATAAAGTAGATAGTAAGACACAAAGCAAATGTGCTCTAAGAATTAATAAAAATATAAGCATTTCAGGGTTCTTAATTGCTCATTTGTGGCAATCAAACAAGAGTTATTCAAAGATTAATGTCTTCAAAGAAAAAATTCTGGTAAAATCATACATGTATCATTAGGAAAGTGGTTGAGGTATGCAAAATTTCCTAAATGTTGAAATACATTTTAAAAACACAAAAAAGGATGTTCAATTTCTCTAGTAATTAAAACTGACAAAAAAACTCTCCCAGCCAGACAAAAATTCTGACCATAACCTACACTGGGAAGGGCATAACAAAGCATGGTTTCTTGCATGATACAAATCACTCAGAAATTGGAGTGATCTGGCCTATAAGATTTTGAAAATTGGAATATTAAGTCTTAGTATATATTCACTAAATCCTGTGCTTCGCCTTCTGGTAATCTACTGAGTGAAAATGGTCAGAAAGGCACAGAATTTCCCTTAAATAGGCCAGAACACCCAAGATATAGCAGAGAATCATCCTGAAATGTTCTGTCATGTGTAAGAGTAAAATGTAGCAATTAAATATGTTATTGTCAATGCATGCTTAATGATTTGGAAACTTTGTTGAAATATATTGTTAAGTGCAAAACCACGATCAAAACTTTCTGAAGCATTGTCTTAATGCTCATTTGCGTGAAGAAATTCTTTTATTCACATAAAACCATGTAAATTCAGGTACCCATCTACCCCTTCCTTCATTTTTCTCTTCTCGCGTCTCCCCTTCTCTGCATAGCTAAATATTCAGTATTTTCATTTGTTTGCACTAATTCTTTCTGTATGATGTTGCTGATAATTTATATGTTGTGATACATACTGAATGCAAAGCAAAATGATGTGCAGAAATAATGAATCAAATTACATAGTGTGATTAAAGAGGAAGCCTTCAATCCCAGGACCCAGGAGGCTATGGCAGACAAATCCTGATATGTATGACCACCCATACTATATGGCCACTTTCAGAAATGTGTTGGGGCATGCTGTCCTGGCCTCCATCTGCACCTCCCCGCAGTGACCTTTTGGGCCTCGTGGTTCCTCAGAATTGTTTACCAGCTCATTTTCTGGTATCAAGTCCTGAAAGCACCATGACCTGGCACTGACCCTGCAGTCATGTGATGGTTCCCCTGCCCCCGTTGGGTCAGCTGCCTTCTGGGCTAGGGTATAAAAGCAACCTGGGGCTGAGAAATAAAGGCTTCTTCTGCTACACTAAAAGCGTGATTGTCTCTTCAATCCTGACGTCCTCCACTCAGAGATCAGCTTTGTGCTGCACAGGCGTGGCAATTGGAGGTTCCACCGAAATCTGAGAAAGAGAGGTAAGCAGACAGGGTCATCCCATGCCGGCAGGGGCATATTGGGGTTACCATGGGTAATACTAGCAGTAAACAGGGATTGCAATATCAGGTTAAGAAACTGCTAGAAGAACAAGGAACAGCAGTAAAAACAAAGACAGTAGACACATTCATTAAAACAATAGCAGAGGCCAGTCCCTGGTTCCTAACTGGAGGGGCACTAAATATCCCTGTCTGAGAACAAGTAAGACGGGATTGTCAAAAGAAGTTGCAAAAGGAAGGCAGTGATACCTTCCCAATAGCTACATTTTCTTTGTGGCATCTGGTTAGAGATGCTTTATTAACAGACAAAGTGAAAGTAAGACAAGAACTTAAGGCGTAGAGGAAGTTTTACAAAAAATACAGGAGGTGGAAACCCGCTGCTCTTTGGGATCTGCTGATGCTCTAGACCAGGAAAGAGGGGCATGTGGAGGTTCAGGAGTCTTAAGCTCTGCCACATCAAGACCACATAAACCAGGTCCCTATGACCCTGAATCTCCTGAAAGTAGTGAGGGAAGCTCAGAGGAAGAGGAGGAGGAGATGCTTCACAGGGAAATACAGGAACTAAAAACAAAATTAAAACATATCAGGTTAAAGGAAAAGACACATCATCCTCCTCCCTTGGCTCCACCCATGGAAGAGTGGTGGTGGAGGTCACCAGACTATAAAAATGATGTAGAGCCAAGGGTCGGGGTGCGTTTCAGGCTGCGTATTGTAGCACCAGTAATAGAAGTTCCCGACCCTAACCAACAAGGTCAGGTACAACGACAACATCTTGCACTGCAGTTTAAAGACCTAAAAAGACTTAAAGAGGCTGTGGCGACCTACGGGGTCCAGGCTGCCTTTACTATAGCCATGGTCGAGTCATATACTTCCCAAAATTTAACACCCAGTGATTGGCAGCAGCTATGCCACACGGTCCTGTCGGGAGGAGATTATCTCTTGTGGTGGGGAGAGTACCAAGAACAATGTCTACAAGTGGCTCGATTAAATGCTCAGGCAGGGCTGGCTCAGCGAGATCTAGACATGTTAACTGGAGCAGGGGCCTAAGCCCCACTACAACAGCAAATACAATATGATCTAGCAGTATATGCCCAGATAGCTGCTTGCTCCATTAAGGCATGGAAGGCTTTGCCTAATAAAGCTGCTGGAGATCAATTATCAAAGGTACTACGGGGGCCATCAGAACCATTCCATGAATTTGTGGACAGGCTCTTGCAATTGGCGGGATGGTTGTTCAGAGAGGTAACTACAGCCATGCCCATAGTCAAGCAACTTGCATATGAAAATGCTAATAAGTATTGTAAGGAAGTCCTGAGGTCACATAGGTCAAAAACCTTAAATGACTACATCAGATTATGCAGGGATATAGATGGCAACTTCGTGCAAGGCCAGGTCCTAGCAGCTGCCCTGCATCCATAAAACTCGAATTAAATAATAGCAACCGTAATTGCTTTAACTGTGGATGCCCAGGCCACTTCTGCAGAGACTGTCCCCAGCACAAGAGAGAGGGAAGAGTAACTGGTATATGTCCAAGGTGCCAAAAGGGGGCACATTGGGCTAACAATTGTCGCTCCAAGGCTGATATAAATGGAATAGCCCTGCTGCCCCTATCTAGTCAACAACAGGGAAATGGGTGGAGGGCCCTGCTCCAGGGCCCCAGAACCACAGTGTATAGAGCAATGGCACCAGGCTACCGCAGAACTTTCCTGGGCAGTGGCCATATACAATTCCTTCTGCAGAGCAATCCTTTTGTGTTGCAGACCTTGCCAGAACAACAGCAGGAAGCACAGGGTTGGACCTCTTTCCCTCCGCCCGAGCAATCTTAACTCCCCAAATGGGAGTTCAGGCTCTTCCCACAAATGTGTATGGTCCCTTGCCACCAGGATTGGTGGGTTTAATTTTGGGAAGGAGCAGCACAATTATCAAGGGCATACAAATACATCCCGGAATAATTGATTCTGATTACGAAGGGGAAATTAAAATTATGACATCTGTCAGAGAAGGAGTTGTGGTAATTCCACAGGGGGAACACATTGCCCAATTAATCTTGATCCCCTATCTAAAGTCCAACAGTGCAGTTGGCAGACAAGTCGGCGGTGACCGGGGATTTGGTTCCTCGGAACCTGCTGCATTCTGGGTTGCTCAGCTAACTGATCGGCCTATCTTAAAAATCAAAATAGAAGGAAAATTATTTGAAGGTATTTTAGATACAGGAGCAGATGTATCAGTCTTGTCTTTAAAATCCTGGCCTAAGACATGGCCCTTGGAGGATGGTAATGCTCGACTACAGGGCATAGGACAAGCAACCCCAAACAAGAGTGCTAAAATACTGAAGTGGGAGGATGATGAAGGACATACAGG
>NW_008360320.1:10198504-10199413 GCF_000622305.1 Nannospalax galili
GGTAATTAAGACCAGACCTATACCCGGCACTCAAACTGTCTTCACGGATGCATCCCCTTGCGGTAATGCTGTAGTAATCTCTTATGATACACTTTCAAAGTTTCCCGTGGGCAATATATCAGTGCAGGCGGCCGAGGTTATGGCTTGTATCCTAGCTCTACAAGTTTTTTCCCAGGAGCCATTCAATCTGTATACTGACAGTGTATACCTATCCCAGATCCTTCTGCCACTGGAAACTGCTCCCTATGTTTCTCACACATACAACAACATCTTTGTAAGTTGCAACATTTGATATGGTCCAGGCATGACCCCATCTTTGTAAGTCATATCAGAAGTCACACTTGGTTACCTGGACCCCTAGCTGAAGATAATCAGCTAGCAGATATACATACACGCATATTTCTGGCCATCCGCCTGCATGCCAAATAGCATTTAAATGCTAAATCCCTCCAATACCATACTGGTTGCTCTAAAGCCTCTGCTTTGCAAATCACTACCCGATGCTCTTCTTGTGCTCCTTTTCACAACATGCCCTCTACAGGAGTCAACCCTCGTGGTCTTAAACCTAATGATCTCTGGCAGATGGACATCACTCATGTTCTATTAGCCGGGACATTAAAATATATGCATGTGTCTGTAGATACATATTCTAAAGTGGTCTTCGCATCCCTACATACGGGAGAGAACGTCAAAAATGTTATAGCCCACTGTATATCGGCCTTTGCTTATATGGGAATACCAAATCAATTAAAAACAGATAATGGGCCTGCATATACCAGCTCAAAATTTCAACAATTTTGCAAGGAGCATGAAATTACCCATACAACAGGAATCCCTTACAATCCACAAGGTCAAGCTGTGGTTGAAAGAATGAACATGGTCTTAAAACAATATTTTACTAAAATAAAG
>NW_008360320.1:10199648-10203190 GCF_000622305.1 Nannospalax galili
ATGGGTAAGATGGAAAGAGCCCTTATCCAGGCAGTGGAAAGAGTCGACACCCTTATTAGGCAGGATCAGAGGGGCTGTTTGTGTTTATCCTCCAGGGGAGCGAAAACCCATTTGGGTTCCTGAAAGATATGTTTGTCCAGTGGAGGCCAACCTTGATGAGACCAATGCTGATTCTACAGGCACCAGCAGCAATCATCTTGATGAATCCTGTCCTGAGTGAACAAACAGTCTGGAGCCAGCCCCTCGCTGTTGGCCTTCAACCACTAACTTTGATCTTCCAGACACTTTGATGTGAGGAGATTGTGTCACTACAACAGCGCTTCTGCAGGAGCAGGTTGACGCCCTATGGATGACACAACAAGTGTCCTGTTCTCATTTTTTATCATTCTGTTTGTGTAACACCTGGTCATGTTGTTAATGCCTCAGAAATTGTAAAATAGTTAAATGCCTATATGAGAGGTCCCTGGAATGTAACCTTTCTCAGTTTTACAACTCATCTAGCTCATCAAATTATAAGAATTAATAATACTAGGGTGGCCCCTACATCATCTGAAGGTTGGTGGAATGCCATGGTCCAGCTGGGAGGCTGGGCTCAGCGGTGCACGGGGTCATTGTTGCTGACTGTTCTAGGGTTTAGTGCCATAGTCGTTGGGCTCTGGGTCCTTTGCCAATGGATGAGATCTACGAGGTCTCAACAGATGGGCACTCAACAAGTCCTGTTAAGCTTGTCATCTGGTAATCCAGATGTGAGAGGGCGCCCGCCTAAGACAGGGATGAGGCCTCCCAATGACAGGTAAGGGTTGACCCCTCCGGGATGACCTAAGACAGGGGGATCTTCCATTATATAAAGGAAAAGGGGTGAGATGTTGGGACATGCTGTCCAGGCCTCCATCTGCACCTCCCCTGCAGTGACCTTTTGGGCCTTGTGGTTGCTCAGTCTCAGAATTGTTTACCAGATCATTTTCCGGTATCATGTCCTGAGAGCACCATGACCTGGCACTGACCCTGCGGTCATGGGACAGTTCCCCCACCCCCGTTGGGTCAGCTGCCTTCTGGGTTAGGGTATAAAAGCAACCTGGGGCTGAGAAATAAAGGCTTCTTCTGCTACACTAAAAGTGTGATTGTCTCTTCAATCCTGACGTCATCCACTAGAGATCAGCTTTGTGCCACGCAGGCATGGCAGAAATGTTTGTATTGCACAGTGAAACCTGTCTCAAAAAGCCATTAAAGAAAAATTTATAATCTTAGTACAAAATGTAACTTAGCCAACAAAAGTTAGAGAACATACAGAGAAAGGAGAGTAAACACAGTGCTCTAAGGCATCAAGGCAGGAGTTTATGCTTAAAAGCCTTAAGGGAGTATCATGTAACTAAGTTACAGTGATTATAACAGGGCAGAGGATGTTGGTGAATTAGGGGAGGAGCCCTTTTAGGTCAAGACTAGTATTTGAAATTTGATCAACCTGTGTTTGGAGGCCTTTAAAGGTATTTAATGATGGATGATGATATGATTTATGATTTTAATGGTTGCTGTAGTTTCACTAGTTCTAGGCATAATGTCCACCAAAAAATGGTGAAGTACAGGCAGGTTATTCAAAGACACTGATAGAATAAATGAGGGAGCAACAGAGGCAGGATGGAGGGCTCCTGGGCCCCTTTCTGTAGAAGAGAAGCTACTATGACCTTTTCAGGAATTTCAGCTCTTCCCTAAATGGAGTCCTGAGAATATAGCCCAATCATAAAATAAACATTTTACTGGGAAAATGGATGAGACAAGACAGTAAAAACTGGAAAAGAAAAAAAAAAATGCAGAAAAATGAATATAGAAATCTTCCTTCAAATTTCTCTCAAATAGCTTAGTTGATTACCTCCAGTACCTAACTATGTGTCTGCCTGAGTTTCCCTTGGCTGATTTATGATTTGGATTAATACTTTCAAGAAACCCAGTAGAAACAGAAGAAAAAGGGCCAAACATATAAGCAGAACTTTCAGGGACACAATATTGGGAAGGCACATGTTGATCCCAGTCTCCTCTAAGATGGAGAGGTCTCGTAAAACTCCTAGAGCTCCCAGCTCATACCTCAAGTGAATTGTGGTCTATGATAAGAGACAAGGCTCTGTGATAGGTGAACAGTCAGAAAGACAATGGTTTAGAAGCAAAGGCAAGCACAAATGGCTGCCTAGAAATGGTTGCAGGTCAGGACAGTGACTTTGAAACTCATAAAGAAAGATGACTCAGGTGTTACAGATTTCCTTGCAGATCCAGCCCACAAGGGACTGCAGGGAATGAGGTTCTGGACAAAGTGGGGGTGAGAGGTGCAGAGTCAACACACAGATACCAGGAGTTGGGTGAGAGCAGGCACTAGGTGAGGTGCTGCAGACTCATTTGTTGCTGGGAAGTGCAAGCCTTATATACCTCTGCCCCTGTCCCCAGTGTCCCATAAGTTGGTGTGTCACTTCCTGATACATCCCCTCATCCAGGCAGATTGTAGGTTGGCTATTTTGCCAAAGTGCCAGCTGCACTTTCAAAGCGGAAGCTGTGTTCTCTAGTGCAGCCTGTGCTTAAGCCTGGCACTTCCTCTCCTGCATATCCATCCCTTTTTATTATAGAAGGGTCAGTGGGAGCCAAGGTTCTTCACCTTGACATAGTTGACCCCACCTCAGAGGGCACCCAACTTGATGGACTGTGCCTGTCTTAGGTAGTCCTGACCATCAGGATCTTACCCATCATTGACTACCAGCCCTCGAAGGGTGTGTGACCTCTGGCATGACCCTGTGAGGGAGGAGGAGGGCAAGAAATTACATAGCCACTTCTCAGATGTCAGCAAGCCAGACCTGCCAGACCTGGGGTGGGGGTCAAAGTCTGGATCCTCGAGCATCCATATTTAATGGTCCATATATACCATTAAAGTACATATATGGGCGATAACTCAGAGATGGGTTCCCTGGGTGTCACAGACCCAACTTGGGCACCTAATGAAGTCTCTGTTAATGTATCTTTTTTTTGTTTACACAGCCTGTACTTAAGCCTGACACTTCCTCTCCTGCACTGGGGGAAGGGCCAGTTGATGGACTCAGCAAGTGAAGCATACAACTTGATTTTCCTAGAAGCAAAAATACTCATTTCATAAAGAAAAAATCAGCAATATACTTTCAATCTTTGAAGTTTTCTTTATGAAAATTAACTTGGAATGAAAGCTATTAACTTAGAAGGATTTCCCTAAAGAATTAGCCAATGGATTCTTGAGACTTTGTCTCATGCTGTTTTACATTTGAGTTGTGAATTAGTTAAGGTTCTCCAGAGAAGCACAATCAGTAGAATGAATGCTTTCTTGGCTTCTGTCTATTGATAGGTAAGGAGGTAGATGGGTAGACATTCATGGTTGCCGGCTGTGGCTGCTCTCCTCCAGCTATGGCCACTCTCCTGCTCTTTTAGTTCCTCCAATCAGTCATCCGTTCCAGAGCCCAGGGCTGGTGAGGCTGAGCCAGTGTTGCCGCATTCAGGTGCAGGAGACCAGGTTCAGTGACACAGATCTGCTTTAT
>NW_008360320.1:10203531-10211387 GCF_000622305.1 Nannospalax galili
ACATTCACGTAGAGAGATAGGTATATCAATAGGTAGATGACAGACAGATAGATAGATAGATAGATAGATAGATAGATAGATAGATGATAGATAGATGATAGATGATAGATAGATGATAGATGAAAGATGATAGACAGATGATAGATAGACGAGATATAGATGATAGACAGCTACAGTTACAACTATATAGAGATGATCTAGATGTTTTAAGGAATTTACTCACACAATTATATATACTGGCATGGTAAACTCTACAATGTGTGCATGTGGCTTAGAGACCTAGGAGAGACAATGGTGTGCTTGCATTTCAAAGGATGACAGATTGGAGTCTAAAGATAGCTTACATTGCAGATTAAACGTGAAGGCATTTAGCTAAGAATCCTTAGTTCATGAAGATCTGGTCATTTTGTTCTATTCAGGCTTTCAAATGATTGGACAATAAACCATCTCAAAGTATAAAATGTTATAAAATGAAAATGTAGTCTGTTGGAACTAAGGTGTTCTGTGTTCAGCTTATCAGAAGTCCATTTATATTCTCCTGCATAGTGTAGCTAGCATTGAAACCAGGACTATTACTGTCATTCAGAGTGCTTCCTCATGCTCCTGTGTCCTCAGTCTATGTGCCAGGCAAACATTGATCTGATTTCTATTACTTGTCTACTCTGTTCTGTAACTTGATGTTAATGGAGCTGGAATACTTGGAATCTTCTGCTCAACCTACTTTTTGTGAGATTCAACCATGCAGCTGTGCATGTTGACCACACGTGGTTATGTTGCTGGCTAATTTTCCATTATATGAATATCCATTATCCTTTTACTCGTACATATTTTTATCTGCTTCATTTCCAGCACAATAAATAATATAATAAACATTGTTATATAATTTAGAAAGAAAATATAAGCTTTGTAAGTTTTGTTGTTGTTTATGTGTGTGTGTGAGAGTGTGTGTGCATGTGTGTGTAAGCGATACCTATTAATGAATTTTGTATCCCCTTGAATTAGGCACATTTTTACCTCATAGTGAATTATGAGTTTCTAAGTAACTGTACCAGCAATGTGTGATTTTTAGCACCTCTATATACTTATTGACACAGTATTGTGATTCTTTTTTGTTTGCTTAGTTCATTTTTCCTTATTAAGTTTGTTTTAAACAATTTTTGTACATGTGAGCAATGTATACTGAGTACTTTAATACCCCACCTTCCTACCACCCCATCTAATCCCACTCCTCCCCACAAATCTCTCTTTCATATTCATGTCTATTGGTCTTGTTTTGTGAGATGCAGATTAATCAGAACTGTCTGTGTGACCATGGATTTTGAACTATCTTTTGGAGACTGGTAAGCTCAGCAGAGAGTATACAAATGGAAGCAGTGGTTTCCCCCTCCCTGAATCTATCAGTAGCAAATAGCTCAGCAGGGAGAGGTAGGGCCCTGGAATTACTGTCCACTCATGTCTGACTGTTGATGGCTCCATCCTCATGCAGATCCAGTGCATGCATCTGCAGCTACTGTGAGTTCATGACTGCAGTGACGATGACTTTCCCAGAAGTGACATCCACAGCCCTGCTCCCTATTGTCTGGTTCTTATATTCTTTCCACCCCCTCTTCCTAAATGTTCTCTAAGCCTTCTTTGGGATGGCTAACATCTTGTTTAGGACTGAGCATTCATGAATCACTTGTTCTCAGCAACTTGTACAGACATGAGTCTCTGCATTCAGCCAATTTCACTAAAAAGAGGCTTTAATTCTCTGGTTAACACTGAGAGAAAAGTTTGTCTCTGATTATAAACAAATATTTAGAAGACAGTTTGATATACTATCAATTTGCCAAACAATAGTATTCAGTTCTCCTCTAGGGTGTTTTTAACCTTAAAGTGCTATTTTAATTAGTGGATCCATAAATCAAAATGATATTAATATTCACAAGAACTCCTTAAAAGGGTTTTTTTTCAATTTTTTATTTTTATTTTATGTGTGTACTTTGCCTGCATGTATGTAACTGCAACTATGGATGCAATGCCTGCAGAATCCAGAAGATGGTGTTGCATCCCTTAAAATTGGAGTAACTATGTTTTTGTAGCCATCATGTGGGTGCTGGAAACTGAACCAAGGTCTTCTGCAAGAACAACAAGAGTTGTTAATCTCTGAGCCATCTCTCCAGCCCATGAAACTTTTCCATTAGAGAAAGACATACAACATGACTCATTCATGTTCTGACTTACTTTGGAAGTAAGTGTCTCTAACACTCTGTTGATGTCTTTCAACTGCAAAATCCATGAAAATCACAGAAGAGGAGGCTTAGTTAACATAGTAAATTCATAGTGAGGGTAAACTTCTCAGAGTGACCACAATGGTTATGTTTTTAAATAGTCTGAATGTGAAATTAGCCTCAAATCTCAACCATTTTCAAACATTCTTGTATTCAAAACCTAATTTTATAACTTCTTGCAGTAAATGGACCCTAGCAGTGTAACCTCTCAATCTGATCTGATTTTATGATTTTTCTATAGCTAATAGATTATTTTGGAAAATAATACTCTGTCAGCTTAGAACTCAGACACTAAAATGCCTTAGATCTTCTGTTTCCCTTTTCAAAAAAATATTTTTTAAGGAATGGTTTTAATGTATTTACAGAACAAATTTGAAACACAATACAGAATTCAGGATACAAACAGTTAAATCATAGGATAAAGGAATTTATAAGGAAGTAAATAAATTGCTTTGGGAAGACTGAATTTGCAAAGAATTTCATACAGAACATCTCAATCAATCTTAATCATCTTTATAACCCCATCTCCACTGGTGCCCTGCCAGACCCCCACCACCACTGGGGCCCATATACTCTGTCATCTGTAGCAGGAGGCCTCCAAAGATGGCGCGGATCCAGAGCCCTGGGATTCTGCAAGAATTCACTTCACTTCTTGGTCCGCAAATAGCTCGCAGAAAGAAACCCACATCTCCGTACCCTGCTTGCAAACCCAGTGACTGCTGACAGACTGCGTAGCTCAGACCAATCAGAATATGATATGCTGACTAAAGGGACTTGGGGGCAGAGAAAAGGGAAATATAAGGTGTGCCTCCTCCTGCATTAAATGAGTCTGCAGCACCTTGCCTAGTGCTTGCTTCTACTTGACTCCCAGGGTCTGTGTGTCGTGACCCCTCGCCTCTTACCTTCCCCCATTTGGCAGGGGACCTGATCGAGGTTAGGGTCTTCACAGCTGGCCTGAGGAGAACCTGCAACACCTGGTGCCTGAACAAGGACTCCTGCCCATGGTGTTGGCGACACCCAGAACCTCGGTTTGTTTGGTAAGTGGGCCCCTGGTCTTGTCTGTTTCTTCGGCTGCTTCAGGGTAAGCAAGTAGCCCCCTCCTCTGTCCCCTCCACCCTGTCTGTCATCTTTTTCATTGGACTAGTTTGTTAGATCAGGGAGGCACACTCCACCATGTGGTCCCGAAGCCTACATAGGCACCTCCCCCCTCTCGGCTCTCCCGGTGAGTTCACATAAGGACTGATCCACCCCGAACTCAGAGCCCAGGCTTCTGGTCACCCTGTTGCCTGTCCCAGAGACACCGTGTGAGCATACAGCTAGAGGCGTCACAGCCTCCAGAAGTCCCTCACTGAGCACAAGACATTTTGATCCGATACACCTCTACACGTTGGAGTGGTTTACATCCGAGTGGCTCACAGGGCTTCTTTGCTTCCTTTGTGCCGTCTTGGTAGTCACCCTCATCTTCTATTTTGTGGCAAATTCCCCTTCGTGAGACCCTCCCACAATGGGCAATTTACCAGCACAATGCAGGGAACCACAAACGGCAGCACTCAAGGTTGTCCTTAAAACTAGAAGGTTGAAAGTGAAGCCAAAAGATATCAAACGCTTTTGGGATGAAGCCACTAATTTGGCTCTGTGGGTCCCGTGAAAACATGTGGGACCCTGACACATGGATGTCAGTCCTCTTCCTGGCCTGAAAAAGGGAGGCCGGGTCAGGGATCACTCCCCCCGCATTGTTCGTACCGATCCTCCTAGCCATCATTGCTAGCCTTACATCCTCCTCTCCTGAGGAAGTCATCTCAGCCCATACCAAACACTGCTGGGAGCAATCTAGTGTAGATCTGGCTATTACCTTGACCCTGAAGGAGCAATCTAGTGTAGATCTGGTGATTTCCTTGACCCCTGACCTCCTGGACCTGGAGGTGGATGCAGCCTCTGCACCCACTTCCAATAAGAAGGAGCAATCTAGTGTAGATCTGGTGATTTCCTTGACCCCTGACCTCCTGGACCTGGAGGTGGATGCAGCCTCTGCACCCACTTCCAATAAGGAAGGAGCTTTGGAAGTGGACGCCACCTTTGCTCCCACTTCCAATAAGGAAGGAGCTCCTTTGCCTATATCTCAGGATATTCTCCTAGAGCTACCATGCCCAAAAATTCCCCCACCCCATTACCTGTGGAAGGAGTTACTCTCCCCCCTGCAGTAATCATCCCACCTCTTCCCCTGCTACCATGCCCCTCCCTCCTAGGCCATCCTCCTTAAAGCCTCACCTGCCTTTGTCCACATTTCTGGTTAACATTGGCCTGATGCTGCACAGCGTCCATGGCTGCCCACCCCACTTGCTGACCTTGTTCTTATCCACAAGACAGCTGAGCAATCAGGCCCTGACTCCCCATATTTCAAACAGGTTCTTTGCCAGTGGTCCTTACAGTTACAAACCCACTATGATTGGTATAGCTTACTAAAGGCAGTCTTAGAACCCTCAGTCTTTCTAAACTGGAGCACAGCCTATGACAATCAGGCTGAAAGCCAGGCATGCCTAAATCTCCAATATGGCCTCAACATTACATTGGACATGTTCATGGGACATGGACAATATACTGACCCCCATCTCCTAGTCTACTATTGGCCTCCATGCCTATTTTCAACAAGTTTCTGACTTGGCCTTTAAGGACCTTAAATGTTGCTCCCCCTGTGACCCACAAGTCTTTTTCCATAATTTGATTCAACAGTCAAGGGAGTCCTTCACAGACTTCCTTAGCCATGTCACCGAGGCAGTAGAGTGGAGGGTGGAGTCTGGACCCACCCGAGAGGTGCTTATCAAACAATTAACTTGGGAGGGACTAAAAATTCCTACTTGTAATGCTATTGCTCCTGTCCGCAATGATAGCGTTCACAAATGGGTGCTCGCTACTAGAGACTTGGACCCTATGGCAGGCCCTATTGAGGCTTTGACCGCCTCCTTGAAGACTCTTTTGTCTCAAGGAAAACCCACCCACTTTGGCACGCAGGAAGGTTGCTGGAACTGTGAGGGGCTTGGCCACTTTCGTAGTCACTGCCCAAGAGGTACAGTCTGCCCTAAGACTCGCTGCCCCAAGTGCAAAAGAGGGTTCCATTGGGCTAAAGACTGTAGGTCACAGCCTCAATCAGACTTGGCTCCTTTAAACTCCACCTGGGGTGCCCCTCAGCCCTGCCCACAAGAGGGGAAATGAGACAGATATGATGGACTCTCCCAATCCTCAACCACTCCCCACAAATGACCCTGTTCCTAGATGGAACTGCCATAAAGGGCCTAGTAGACACAGGGGCTAATGTCACCATTATATCAGAAACTGAATCCCTTAAATTCCCTCATTGGAAATACCGGCCAGGCCCTATAAACTTCCTCAAACAATTTATACCAGTCCCTGACTTGGAATTCCGGGCCTTGTTCTCCCTGCTGGAAGGCCGTAATTCACCAACTTCAAGGATCCCTCTCACCCAGTCAGCTAAGGATCTTCTTAATAAGATAGATCATGTACTCTGGTCTGCGTCACTCCAACATCATGACCCAGGAGAGCCATTACTGGCCTTGATCCTCTGGACTAAAAATGGTGTCTTGGGGGTGCTACGGCAGCAAGACCCCCTGGTGTGGATCCACCTGGCTACCTTGGACCTAACTAGGCTTAACTCTAAGTATGATATTGCCTTCAAGTTAACAATTAAGGCCCAACAAACAGCCAGGCACATATTTGGAAAGAACCTGACAAAATTATAATGCCCTTTCCTCTTAAGCATTCCCAAACATTATGGGCAGACTCTCTGGCTTTCCAACTAATGATGTTCGGGTTCACGGGGGAGTTGGATAACCACACACCCCCAGATAAGCAACTAGCCAGCTTGGCCTGTTTGGAAATCACCACTCAGCCACACACTTCCCCCTACAAAAACCCCCTACCCTTAGCCACGCTAGCCTTCTCAGTTGCCAATAAGTCCTGCTATGGCGCTGTCATTCAGCGCATGGGAAACAATGACACCTGTTATGTACAAGCCAATCCCAGCTCTGTCCAGTTGGGGGAGTTCCTGGCCTTGTTAAAAATCTTCCAAGTCTGCCAGACTGAGCGGCTCAATATATTCTCTGACAGCCAGTATGCTGTTCAGGCCCTCAGATGTCTTCCCTTTGCTTCAGTAATAGGCCACAAGGATCCCATCACTAGAATGATGAGAGATCTTCAGATTATCTTAGATAACAGACAATGGCCCTGGCACATCTCCCACATAAGATCACACACCAAGCTCCCTGGGATCTTGGCAAAGGGAAATGACAAAGTAGATAAACTTATTATATCTGTGGCCCAGCGTGATGTGGCTGCGCCTTGTTTATGTTTCCATGAGTGTTTGTTCAGAGTTTGTTGTTCCAAATTTGTTTCTGTTTGCTTCCTTACATGTGCTAATAAAAAAGATAAAAACTTTGATTTTGATAAGCTAACTCTGGAGGGAAATTGGTCCTTTCTCTTCAGACTTAAGCTAGTTATTCTCAAAAGTGTTCTCAAAAATTTTCCAGGTTCAGGTCAACCCCCTGACCCTGTGAAAGGATGTGAGAACAAACACCCTACATGTTGGATACTGTGGCATGTAGGATTGATCTACCAAAAGAGTTCACCTCTATCATCAGTTTTCTGGGTTGATAACTTAGGCTGGTAACCAGGTTGTTAACTAACGGGGTGGACTTGGTGAGAGGATGTCGATCAGGGAGAACGAAACAGTAATGGAGGGCTGTTACTGAAAACTGGTTCCAGGGCCCATCCGCGCCATGTGGTTTTGGGATGCGAATTCCTGCCGATCATGTTGACATTCCATTATAAACATCACATGTACATGGTCCATTAAATTTATCAATTAGGTCTATTGGTACCAATTATTAAATTTACAAGTACCTCTTTGAAGGTGCCCTGGTGAGCTATGTATTGCCAAAGGCTACCTTCACATGAATTGCCTTGCGAGACGGTGGGTTGTTGTTTTGGATAATGTTGTTATCTTGGATAAGAGCTGGTGATGTATTTCTGTTTCAGTGTCCCGATACGGCAGGTCGATGGGCATTCTCTGCTATGGAGTGCCAGAGAATGAATAATGGTAATGTCTGTTTCTTTTTCAATGCCCCAGTGTGGCAGACCGGCGGTTGTTAATACCTTTCTACATCTTTTGGATCCATTAATATTAAATATAAAAGGCCTTGTTAAAAAATAAATAAAATATTCTAATGGCATCAAAAAAATTGCGCACACTTTTAAAATTTGCTACTAGTTATATAGATAAGAGATGTTAAAAATGAGATGTTAATATTTTAAAATTACTTAGATCTACTGATATCAGTTAAAATTTTTCTTTAGTTTGTTTGCTTGATTTCATTTGTTAAGATTTAATTTTCTTGTTTTTTGTGTGTTTGTATGTCTTTTAAGTTGTAAAAATTTGGATGCATAAATTTTAAAGACGTCAACTATATTGTGCTCACTTCTAAATCCACTTCTAAATTTAAAATTTTGATTAAACATACTGGTACCAATTGCTCAAATTAAAAATTATTATTTAAGTACTAAATTATGTATATG
>NW_008360320.1:10211470-10272594 GCF_000622305.1 Nannospalax galili
GTTGTATTCTACTATAAATACTAAGGTTGTATTCTACTCTTAACCTTTATATTAACTTTCATCCTTATTTAAACTGCTATAAGATCTTAGACTTTTGCTTCTTAGTCAAATTTTGCTTCTTATTAACTTTTACTTTTAGGTTAACATTTTCTTCCATAAGGGAATAGGTATGGGGCAAGGCAATAGCCGTCTACTTTTTGTACATATGCTTAAAAGTATGCTCAAGGTAAGAGGTGCTAATGTGAGCTCACAAGAATTAACTAACTTTATAGATTTTATTGAACAGGTTTGTCCTTGGTTTCCTGAACTGAGTACCTTAAATGTAGAGATTCCTCTACTAGAACAAGCCAGAGCCTTACACCAACAATTTCACCTTTATCCTTGCAGTCTGCACCACCTTCTACCTGACGAACCCATCTCTCAATACAAACATCTGAGCAGATCTTGCGTTACATGTGCACCCCTTGCTCCCTTAGGCCCCCTCAATCGATATGGAGTTAACCCGCGTGGTCTCCAATGCTCTCTGGCAAATGGATGTATCTTCACTTACCTACTCCTGACAGGCATAATTATTCTTCTCTTTCTAATTCTTAAATGCCTTGTTCTTAGTTCCCGCAGTCAGAGAAAATTCAATCACTCAGTGTATCAGGCCCTCAGAGCAGCTCATGAAGATGATTTCAACCCACCCTATGCAGCCTGACAGACTTGGCTTGCACAAATGTATGAGGCCTCCTACAGATAATTCCCCACCTCGACTGATCCCCCAGGATGATACCCCTTGGAGGGCTGGTAGCCAATGACAGGTAAGATCCTGTTGGGCCGAATCAATCTAAGCCAGGACATGGATGTGTATGGCCATGCTCCAATGATGGGTAAGGTTCATGCCCGAATAGGACAACCTAAGACAGTCACAGTCCATGATCCTGGGGTCATCCCGAGGCAGAGCTGCCTACAGGCTCTTGCTGGATAGTCATTTTTAAAGAAAAAGGGTGGAAATGTAGCAGGAGGCCTCCAAAGATGACACGGACCCAGAGCCCTGGGATTCAGCAAGAATTCACTTCACTTCTTGGTCCACAAATAGCTCACCAAAAGGAGCCCACGCCTCCATACCCTGCTCACGAGCCCAGTGACTACTGACAGACTGTATGGCGTGGACCAATAAGAAAACAATACGCTGACTAAAGGGGCCTGGGGGCGGAGAAAAGGGAAATATGAGGTGTACCTCCTCCTGCATTAAACGAATCTGAAGCACCTCGCCTAGTTCTTGCTTCTACCCAAATCCCGGGGTCTGTGTGTTGTGACCCCATGCCTCTTACCCACCCCAATTGGCAGGGGACCTGATCCAGGTCAGGGCATTCACAGCTGGCCTGAGGAGAACCTGCAACAGTCAGTGTCTCTACCTGTTCCCCAGTGCAAGGCCTAGTCAGCCTATCTAGAGTCCCTTGTTTTAGGAAAATCAGTTCTTCTTCATCTAGTAGCAATCAGTTACCAACATTCATTCAGATAAGATTGGGCTCTGCTGTTCATTGTCCCAGTTCTATGCTGGGTTATTGTCTGCCTGAGTTTGCATGGGACTTGTGTATGCTGACACCAAGGCCATAGAATCATATGAGCAGGTTCCCAGGAGCTTGTAGGGCTCTGTTTCCATATGGTTACTCACCTCCCCCTGGCTCTTACAATCTTTCTACCCTCTCTTCTGTAATGGTCCCTGAGCCTTGGATGGGTGAAGTTTAATAAAGGGACAACTTTATTAAATGTCTGAGGACCATTATTCAGCAGACTGTTGATCTCTAAATATTGGCCATTTGTGACCTTTTGTGTTCCTGCGAGATTCATTAGTGTCCTCTTCTTTATCCCAGTAGTGGCACTTTTATCTCAGGGGCAATCAACAGCTACCAAATTTGACTAAAAGTCCACTCAAAGGGAGGAAACTCAAGTGTGGTAGTATAAACATAACCTAATACACATGGCTAGAGTGGCCATAGATCTTAAAGAAAACCCCAAGACTTTCAGCATTGCTAGACTTATGTGATTTCTTACTATGTGGAAAATATGTATCCTTATGTTTACAGATAAATATCCAAGTTACCACTCATCAAAGAAGCTCATTTTGCACCAGTCAGAGACTATTACCAAGTACCACAACTGATCACACACAGACATTGTCTATGAATTGCCCAGGCCTAAGGGACACATCTACAATGCAACCTCTATACCTAAGGCTCATGGAACATAGAACAGGGATAAAGAAGAGGACAGTGATGAATCCTCTTGGGCTTTTGATCTCCCTTGCCTTAAGTTTTGGCCAAGTATTTAGGGTACCAGGCATGAATTCCCTCCTTTGGAGTGAGTCTCAAATCCAATCAGAGATCAATTAGTTATCCTTACAGCAGCAGTGCCACCTTTACACAAGAGACCACATCTTGCCTAGCATGTTTGTTCATACAGTTAAAAGCTGCTTAAGACTCTTGCTATCTTTAATCCTCCAGCACTCTCCATAGCATGATCTTAGACTCTGAAATTAGCCAGTAAGGAGGATGGGATCTAGGTAGACAACAATCAGACTTTTTACCAAAATATACAAACTGTTGTTTAAGACCTTATTTCCCTCTTGAACTATATTTCTCTTAGCACAAAGGATTCAATTTTCCACCATGTCTTCAAGGTCTGACATTCTCTTTTCTACATAATCCATTCTATTGGTAAGGATTTTTTCTCTCTTTTATTTGTATCTTTTCTGAATTTCTTGAACTCTGTGAACATGCTTATTATTGGCCTTTTGGAATTCTGTGTCTTGAGTTGCATCTAAGTAGCTCTGTGAGATCACAGGATTGGAGATCTTTGGGGAAGACAAATTGTCTCAGACAAAAGACGATAAAGCAGAGGTTGAAGATAGGTCAGGTTCCTTTCTCTGGGTCAGCTACATGGGGATCAAGTGTGTTCTTCAACGTGAGATTTGGAGAAGCCAAGGGACAAGAGAGAAAAGGGTCCTACCCAGGAGCAGCAATAGCACTGGGTTCCAGGAAAGGCTGGAGGGGCTTATATGCCTAGGGAGGAAGAAGGGGATGACCATGCCTGGTGTCAGCATCAGCACAGGGTCCAGGAAAAGACAGAAGGATGTCAGGTGGCCTAGGGAAGCATAAAAAGAAGGGTCTACTAAATAGGGTGAGCACAGAATCTCAAGAAAGGCTGGTGACTATATCGTAGCTTGGGAAGGTAGAAGACGAGCATCTTACACAGAGGTCCCAGGATAGATAGGGAGGTGCTGGGATGCTTTGCATGGAGGATGAAAAGGGACCTACGTGGTTACAATCAGCGTGTTCCAGGAAAAGGCTCAGTGGGAGTATCATGGAGGGGAAAGAAGAGAGCCTCACGCTGGGGAATGGTAGGTGTGGGTTCTTGAGAAAGGCAAGAGTGTTGTGGCGCAGCCCGAGGATGAGGAGAAGCAACTTCTTGGTAGTATGATCATTGCAAAGTGCCATGAAAAGTCGGTGCACAATTGGTTGTCTAAGGACTTAAGTTGAGTTTGAGAGAGAGAGAGAGAGAGAGAGAGAGAGAGAGAGAGAGAGAGAGGAGAGAAAGGAGAGAGCGCATGCATGCTTGCTATGGGTTGCTGCACAGTTCTCTCCATTTTATTTTATTTTGTTATTTATTTCATTTTTTGATCTTTTTGAGACAGGGTCTCCCTGTAGCCCCAGCTGTCCTGGAACTCACTATGTAGATCACGCTGACCTCGAACTCTCAGAGATCTGCCTGCCTCTGCCTCCCAAGTGCTGGGATTAAAGGCGTGCGCCACCACGCCCGGCCAGTTCTCTCCTTTTTAAAACAAGGTCTCTCCTGGAACCTGGAGCTCACTTATTATCCAGTCTGTCTGGGCAGTGTTCTTTCAGGATCCTTCCTGTCTCTGTTTCCCATGTTGGTTTTTTTGTGTGGTGGTGCAGGGATACAAACTAGCAACCTTATGCTGGTATAGCAAGCATTTTGCCAGTTTAGTTTCTCCAGTATCACATTTAAAAACAGTTATATAGCTGTATAAGGTCTTAATCAGTAAAACGCATGCCAAATATTATTGCCAAGCTTTTTGTTAACCTTATTTGCTTTCCTTAATGATTCGTTCTTTTTTTATAAACAGTTCTTCATTCATGAGAATTTCATACAATGAAATATGATCATATCTACCCCCAATGTTCCTCCTCCACATACTCCCCAACATGTCCACCAGTGAACATCATATTTTCTTCTTTTTTGGTAATCTACTAAGTCCAGTTACTGCTGCTCATATGTGGATGGATGTAAGGCTACCCACTGGAGCAGAGGAATACTTGCAGTCATGCTTTTCGTTTTCTCAGAGTTCTAAGCCTACGTTTTTCAATATGTACTTGCCATGCAGTTTTCCACTGTTATGATACATATTTTCAAGAACAAAGCATATTCTGTTAATTCAGCCTCTTATCAGAAGCCAATGGTGAATATGGGCAGTCTCTTCAACCTACCAGATAAGTCAAATATTAGCTAGTACTAGAGGTTATTAGGAGAGCCACTCTGCTTGTAAAATTCACAGTTACATTTTTTGTTTAATACTACTAAAGCATATAAATGAAATTTACAATATTAATTAGTTTTTCTTCAGATAAGTGATCAAAGCCAGGTTCTTGAGTGTGCTAGGCAAATTCTCCACCCCTGAGATTTAGCCTCAGCCCAAGATCTTTATTGTCTGTGTCTTACTACATAGCCCAGGTTGGCCTTGAACTCTGTTCTGCTGCCTCTACACCTAGAATGTTGTTGATAGGCAAGAAACACCACACCCTTTGAGTTTTTCCTATTTTTTAAAAAAGCATCTTTTATCAGTTTATTGGTCCATTAAGTTAATTGAGGTAAAGAAACTTTTTCTGAATTCTGCAAGCTAAAAGTCTATCAAGCAATAAAAATTCTTTGTTTACCTCAAAATATAATACTAATATAGTGAACAGTAAACAGAATTTTTAAGCAGAGATATATCAAAAATACAACAAAATGACTTTTCCCCCCATTTTATAATCTCTGATTCCATAACAAAGAAGAGGTAACGTCGTTTAAGTATTTGATAGTTTCATAAGACAGACTTCGAAGTGTAAATAAATCACTTATCAACACACTTTTTATTTTCGCAGCTTTTGTTTTGGCTTAACATCAGCATGGAGAGAAAGCACAGGGACACAGAAGACCATTAATACCTCAGAAGGCTGCTTCTTTCTCTTTAAAAAATTTTAACATAAAGAACAATTTCTAAAGATAAGAACAGTTTGTAATTTGGACATCCTTAAGCCAAAGTTTTATCCTTTCTTGAACAGTTAAAATATGAGTTAGAAAGTTTGCTGGCAATTTGTTTTATGGGAGTCTCTCAGTGGTTGGCTGTCTTACCACACCTTCCTAACTCACAGAGATGAAGAGAGCAGGCAGACAGAAAGACAACGAACAGGGACTCTGGGACAGGACAGAATCTTGGCAGTGTCCAGGTAGGTAGTGCTGATTGGTAAAAGGCCTGATCTGTTCTTGGATAAAAGCCTGGCAGACAGACACTGCTTTGTTACAACAATTCTCAACGCTGACTTGAGTATTGGTCTAAGGCTGTGAATCAGCCTGTCCAACAGGAGTATGTACAGGTGTTGGCTGTGCTGACCTACCATGTGAAGAGCCCAGAATCAAAAGGCACGTATGCACTAGCTTTAAACAGTGAGAGCGAGCTTCCCTCAAATCGACTCGATGTGTGAGTGGACAGAATAGGTTTTGCTTTTTGGCATTTCAACCTTTAGACAATTACCATATAAAATGTGTACTAAGGCCCCCACATAGACTCTGAAAAGGCTGTTCTGCAGAATCAGAATAAACCTTTAATACTGTCACAATCTAGAGGGTTCTTTATATCTATTTGATTTGTCAATGTTGTACTCTTTATTAGTCAGGGTTCTCCAAAGAAACAGAACCAGTAGAATGAATATGTGTAGAGATTTATCAGCTTAGCTCACAGGATAGAGTCTGAGTAGTCCAACAATGGCTGCACCACACTGGAGAGGCTGAGATCTGTAGTCGCTCAGTCCACAAGGCTGGATGTCTCAGTAGTCCCAATCTGGTGCTGAAGGTCTGACAAATTCCAAAATATCAGCTAGTCTTCAGTCTACAGCAGCAAGAGGAACTCACCAGCGAGAAAGAAGGCAAGCAGCAAAAAGCCTGGCATTCTGCTCTGCCTTGGTCTTTTATACCGGCTGCCATCAGAAGGTAACGCCCACATTTAGGGTGTGTCTTCCGGCTTTAGTTGATACAATCAGGAAGATCTCTTTCATTTCAGTTAATCCCAGATCCAATCAAGTTGACATCCAGGATTAGCCATCACATACCCTCTACAATCAGAAGTATGCCAAAAGGCACTAAATTCACCTTTTAAGCTTGAAAACAAAAGGTACTACGGTCCCTGTTTCCTGCTCTACTAAAATATCATTTGGCAATAACAATATTTAGGTCAGTTTAAGACAGTAAGTTCATGTCTATTGCTGTAAACCATCACCACTCTTTACGACAGCTCACATCTAGGAGGACTTCCACATTTCATTAACCATCCCCTACCCACCCACCCATGCAGGGATCACTGTCCTGCTTTTTCTCCTTTGCCTACAGAACAGAAGGAAGCACTCATTCTTTTACTTATTTGAATACCAAGTTGCTTAAGCACCATTCAATCTGCCACTGTTTACCACAAAAAGAAAGTTTTGGTGGAGATAACATTAAATCTATCTACTATCTATCTATATAAATTAAGAATGAGGAACATGAAAATATTAAAGCTTCTGACCTATGAGCAAGGTAAACATCTTTATTCATTGAGCACTTCTCTAGCTCCTCTCTGAGTATTTTTTAGTTTTCTAGGTGCACATTATACACACCTCTCATTGAACACCTTTTAAGCTTTTGTTTGGTGATGGATTATAAATGTTTTATGAAAGCTCTTCAGGTTTTTAAATTATCTTCTGGAAAATTTTTAACTTTCAAATATGGTTCCTATAAGTTTAAAATCTCAGTAAAATTAGAATTAACGCTGTTGAGAAAATACACAATGTACACGTTCAATTTTTTGCTTTTTTGCTCTACTTGAGTAGTTACTATATATGTCTTTAACAAAAATAAAAGGTATTGAAAGGTTACATGCCCTTTTCAGAATTGTACACTAACAAGAAATAGGAATGAGAAAGGATTCAGAATTGCTGATGCTCAGCTCGGGATGTCTAAATGGGGCAATTATGAAAACATTATTTTAAGCAATGTTAGTAAAGCTACTGAAAAGTGGTGTTTAATTGCAAGTAAAGCCATTCAGTTTTACTTACAAAACAATGCAACATTCCTGTTATAATTACTCATACTATTTATAGGTCATTGTGACACAAGGCTCTGGGTTAAATACAGAAAGGTATTCACAGGGCTATTGTCAACAGTAGACATCATCAGTGACATTGTATGTTCAGGGGAACATTTTGATACTCTTGTGCAGACATTGTAAAAATTGAATTTGATTAACAGTGTAGTACTTGACCTCATTCATGTGTCTATTTCTGAAATTCTCCATCAGAATCCTCTTTAAACTGTCTGTCCTATTTACTAAATGAAGGAAAATATTTTAAGTTATCATTAAAGACATAACTCTTAAACAACTCTATCTCTAAGTGTTCTTGTAAGGAATTCATGAAGAGTAGATTTTCAGTCTCAAATTTAGCAAGTATTAAGATATTTCTGTATGATAAAAAGTAAGTTGCTGATCATTTTTTAAAATTCTATATTCATTGATAATTTCATATATGAAAACAATTTATTTAGATTCGATCTACTCCCAACACCCCAAATACCTCCAAGACTCACCACATCCTCTTCTCAACTTTGTGCCTCCCCCTCCCCCTGCTTGTGTCCCTCCCCCTCTTCCTCCTTCTCCCCTGAGTTCATCTATGCACTTGTATGTAGTGCCATCAACAGGAGCATGGGAAACCTACGATGAGTCATACTACTGAATAAAACTGATCTCTTTCTCTCCCCTTAGTAGCCATAATCTGGCAAGAGCTCCTCAGTTATAGGTACAGCATAATGAGGCCCTCCACAGTCCATGATGGAGCCTTTAGTGACTTGGTCTTGGGCTGGTCTTCTGCAGGCAATCATAGCTACTTGAGTTCATGAGTGCAGTGCTCCTGTCATATCCAGAACACAATGTTTCACCCTGGTCCTCCCTGACTTTGGCTCTTACAATTGTTCTGACCTCTCTTCTATGATGTTCCAAGAGCATTTGGTGGCTAAACTGAGCATTCTTTCATCACTTAATCTTTGAAGTTTAGCCAGTTGTGGGTCTCTGTATTAACTTGCATCAGCTGTATGAAGAAGCTTATCTGATGAGGGTTGAAAGACACACTAATCTATGTGTGCTGGATATCTTTAGTTGTCAACTTGACACACATGGGTAGAAGAAGCCACAACTGTGAAATTACTTCTTTGGACTGGCTTGTGGTCATGTCTCTGGGGTAGTTTCTTGATATTTGAAGTGATGTTGCATGGTGGGCAGTGCCACCCCTAGGCAGGTTGTTCTGTTTTATATAAGAAAGCAGGCTGAGCATGGGCCAGGAGAGCAAGCCAATAAGCAGGAGTCCTCCATGGCCTGTGCTTTAGCTCCTACCTCTAGGTTCCTGCCCTGAGCTCCTACCTTGGGCTTCTTTAGTGATGAACTGTGACATGGGAGATTTGAGTCAAATAAATACTTTCTTCCTCAAGTTGGTATTGGTCAGAGTGTTTTGTCACAGCAATCAAAAAGAAACTAGAACACTATGGATACGGGATATGTATTTAGAAGGCAGTTTGAGACTATGTCCATTTATCAAAATAATAGCAATAGGCTCACTCCAAAGCAATAGGTCTTTGACCTCCTCAGCTATGGGTTCTTTGCCAGATTTACAGTACCAGATATGGGATCCCTCTTTTAGAATTGGTCCAGTTAGAAACAGTTTGTTACCCCCATAACATTCATGCCACAATTGCATCAATGGACACATGTCTGAATGATGGGTTAAGGAAGAAATTAAGAAATAAATAAAAGTATTCCTGAACTAAATGAAAATGATAACATAACACAACAAAACCACCGAGATACTTTAAAAGCAATCCTATCCTTTTTAAAGTTTAAAACCTCATTTAATTTTATGTCTTATAGAGTTTATTCTAAGTACAATATTATATAACTTTATTAATTCAACTGTAAACCTAAAAATTAACAGCCAATTTTGAAGGAGATGCATCTTAGCTCTGGAAATTGTTATTGAATAGGTCAATGATGTTGTAATGAAATGCTTCTTCTGATTGTGTGGTTATTAAATAAATAATTTTAGAAAAAACACACAGAAGATGGTAAGAGAGGAAGATCTGTAAAAAACAGACAGGAAATAATTAATAAGGACTGGAGATGTAGCTTAGTGGTACAACATTTGCCTAGAAAAAAAAATGAGAAAGAGCACAAATAAATGACTTAATAGTGCAACACAAGACTCTGGGAGGGAAAAAACAAGTGAAACCCAAACCCAGCAGATGAGAAGAAATAACAAAATTCAGAACAGAAATTAATGACATAGAAACAAAGAAAACCAAAAAATTTCCAGATGGATTCATGGCAGAATTCTACCATTTACAGGTCTACAAACAATACTAATTAAATTATTCAAAAAGAAACAGGGAAAACTCCCAAACTCCTCCTATGAAGACAGTATCACTCTAACACCAAAACCAGGTACCCAACTTTTAAAGAAACTGTCAAGTTGTTTCCCAAAGAGGCAGGGAGGACTCTAGTTCTTTAAAAAATATATCTAGTTATGGTTGGGAGTGGTGGTGTATGCCTTTAATCCCAGTGTTTGGGAGGCAGAAGCAAGTGGATCTCTGTGAGTCCATAGCCAGCCTGGTCTACATGGTGATTTTTAGGCCAGTTGGGGCTACAGGGTTACTCTGTCTCAAAAAGAATCTATCTATCTATCTATCTATCTATCTATCTATCTATCTATCTATCTATCTATCTATCTGTCTGTCTGTCTGTCTGTCTATCATCTATCTATCATCTATCTAATCTATCTATATATATATACACATATACATACACTGGAGGTACAGTGGTGTTGTTTTGTGGACTTTATATGATTTTCATAATTACTAATGGCATTAAGCATCTATCTTCCTACCAAGTCTTGTTTGTTGAAAGGCTCAATTTTTTTTACATTTCTCTTGGCTAAATTTTTAATTTTATTACTGAGTTTTCAGTTCAATATACATGTACAATGTCTAAGATATACTTTATAGGTATTTGTTTCAGCCTGTGCCTTATTCATTTGTTTATCAAAGTTTTATACTATGTCTAAAGAGCAGTTTTTGTTATGAGGAAGTCTGGTTTATTACCAGGTTTATTTATGGGAGATCTTTGTGATACTACATCATAAATCTGCCAAATTTTTGACATAAAGTTTTCTCCAATGTTTTATCATAGAAATTCTGTATTTTTAAAACTTTGAAATAGATCAATAAATTAATTTCAGAGTATTACATTAATTTCAGTGTATTCATTTGTAAAGTAACATGCAAGATTTTCTGTACCATTTTTAAAAGGCAATTTTTTCGTTAATAAATTATTTTTAAACTTTGACAAACTTCAGTTGGCTATGTATGTGGTAGTCTATAAACTCTCTCTTTAGTTCCATTACCCTGTTTGTCTCCTTTTCTGTCTAAAATGCATGTTCATGATTATAGTAATATTAGAAGTTTGGAAATCAAATATTAATTGAGGCCCAATTTTATTCTTCAGAGGTTATTCTGGGTCCTTTGAATTAGCATCTGCCCTATAGAATACCTATGCTTTGCATCAGCAGATTGTAGCTTGATGAAGTAAATTTAAAGTTTATGGCTATGTTACCATTATTTCTATAACTGGTTGTAGTGTATAATTTACTGGTGAAGGTATTAGATTGGGAATTTTCTTTATAAGATAATACTAAACAACAAAGCAAGAAAGAAATGAAAGAAAGAAGAAGGGAAAAAAACTTCATACATAGAGGATTAAGTATTTCTTTTTTTCTTTTTTCTCTTCTTTCTTTTTTTTTTTTTTTTTTTGGTTTTTTTGAGACAGGGTCTCCCTGCAGCCCCAGCTGGCCTGGACCTCACTATGTAGACCAAGGTGTCCTTGACCTCACACAGATTTGCCTCTGGAGTGCTGGGATTAAAGGCATGTGACACCACGCCAGACTGAGGACCAAGTATTTTTATCCCTTGGGAAAGATTTGATAATTTGTACATTTTGAAGTGTTTGTTCATTTGAGTTTTGAATTCAAAACTTCAAAATTTTGCCACCTTGTGGGTGCTGGGAGTTGACACGAATGTCCAGTGCTATTAACTGCTGAGCTAACTCTCTAGCCCTGCATTAAAGAATTCCTAATTCCAGCTCACGGTGTAATTTGAATCCATAAAATTGATTTGATTTTTGTTTAATGGCCCCCAAATATGGCCTATCTTATAATATAATGACTTGGAAGTTCTTCAGATAAGCCATGGTCCCACCTCCTTCTCACACTCTACAGAAGGAGTCAAGCCCATTAAGGGGAGGGTCTGTGGAGATATAAGCCAGGACAACCGTGAGGCTACTCTCTCACCATTTTGCATGGCTGTTGGGAAGTCACCGGACTTATGTTTGAGTGTGGAATTTCGGGGTAGTCGTGGTTTTTGGAATACAGCATGGTGAAAGGCACGGCTGAGTGGTGCAGGCAGAGCACACTGGGAGAAAAGGGTTGGATCCACACCATATTGAGGACAGCAAGCAGAGCGAGAGACCAGGGCAGGAAATGGATGGATGGAGCATGCATTTCAAATATGGAAAAGGAAAAGCCTGTAAGAATCCGTTTTTTTTTTTGTAAATCACCTCCTCCCAAATGTCATATAAACTATGCAAAATCTAAATAGAGTGTCTTATGTCTGTTTGTCAATCCACATCAGGACCTGGAGACCCTGAGTTGGGGGCAGATCTCCCAGCAGGAAAAGGAAAATTTAGTGAAACATATGCATTTTGTGTTTATCTGAGAAAATGATGCATCAGTTATGTATAATCGGTTGTCAATTTTCATAAGAATTTTATAAACTTACTGATTTTCTAACTTCTTGTTTTATCAATTATTAAATAAGTTACATTGAATCTCCTTTTTACTCATTTATTTGAAGCTTATTATGGCTATAAACATTTATCATCATTGTGTTTCTTGGCACTCTGATCATGTCATCACTATCAGAAGGCATTGAAAATATGTCTGTTGATATATATTTTTGGAAAATAAACAACGAGTGGTATTGGTATAACTCACCCAGCTTTATTTGACTATTATTTAAATATCATTTGTTTATATCTTATTTATATGCTTATATTTCATATATAATATGTGTAATTTTGTTCATAATATGTAGGTATCGCATAATTCAGCTTTAAATTTTCATCCAGTTTGACAAGCTGTGCCATTTAATTCGATCATTTGATTTGTAGCTAATGATTTAATTGTTACTATTATGTTTAAGTCTAGTTTCTTGCCACTTCTTTCTCTTTTGCCCCTATATTCTAGTGTCTTCCTTTCTCCTTTTGATTATTTATGAGATTCTGTTCTGTCAGTCACTTATCAGCTGTAATTATTTCCTGTGTTACTTTATAGTTGTTTTAGTATTCATAGTACATATATATATATGTATATATATATATCATTACTGTCTTACTGTCTGCCTTCAAATGATATAATTGAACTATCTCAGCTAAACTAACCTAGCCTAAGTTACAACATTTTTCCCAAAGCAGCCATTTCAGGAAAAGTGCCTTTTACCCTACTTATGAAAGATACCTAGAAAGGAGAAGCAACTCCCTTCCAAAAAAGGGCCTTACCGCATGCCACAGGGTATTGTAATCTAGGCCACTTATCTAAACCTGTTTGGCTTACCCAAGCCCGTGTCCGCACAATAACCGATAGTTGATTGGTAAATTCAAAGTTTGTTATGTTCAAATTTTGTTGTGTTGTATAAACCTGATTGGCCCACTTGTTCTGCTTTCTGTATTCCTATAAATATTCTGACTGACTGGTGTTTGAGGCTGCTTCTATTCCAGACATAGACAGCCTGGTCGGCCAGCCATAATAAAATTTACCTTGCTGCTTTCAATTAAGTGGTTTTGGTGATTTTTATTTGGAATCCAGCATATAACAATAATCAATATCCAAAGTTTCTAAGGTTCTAAAACATGTTTTTGTCATGATTTGCTGATATTTATACATGTTCTATGAATCTAAAAATGTATTACTGTTTTTGCTTAATGGTTATTTTGTTATCTATCAAGTTATTTTGACTGAATTGTAAATACACATGCAAACACAAGTAACGTTGAGATATGCCAGCACTCTTTACTGAGACCCTTCCAAGGGTCACAGCTGATAAAATTAAAGTAAACAGGCCCTAGTAAAATCCTAGCATTCATAGAGCTAAGATATGGAGATTTCCCGTTAAGACACAAATTCCTCATGTTGTGTTTTTAAAACCATAGAGACTTCTTTTTGTGTATACATATGTGCTGGTTGTTGTGACACTATTCCTGAGGTGAATGAACAAATGTCTGCTCACCCCAGATAGGGAACCAGTGACAACCCAAAGTAAGGATATCATCAAAATCCAGCTTGGTGAACCAGTGGGTTTTATTGAGATTATTTTAATATAAATAAGAGTGAGGGGTTACTTTTTACTTTCAGGAGCAGAAATGACTTAAAGGCAGCTACACCACTAAGCTCCACCTATGCCCAGGCCAGCGTAGGTGACAGCTCAGGAAAGCAGGAAACTAGAGCCAGACACTGTACGACCTGCAGGCGGCTCAATAGGTGGGAGAGTGTTCTTTCCAGGTAACATGTTGGTCTCAGACCAACAGATAGCTCAGGTTGTCTCCCTCTTGCAGGAGGCTAGGGTGATCTGAGGGTGTCTCCCTACATTCCTTGGGGCTAATACCTGTTTTGGGAGGTAAGGTCTTAATGAATCTGGTCAATTTCATGGACTTCCTGAAGTTATTGAGTTGTTTATTTTCTGAGCTTTACTGCTCCCTGCAAGATGGAATGTTTCACCTCCCAACAAAGCATCCTGCTATTCATCTCCCTTAGACATCCTGTTGTTTACCTTCCTTGAGAACATCCAGTTTTCCTTCCTTCAGACATCCTATTGTTTATCTCGCTTAAGACATCTTGTTGCTTACCTTTAGAACCTTCCTTTAGAACCTTCTGCTCTACACAGCTCTTCTGTCCTCTACTTACCCACCATAATCAATAATCTGGTTTCCACCCTGGTGTTTTGATATTTGAATGTTGTGTAAAAGGAATCATATAGTATTCAACTTTTTATGACTGCCTTCTCAAGAACATTGCCAAGGAGATTCATCTAGGGAAGAATCAATGGTTGTTGCGTGAGACAGTGGTTTGTCCTTCCCACTGTTGGGTATACGATGCACCAAAAATTGTTTAACTATTCATGCACTGAGAAACATAGATTGGCTGCATCTTTCTTTCTCTGTATAGACAGTTTCTAAAAAATATCCAGGTAATAATTCTGTGTAGACATTATTTTTTATCTTGCTAAAATAAACACCTAGGAATTGTCACATGTGGTGGCTCATGCCTTTAAATCTTAGCACTAGGGAGAGATAGGCAGGCCGATCTCTGAGAGTCTGAGGCTAGCCTGGTCTACATAATGAGTTCCAGGCCTACATAGTAAGAGCCTGTCACAATTTCACTCTCCCCCAACCCCCTCCCCCGCCAAAAGAAAAAAACAAAAACACTACCATCACCATCATCAGAAACAACAAAAGCTCACACAGAAGATAAGTTGCTGAGTTTGTGCTAAATATTGTTTCAATTTATCTGTATTTTCATGAGCATTTATATTTTCCTTATATTTTGATTGGCCTTTCCAATCTATGGGTAGAGATGTCTTATGAATTCATTTTTTTTCTGATATATTTCTCTAATTGTTATTAGTGTTGAACATCTTTTCAAGTTTGCATTTGATATCTAACAGTTTTCAGTAAAATACCCCTTCATACACTTTATCTAGTTTCTCAATGCATTGCTTTTATTTTACTCTTAAAACTGAGAGGTTTTTGTGTACCTAAGAATTTCGCCTTTGCCAGAAAAAATGTTTGGAAATATGTTCTCACTCTGTAGCATCCCCTGTTCTCTTATCAGAGTTTTTGGAAAAACGAATTTTTTTCAATTTTCCTGTAGTAATCTGTTAGATAAAAGTCACAGCAGGCCATTACTTTGGCCTAAGCTGCTACATAGAATAGAATCAAAATCAAATGGAATCACTCATGCTAAAGTTCCACATTGTCAAGCAGAACATAAGCTATTTACCTGATATGAAAATCAGAATTAAAGAGATAATAGCCAACTGTCCCAAACAGGCTTTTTCCAATTGGAATATTGGTTCCCTCTGCTTCATTCCTTACACAAAATAGTATCTTTTTCTTTTTCTTTTTTTATTGAATTATTGTGTATTTCATACAACATACTGATCATATTTGGACCCCTCTCCTCTATCTCTACCCCTCTTATAGGCCCCCAAATAGATTTAATGAACTCTTCATATATATTGTCTATCAAGTCACGTTTATGTCTACAAATGCCCTTTCGTGTCACATCCTTTGAGAAAACTGACTCTCCCTCTCCCGGTAGTCATCAGTTCCCAATAGTTCCTCAGTGAAGGTTGGGGCTTCTTATTACTTCCTCAATTCTACCCTGGTTTTTTTTTGTCTGGCTTGAGTTTTCATGGGTTTTAAGCATTCTGTTACCACTGCTATGAGTTCATATGAGTAACATCCCAGCTATCTGGAAAACTCTGTTTCCTTGTGGTCATCCACAACCTGGCTCTTAGAATCTTTCGGCTCCCTCTTCTGTAATGGTCCCTGAGTCTTGCATGGTAGAGGTTTGATATAGGTGTCCTATTCAGGGATAAGTACTCTGCTGTCTCTTATGCTCTGCACTTTGGCCAGATGTAGCTTTTTAGGTTAATCACCATTTGTTGTATGAAGAAGCTTCCCTGGTGACAGTCAAGAGATGCATTAATATTATTTATTCCCATTTTCCACTATGTTCCCTGAGCCTTAGGTGTAGAGGTTGCATTGTAAATGTGTTATGTTGGACTGGGCACCTCCCAGATACTTATTCTCTGTATTTGTCCAGTTGTGGAACTGTATAATAGTCTCCAACTGTTGTACAAAGAAACTTCTTTGGTGAGTGGTGAGAGGTACATTTGTCTATAAATATAAGGATATGTATTTAGAATGTAGTAAGAAATTATGTTGGTCTAGGGATGTGACAAGAGCTCTATGACCTCTTCAGCCATATGTATTTGGCTATGTTTATGGTAGCACACATGACTTTCCACCCATTGAGTCAATTTAAGTCTAAGTAGACTGCTGTTGATTATCCTCAAGATAAAAATGCCACTACCGCATCAGTGGAGATTATTTACTGGGCTAGTCATAGACTTTGCAGCTGGTTGGGATCATTGATTAGTCTTCCCCCTTGGCAGTGTGCTAGTATCCTCTTCCTGTGAGAGCTAGTCTTCAAGGAGGAGGCTTCTAGGTTAGTTCCAGCTAGATTTTTCTAAGTCATGTGAACAAAGTATGTTATGTCTTTAGTAATGGGGTCTTACCTTCAAGTTTTCAATGGCTGTAGTAATAGCCTGTGCTATTTGGGGAGTCTCTTGGACTACTCTGGCCAATAAATTGAAGCAAGGTTTCTCCTGCCTAGCACTGTGTTTTTTTATTATATAGCCTTCAGTTAAACACATACACATACAACATATATATGTTAGTTGTGTGTTTTTGAACTAATAAATTTCCCCCAGGTTTTTCATACCATCTAACCATTGTTTTTCTCTCTCCTCTCTCTCCCCCTGAATAGAGCCCTCCTAACTCCTCATTTCCTTCTTGATAATACCTGTCTCCTACTTATTTTCTTTTTGGAACTCCTTTTGTCTCTTTACCCCCACTTTTCCTTTCCATTTTCCTGACTTCTCTGGCTATATTAAGATATATAGTCACATCTACAGATTTAGAGCTAGAATCCACAAATGAGAGAGAGTCATTTGTTTTTCTGAGTCTTTATTATATCACTTAGTAAAACAGTTTCTGGTTCCATCTATTTACTTGAAAATTTAATGATTTTGTTTTCCTTTTCCTCTAAATAGAACTCCATCGTTTAAATGTAGTAAATTTTCATTGTCCATTCATTGGTTGAGAAACATTTAGGTAGTTTCCATTTTGTAGTTACTGTGAAAAGAGAAGCCATGGACTTGGCTGGGCAAGTACATTTGTAGGAAGATACTGAGTCCTTGATATCTTGAAGTGACTGGATGCTAACTAGTTAGCTATGTTTCTGTTATTCTTTCTACCAGATCTCTGTGACATCTTCATATAAGGAATGTAACCTGGAAATCATTCTACTATTTTGTTTTTGTTGCTAAGGCTTTCTCCAGCAGTTCTGTCTATAAACCCAGATTCCTTTGCTCAGGCCATTGAATAATTATTGTATTTTTAATAACAATTTCTATTTGTGTGTGTTTGTGTAGAGGTATTTTTGGTTGCTCCCAAGCCCAGAGGGGGGGATAAAATTCCCTGATTCTAGAGATATAGGCAGTTGTGAGTCACTTGATATTGGTGCTGTGAACAGAATTTAGGTTCTCTGCAATAGTAGCATGCAGCTTTAATCACTGAGCAATATCTCCAACCATCGGTTACTTATTTATTGGATTTTTTTGTGGAATAAAGTATTTCCAGATTCTAAAATTTAAAATTAAGTCAATTAATATTGTGAATCCAAGTTGTGCTGATTTTGTTCTTTGACAAGATAGTGTCTTTTTCTTTATGAGCTATGCTATGGCCCTCAAATTCAAGAACTTTTTGTCTTATTCTAAATATCAAATAGTTTCTCCTAGTTTTTCTTAAATATTTTATATTTTTATCTTTAAATACAGGATTCGTTGTGAGTTAATTTTTTATGACATGAAAATGTCTTCAAATGTTCTTTTATTATTTATGAATGTCCAATTGCTTCAGCAATATTTATTGAAAACCCTCTTTCCCCAATGAATTAGTTTTACATGTAGTCAAAATTTTTTAGGTATAATTGTGAGTCTGTTTTCATGTTACCTGTTGTATTCTACAGTCTTAATGTTTTTGTCTATTCACATAGTCCTGGAGAGTTATGATTATACTAGTTACATAGTATCTAGAAATTATGGGCACATTCTTCCTACTTCTTTCTCAAAACATTTTTTTAAAACTTGTTCTTGCTTCTTGCTGTTTGTGTTTTTATAGTAGATGGAATCCCACTGAAATGGGCCAATAGTCCATGGAAAACTGACGATGCAGAGACCTGAAAGTTCAGTGCCTTGACACAATAGGAGGAAGATCATCCCACACCTACCACCCCCACCAAGGCTCAGGGACTTTTGCGGAAGAAGTTGGCAGAAAAATATAAGAGTCGGAGGAAGGGATGAAGTATTAACTGGAAGTGTCCTCTGACCACTATGCCAGCAAGCTATAGTCTTACCACCTCCTTCTCACACTCATCAAGGATTTGAGGCTGGGAGCCATCCCACCTGATCAATCGACCTTAGCTGCATGTTAGGGAGGGGCTAAGGATATATAAGTCAAGAATGCCAGGAGGCACCTCTCTCACCATTTTCTGTGGCTGTGGGGAAGTCACAGGATTTATATGTGAGTGTGGACTTTCCAGTGCAGCCATAAATGGGGGGGTGCCCACTTCTTTGTAAATAAACCCCCACCCTATGCTCTGTTAAAAAAAAAAAGATAGGTGTTTGGATAGATAGATGAGAGGGATCTGGCTAAACTGCAAGTGGATAGACTTGCGCTGGGGGATGTCTGGGACACTGATTTGACACAGTGGGCCTCAACACCCAGGACAGAGTATATGGGTTCCAGTCGGGGGGTTATGGGAGGGTGCTGGTGGGGATTGGACTATAAAGGTGAGTCAGATTGTTTGAGATATTCTATATGAAATACAACAAAATTTAATTTAAAAAACTTGTTACCCCATAAAATTTAGAAAAGTCTTTTCTATGTTTCAAAATAATTTTTACTATACTTTTTATTAAAATTTAATATAAACTATACACCAGGTTGTAGAAGTTTGACATATTTGCTGTTTTGAGCTTCTCTGCATGGTAGTCAGCATTTTTATTGTGACTAAATACCTGATAGAAGCAGCTTAAGGGAGAGTGGATCTATTTTGGCTCAGTGGTTCCAAGGAATTCAGCCTATGGCTGGATTGCCCCAAGCACTTAGACAGAATATCAGGAGGGCATTGCAGAGGCTCACTTCATCTCACTGTGAGCAAGAAGCAGAGGAAAAGGAGAAGAGACAGGTGAGGCCACAGAATACCCTTCAAAGGTCATCCTGTGGTGTCTAGTAACCTACTTCTTCCAAGAAGACTCAGATTCCCCAAATTTTATAGCCCCTAAGTAGTGCCACCAGTTGCTGAACAAGTGTTCTCAACACAAGCTTGTGAGTTCCAGGCCAGCTGCAGCTCTAGGGACACCCTGTCACAAAAAGACAACAACAATAAAATCACTTAGTTTTTTCTTCTACGACTTTTCAAATGTTGTTTAAACCCTTACAATTTTTCTATCACATATAAAGAGTTGTTTTCAATCTTTTAGTTTGTGTCTTAAAAGTTTATCCATATACGTAGCATTTGAAACATACCCAATAAAGTTATAATATTGGTTTCAAGCATACTTCTGTTCATTTTAATATCAGTTTAAATTTTGAACTGGTTTTGGTTGATTATTGCTTCTTTGTATGCGTTCTAATCTTTGAGTATATTCATTCCGAAATTTAACTTGGGCGTGTAGGTTTGCATTTATGTAAATATTGAATTTGGAGACTCAGATAAGCAATTTGGTGAAAGTTTTATATTGTTTTAGGTGTTGGTTTTTAGTCTCATTGAATTTGACTGAGGTAGTGCACAGTTTGTGGGTGATTCTTTCCTAACATGCAGATGAATAATTTCTATGTATTCTACCATAGGTTTATTTAGCCTGTAGAGAAGTCAGACTTGATTCTCAATCATGTTTATGTCCTAAACCCTAGTCTGTCTAGTTACAGTCCTTTTCCAGCTTCAGAACCATTCCTAACAGGCAGATATTATGAGCTCTACGTCTGGGAAGCTGTTCTGTCTGGGAAGCTCTTTTGTTTTGTGGCACTCTCTGCTGTGGCATTCTGCTCTTAGTCTCTCCTTAGATGCTTGACTGTCTCAGATGTGGGAATTCTTCAGGCTGTACAATTTCTGTCTCTTTGTATTGTGGCTATAAAGATTTTTTAAGACAATCATCTAGGAATACTATAGGACTCATTTGTTTCATAATTGGGAGGGCTGACTTTTCACAATTTAATACGCAGTGCTTTGCAAACTGGTTATCATAAAATTTTCTCACTTCTTGTTTAGTTCAATTCTATTTTGCTTTTCCTGGCTTCGTTTGCTTATTTCAAGTGTGATGGTAAATCGTGGCCTGGCGTGAAAGTCTGAGAACCCCTACTTAAAAGCCATCATTTATTAATTTCTTAATCCCTCTGTAACAAATCGTACCAGTGACTTTAAGAATATGAATTTATTCTCATAATTTTGAAAGCCAAGACTACTATGTTAGCAATGCTGGTTTTTCTTCCAGCTGTGTGAACTGTCCACTTCCTTCTCTTTATAATACTCAGAGGCAGTGACATTGCTTGACTATTGACCCCTGTTTCTGCCTTCAGAGTAACTCTTTCCTTTATCTCTTTCTATTGGCATATCCCTTTTGTTTGACATTAATTCTCTATCACTTCTGTCTTACAAGGACCCCTGATTACATTGGACATAATATAGATAATTTGATGTGATCTGATTTTCTCAAGATGTTTAACCATATCTACAATCTGGTTCCTTTTATTGTGCGGGGTAACATATATACATAGTCTAGGGATTAGGACATAAACATCATTTAGACCACAATATTCAGCCTACCACATACTACAAATTCATTTTAAGATATTTGCTAAGCTATCATTTAGATATTTTATAACTGTGTATGCCTTGCTTCTTTTTTATGAATAATTACATTTCTGATGCTTGCAGTTAGTTCAATTCACTTATTTAAAATATTTATTTAGGGGCTGGAGAGATAGCTCAGTGGTTAAGAGGCCCAGCTACTCTTGCAGAGGACCTGGGCTTGGTTACCAGCACACATATGACTGCTAAAAACTGTCTGTAACCCCAGTTTCCGAGGGAACTAACACCTTTTTCTGGCCTATATGGGCATTGCACAATATGAATGCACCTACATACATGCAGGGAAACACTATTGTACATAAAAATTAATAAATAAAAAATTTAAAAATATTTAATATCTATTGCATGACAAATATGATCTATAAGTAAAGATATGAATATATTATATCGCTTACTTTAAATGAACTTACATAAAAATATGTTTAGAGTATCCAAATTTATAGCAAATGATTTAATAATTTAATACATATTGGTGATAGTACTTCTCTATGTTAAAGTTTTTGAACCAAATTCCAATGTGTTAATGATACTAAGATTTATTTTGTTTAATGTTATCAGAGAATTGTAGATATCTTTATTCAAATTACACGTTTTCTAAGCACAGTACCGATTATATACCACTGTATTTTCTTGAATACTCTCAGATTAGATATTTGAGACACAGATGAATTTAGAATGATTACAGAAGTAAATTTTAATTATCCATCCACATTTCTGGTGTAATATTAAAGGTTTTACTTATTTCTTTGTAGTATCAAGATCAAGACTTGGGATAAGAGTTGGAAAATTTACTTTTAAAGATCCTCAGTCTTCAATTTCTTCATCTCTCTCTATTGCTCTCTCTGTTTTCTAAAACATTGCCTACTGTATAGGGGTTCTTTGAGATTAAACGGAAATGAGTAGAAATTGTTATGAAAAAATTCTTCAAATAGCAAAGAGATGATGCATTCACCCAAGAGAGTCAGTCAGAAAGCTCCTTTATTCCTTATTCATGCATGAGGGTCCCAGGAGCAGCAAAGGCTTTTTAGATTCTCTAGAATCCTGAACCAAAGTATAGATGAGGAGCGTATAGCAAAATTTTACATCATCATTTTATGGTTAGCACTTGGGACCTATGTTTCCTTTCACGATGGGCTATGTTATCTCAGGAAATTCCTTCTTGAGTTCACCCAACCAATACAACTTGCAAAGTAGATATGGTCATGGGTCAGGATATCTGGCCCTTTTGATCCTATAACTAAGCCAGGCTAATTGGACTAGGACCAGGTCAAACAGTCAATATAGTTTACAAAAACAGATATGATTGGCAGAACATGTTTGATCTACACTTCTCTCGGACTAATTGGACTAGGTGCTTCATTAAACCACTTGGGGAACTTTCCGTTCTTTTAATTTTACATCTCTATCAACAGTAAGTGTAGTGAGTGGAAAGAATCACATCTCAGGTTAGTGAAAACACCACAGAGCATTAAAACACCTCTGAGCATCCCAGGGTTACATTTCAAGGTATCTACTCGGTAAGCAAAAGAAAAGAAACTTTAAGTGACCTAAGCTTACAACGTCGTTATTTAAGAATATAGTAACATAAGAATATAACTTTTTCCATATCAAGATTACACTCCCAGGTGTATACAACCTATTACTATTGTGACATGATTTGGTGATTTGCAAAGTGCACACACACACACACACACACACACACACATACACACACACACACACACACACACACACCCATGGGAGCTGGAGAGATGGCTCAGTTGCTAAGGTGTCTGCTGCACAAACACGCTGACCTGTTTGCAGATCACCTGCATCATTGAAAAAGCTGGTGATGGTGGTGGGGCATGTAATCCCAGCACTGCTAGCTGCTAGGGGAGGCAGGATAATCCTCAAGGTTTGCTGGGCAGCTAGTCTTGCTGAATCATTGACCTCCAGGTTCAGAAAAATACTGCCTTAAAAAGCAAGGTGGAAAATGGTAGATGAAGTCCCAAAATTTACTTATGGCCTCCACACCCATGCACAAACATGTGCACACAGACACCAACATGTACTCACGCCCCCCCCACTCATCAAATCTCATAATGTTTAAAATAAATTGATGATTTCGTATTGACTCCATTCATAGCTCTCTTGGAGCACAGGAGGCCCACAGACTATGGGCAATACATGCTTGCAAATTTACTGCTTTAGATAGAATTAAATGCTTAGTTATTAGTGACAGGCATTTAGGACATTAAGGAAATAAGTGGGTGGTAATATCTTCATGAGATAAAAACATTATATATTCAGAGAAGATACAGAAAAGAGAATATTTACCATTATTAAATTGTTGTGGAAGATGGTTAGCATCCTAAATTTCAGTGGAGTTATTCTTAGACTTTAGACGAGATTAAATTTAGAAAATATAACAGGTAATTATATATATATATATATGGTATTTTTTATTCCTTGAAAATTTCATAATTTCCTGTCCTTCCAACTCTACCACATCTGCTGTCAAATTCATGTCTTCTTTTTAAAAAGTTAACAACACACTGAGTCTAATTAGTGCTGTGCATATGCATAGGGATGTAATGCTGTCCTTTGGAGCATGGGTGACCCACCAGTGGCCACACCTGAAGAAAAAGGACTCTCCTTCATTCAGTAGCCATTGATTGCCTGTAGCTCTTAGCTAGGGGTGGGGCTTTATGAGCTCTTCCCCATCCATGCTGGATTGTTCACTGGCTTGATCTTGTACAGGTCTTATGCAGACAACCATGGCTATTATGAATTCATAAGTTCATGACCTTGTCATGTCATGAAGACACTATTTTGCAGCATTTGTCCCTGACCTCTGGCTCTTACAGTCTTCCACAATGTTTTATGAGCTTAGGGGAAACAGACTTAGGGGAAACATAAACGTCTTAGTTAGGACTGGACATCCCACAGACTCTGCTCTTTGACTAGTTGAGGGGTTGTGTATTAACTGTCACATACTGCCAAAAGAAACTTCTCTGATGAGGACTGTGTAGATAAGCATGGAAGATTTGATAACTTTAAATTACAGATTTGTCCATGTAGAAAATTAATAGTAGTAGCTTCACTGACAGGCAACCTTGATGTCACTTATGCATTATATTGGATAAGGAGGGAAGGTATACAGATGAATATTTTTGCACAATTTACTTTGTTGACTCTGTGTCCGTGCTTAGATACATGTGAAGAAATACAATACTCCACTTACCCTAGAGTTATTGAAAGAGAACTCAGAGATTGGTTTATTTAAATAGCAATGAGTATTCCATGTATTTACTACTTTTGCAAAATAGTGTGTATTATTGGTGTCAAATCCACAAAGATGAAAAAAATACCTATAACTATTTCACATGTGGATGTTACAAATAGATAAACCTGAAGAGAAAGATTAAACAGTTTTTGAAATTAAATTACTAAGAAAACATATTAAAATTTCACTTATATCTAGAACATAGATGCTAAATATAATTAAAAAATAGAACTGTAAAGTAAAAAATTCCCGTTTTGGAAGTTCATGATAGAAATATACAATGATAGCAATTCTAAAGACAAGAGGGTAATTTAAGTTTCAGTAAGTATGATGTAAAAATTTCTTTATCCTCCTTAAAACCATCACCAAATTGCTCCATGTCATATAGTACATGACATTACAATTTCTCCTAAGCTATGTCAGGATATGATGGAAAACAAAAGAAACCAGAGAATAAAAGATCAAATTTGATTTTTAAAATATTGCCTTGTCTTTTATATTGAAAAACTTTACTCACTGGTGATTACAGGCAAATGGGATTGCTGCAAATCAGTGTACACTCTGTATGGCCCAAATCAGTGTACATTCCGTATGGCCCAAATCAGTGTACACTCCGTATGGCCCAAATCAGTGTACATTCCGTATGGCCCAAATCAGTGTACGTTCCGTATGGCCCAAATCAGTGTACGTTCCGTATGGCCCAAATCAGTGTACATTCCGTATGGCCCAAATCAGTGTACATTCCATATGGCCCAAATCAGTGTATATTCTGTATGGCCCAAATCAGTGTACGTTCCGTATGGCCCAAATCAGTGTACATTCCGTATGGCCCAAATACTCCGTGTGGCCCAAATCAGTGTACATTCTGTATGGCCCAAATCAGTGTACGTTCCGTATGGCCCAAATCAGTGTACGTTCCGTATGGCCCAAATCAGTGTACGTTCCATACGGCCCAAATCAGTGTACATTCTGTACCGCTTTGCATTACACTTCAGCATCAAGCCATCCCTTTCTCATTCTCAACAGCTCTTTGCTTTTATAGAGCACTTAGTATTTTTATTCGAAGCTGTTTCTAAACTCTTAATTCATTCCCCAAATATTTATTAGAAAACTGTATTTCAGGCAATTCTTCAGAAATAAGATACAGCACAAAAGAAATCTAACCACACTTTGCTTCTCACAGAGATTATGCTCTCAGGCTAGACAGAAAAAGGGACAAGGCAACATGTGAGCAGACCGAGTGCTGCATCCACAGGGGTGGCACATGTGGTGCACGGGGTGGTGTCTGAATGAATGGGGATGCATGTGTGTGCCTCAGAACAATGACTGGACTCAGTTGCTGCTGAATCTTTTTGTCAGTTTTCTATCTTCAAAGGAACAGACGCATCTATTTTCTTTTTTTGTACATTTTCTAAAAAGACAATGTGAATATTAAGGATTTCTGAGGAGATAATTTCCTTAGAGTTTATGCTATATGTGTGCTTTTATACTGAGTTAATTCAAAAGTTACTATGTGAAATACATTCCCTATATTTAGTAAAATGACTGCTAAAACTGTATGCTTTTTGTGTATTATTGTTTATATTTTAGAAGTCGTTACAGAAATAAAATCTGTGAAAATATTTATTCACAATCACTTCTACCAGATTATTTTCTTTTAAAAAATATTTTATTTATTATTTTTATTTGATGTGTATGAGTGTATTGCCCACATGTATGTAAGTGCACCCGTGTCTTGCAATGCCCACAGAGGACAGAAGAGGCTGTCAGATCCCCTGGGACTGGAATTACGAACAGTTGTTAGCTGCCGTGTGGGTGCTGGGATGCAAACCTGGGTCTTCTGCAAGAACAGCCAGCATTCTTAACCGCTGAGCCATCTCTCCAACCCCCAGATAATTTATTTTCTAATCAATTATTTTCCTTTTACATTAACAGCCAAGTAGATAAGACTAAATTTCATTGACAGCTAATTTCTTCTAGCAAGTCAGTATCACAACTAGATCTCAATTTCATCACCCAATGAACTTTCTGTCACATCAGTTTCTAAAGCCAGCTTTATTTTATTATTTTATTTTATTTTATTTTATTTTTTTTCGCTGAGACAAAACTTTGCTATATAGTCCTGGTTGGCCTAGAATTCTCTGTATACACCAGGCTAGCCTCGAAATTATGGCAATTCTGCTACACCTGCCTTGAGTCCTTTATTTGCATATGTTTTGCCATGCATGGTGAGTGATGTTGTTTTTGATTAAAATATGCACTCTATTTTAGTGGTTCCATGGTACCATTGCCTTAAGGATGCAATACTGTTTATGAAAAAATGCCTCTAATTAAGATGGTTTTAGATATATATTACACGTTGGTTTACATTTTGCATTTTATACTATAAGAATTCTTCTGGGCAAAAAGCTATATCTTTTATCTCTCATAAACATGCATATAGGAAAGTTTAATCAAATTAGATTGGTTGAATTGTTCCCGAAAATTTTATACACTCGGGTTATAAGTTTGGGGAGTAAATTTTCAATTCACCAATATAACCATCAAGAACACCGATGGTTCAGCTCACTTGAGGAATTTGGCTTAACCCTGAGGGATTATTTTTTTACTGGTGGTTTCTAAGAAGTAAAAGAGTGCTTCAGCATTATCTCTGGAGTATCCTACATGCCCTTCCATACTGGGCCATGTTTTGACCTGGTGTATTGATCACTGCCAGTGCTTAACTAGTGATATCTAGCGCCACTAAGTTTGCTCTGGTGGCTACTGAGCTCACTGCACATCTAGTCTGTGTGTGTGGTGTTGGAAATGGAAGACATGGCCTTCTGCATTCTAGGTAAGTGTAACCTGAGTTATATCCCCAGTTCTCAAAATAGTTAAAATGGGAAGCAAATCAGTATTTTGTGAAGGAGGAGATAGTAATGGACTGCACATTCATGAATACTAGCTCAACAGGAAGCTAGACTTGAGTTTTTGTGATTTATAGTCAGGGGTTAAAATAAAAGTCCAAAATATCATAAGAATATATTAGTTTTGTGAACAAATTCATTTTAGCATCAAAAGAAAACACTCATTTTTTTCTTTCTTTTCTATAAGTGAATTAAATGTAGACCTTGACACTAGGGAAATCTATTTCTTTATGTACACCATCCCACAACAAAGGCTGTAGAAGAAAATGAAGAAATCTGCAGCTACCCCATAAGCTGGTCACACTGAAATGACATGATCTTTGGTAAGTTTTAACTTATGGATCTCTAGAGCTTTTTTTATTTTTATTTTTACACTCAATTCCCAGATAGCACCCTCCCATAGCCTCCCTCCCTCCACTAGAGCCCTTATACTGTGATATCCCTGCTAGGAAAAGAAAATGACGTGGACCAGTGTGTACAAATTAAACTGAAGCCAGAGGCACTTATGAACAGGGCTTCCTTGTGTTTCAGCGCATAGGAGGATGTGTGGAAATTGGTCACCACAGCCATCATCCATGTTCAGACACCTGGCTCCCCTTGGGCTGCCTGCTTCTTCTTGTTTAGTGAATCTTACTCAATAAAACACCATTGAATGTTTGAACTGTGAGTGATCCAAGTGGGTGTCAAGATCAGAGCCATGAAACGGCTCTAGAAAAGCTCCTCACTGAGGAATAAGAAATGAAAGATTTCATTCTATTACAAATCCTAAAGAAGGAGGCAGACACTTCAGGCCTAGGGTGGGGAGAGTTGCTGAGGCCCAGCTCAGCCAACCAGGGTGAGAGGAAAGGGCAAGCAGGATGAGGGGAAGACAGAAGAAAGCAGACTGTAGGCCCATTGAGGAGTACTTTAACTGCAGGTGAGTGTTAAGCACTTAAAGGCAGGAGGGAATCTCACTAGATCATTTGAATGTCCTCAATTCACAGAAAGACAAGAAAGGAACTTGGGAAGTGCCCTACCTTATCACAGGGACACATCCAGCTCTCTGGGATGAGTATCCACAGTCTATTCATGGGGATGTGGAGGTCTGAGAAAAACGTAAGTTTAGAACTTTTACAATATACCTATTTTTCTTTCTTTTCTGTAGTAAATAGCAAATTGGTTGCATCATATCTGAGTTACCTGTTTCTTCTTTCAAAGTCTTGACATTTGTAAACAGGGAGGAAGCTGAAATATTGACGCTTTTAGAAACTATCACACTCCAATCTGACTGATGGACTGCTAAGTGGCTCTACAAAATATATTCCTTCCATACACTTAAAAAATATTTTTATTATTTTTATTTTTTTATTTTTTAAAAATATTTTATTTTTATTTTATGTGTATGAGTGTATTGCCTACATGTATGTGAGTGCACCCCTGTCATGCAATGCCATGGAGGTCAGAAGAGGGCTTCGGATTCCCCTAGAACTGGAGTTAAGGAAGGTTCGTAGCTGCCATGTGGGTGCTTGGAATCAAACCCAGTCCTCTGCAAGAGCAGTCAGTGCTCTTAACCACTGGGCTCTCTTTCTAGCTCCCCTTCCCTTTATATTTTACTTACATGATTGTACCCTTGTATTCAGAGTCACAGTATCTTATAGATACAGAAACACCATCGTTCTCAGAAATAGTGATTGATTTCACTCACACATGCTGGGCAAATGCTGTACCACTGAGCTACATCTTATCTTACTTGGGTTTATTTTATGAATTGATCATTGATCATTTCTAGAGGAAGCTGGAAAGCCAAGATTAATGGAAGTGAAGACAGTTGAACAGAAATCAACGAATCACTTTGTACTATAGGCTGTATATCCAGCTACACACAGTGAAGCCTTGTTGCTCTCACATCTCTTTCATCAACTTCTTTACTACCTGGAAACTTATTTTTGTGACTTCTGCCCTGTACCAGGTTACAGAGAAGTATAGTGTTCTTTGCTCAATGTCTGGGAATTCATCATGGGTACAAGGGTTTTCCTTGATTCCTACTTACTCAGAGTAAATAGTAGTTTGAAATAAGAAACATCTATTGAAATGCACTGAAATATCAATGCCTGTGTTTTACTGGAAAATATTCAGAACAAGCAATGATTTTTAAATCTGATTGCTGCCTTCATGGATTTAATACTAACATAGCATGTAAGGATATCACAGAAAAGACTTTATGAACATCAACCAGCTTTATCCAATATTTATTAAACTTACTGTGTTGGGATTTCCATGGAGTTATTTAGCTATCAAACTACTCTAAGACAATATTTATAGTATTTTAAAATCCCAAACTCCATACAAGAAAAATTCAAGTATTATACTTTTCATGAATAGCCTTACAAATAAAATGTTTTTATGTCTTTGCACCTGATCGATTTGAAATGAAGATTAAGAGTATACACTTTTTGTTCTTTCCCATTTATGACTTAATTGAAATATAAAAATCAAGCCTTTTATATTTAATACAGCAATTTATATTCTTAAAATGTCAATCTTAGATGGAAGGAAGTCTAAGCATAATATTTTCCCTAGTTGAAAACTAATTGCAAAGGATGTAGAAGCCTTGGGTGTGAAGTATTCCCCAAAGGCTCATGTGTTAAGGGCTTTGTTGCCAACTGGTGGGCCTTAGGAAGTGATTAGACTCCGATTTTCTGACTTAAACAAGGAATTAATCCCTTGATGGATTCATAATTGGGAGAAGGTGGGGGCTGTGGAAGATGGAGCCTAATTAAAGTAGGACTGGATGCTTGTCTTTAAGTTGTATCTTGACCCCAGGCTCTTTCTTGTCAGTCTGCCTGCTTCCTATCTACCACGAGGGGGCTTACTGTGCTTGGCCATTCCATGCAGAAGTCCATAAGCCAGAGAATCAAGTGGCTTTGAACTGAAATTTCTGTAACTGTGAGCTAAAGGAAATATTTCCTCCTTTACGTTAATTCAGATTGTATGTTGCTGAAAACGATCATACACACTAATGACTGCAGTAATTTCTTCTTTATTCCATGTTTTATTTACTTATTTTAAAGAGATTTCTTCAGTACCCATCCCCTTATTCCTCCCATGGGTTAAAAAATGCAAATTTACATCAATCATGCAGTCTATATATATATTTTCATCAGTCCTGGAGCCAGGACCTGGAGCAGTGGTTCTCAAAGTAAAGCAAGTAGCAGATCACCCATGTTTGTTACTGCAGAGATATCACATCACCTCTCTTGAGGTTCTGACCCAGTAGCTGTGAACCTGACCTGAGGCCTTTTCATTCATAACCTGTTCCCAGGTGACTATGACCCATTCATCCCCAGGTGTTACTGGTACAGGGGCTGTGCTAGAAAACACACAGAGCAAGAGAATATCCAAGCTTAAAACGTCAATTTCTTCTGCTAAAACTTTGGAGTTGGGAAATGTTACCAGCTATCTTGGTGTAATGTCTGTAAGTTTGGTACCAGAGTGGCCATGGTAGTCAAATACAAATTTTGCAGATAAAAATAAATAAAATAGCCACAAGCAAAAGAGAGTCTAGCAAGAATACAAATTTAAGGGCTGGAATGATGACACAGTTGTTATGGGTGTCCTGGGGCCCTCCGGGCGACAGGGTAGAGTCGGCAAGGAGTCACGAGGCAGACTCCGGAAGTCAGGTGAGAAGCAGGCAATGTGAGCAGCTGCAGACTTGTTTGTTGCAAATATGGGGTTCCCTTATATCCCCCCTCCCGGTGTCCCATTGGTCCATTGATAGGTCATGTCTGTTCCTCATTGGCTCTATCAGATCATTTTCACGTCAGCCCTTTTTTGGCAGAACACAGGTTTGACTCAGCCAGATGTTTTTGGCGCGTTTGCAGCGAGCATGCGCTGGTTGTTCAGGCTGCACTTCCTCCTACACACACTAAGTTACTTGCTATGTAAGCAAGATGAACTCAGTTTAGATCCCCAGCACACACATAAAAAGCTGGATTAGGTGATTCGGGTCTGTAATTCAGCAATGGGAAGGTGAAGACGAGTCTCATCCAGATTGCTGGTCAGCCTGGCCAGCTTGAATTGCTGAGATTCATGTTTAGTGAGAGCTCCTGTCCCAAAAAACAAAGTGGAGAGCAACTGAAGAAAACACCCAACATCAATCTGCCCAAACACAAACACACATGCATGTACTTCCTCTATATTACCACACACATATGAGCACATATATACATACACACATGCCCAAACCCCCATAAAACTACAAAATGACCTTTTCTTCAGCATCGACTGGGGCACCACAAGCTTGGATCCACCCTTGTCTTATCTGAGAATCTTACCCTTTGATCCTTAGGCCTAAAATACCACATACACACACAGTGTCAATTATCTTCACTGTTTTCAATGAGGATATGGATGTGAATGTGCCACCTTCGGTGTTAATTCAAGTGCACCTACATTTATTCACTGTATTGGGTGGAAGGCAAAGTGGGGTCCCCAAGAATCCAGGACAGGTGCCCAGGTCAAAAGAGCACACAGATCAGTGAGCTTGTTTACACTATGATCAGCAACATTTTTGTTTAAGATTGGGTAAAAGTCCTTAGTCCATAAGTTATTCCTACAACTATTTACTACAACTATGTTGAGTGCTGGAAATCTTCAACAATCATGTTATTTAAAATAACAAATGACATAGTGTCTCTTTTTTTACACTTTAGAGTCAATCTTCACCTCTAGAATATTAGGAATTTTTTTATTGCTTCATACCCCCATCATGTACAATTTTATAATTATGAATTGTGCTTGATGACAAATGAACAAATAAGTAAATCCACCAAATATCAGTTTAAGGACAAAATGAATTTTTGGAAAGTTACTTCTTGAAGTGGTAACTAAGCATACTTGTTGCTGTCTGTTTTGCTCAGGTCTCAAAAACTAATCACATTTTCATTTTCATAGGTCTCTAAATGAAATCACCGGATATTATGTAGCAGGTCAAAACAGGTGATAATGATCAGGTCAGGGAGTTACAAAGATATTGATCACGAGGATCACCTGTGTCAGCAAATACAGAGGAAGAAGTCAACAGGCAAGAAGCCACAACATGGCAATAATACAAAACAGCAGTATGGTATTAGTCACTTTATCTGTGTATGTCAGCCCATCCAGAATCAATTGCCTCACCCTGTATCCCAGTTCAGCATGAAAGAAGCCAGAGCGGACTGCGTCCCTATTCCCTATTGGCAATTTGGGTAACCCCTTCAGAGGATGGCGTGATAAGAATAGAAGGTAGGAATTGGCTACGCAGTTAGGGTAAAAAGACCCCAGAGAAATCTAGCCAGTTTCTGGGCTAAAAGTCAAAATATCCTTGGGCCTGTTAGCAACACACTCTGTTCCAAAGGCCAAAAATGTCAAAATGTCAAAAGTATTTGGGATTGTATCTAATCCTTAAAAGATTTTAGGTTACGTCTTCAGAGGGGGGAATGTTGGAGGGGAGGGAGTGGGCATGGATTTGATTAAAATATCTTATATGCATGTATGAAATTCTCAATAAAGTTTTGTAAAAGTTAAAAAAAGAATCTCGGTGACAAACAGCTGCTTTTCTTCTCATTCCTGAAGACCTTGACATAGCTGAGGCAACTAAACCTTATCCTGTAGACCCCAATGTGTCTGTAACAGCACATCTCCTGAATATTCATTCTGAAGCTAGCCAAGCAGTTCCTGGAAATGTGTGACACACCACAGGCCTGGGCTTGCTTTATCAATGCTGTATTTACCATGGTCACAGAAAACCCCTCAGCCTTCGGCATATCTCTGAAGGAGAGAAACAGACTAGGTATGAATGTTGAGGGAACTAATTTTTGTTGAATAATATTCCAATATACTTCAAGCAGCAATGAGAAACAAGCAAGTTGCTGAAATTACTCACAAGCCCAAGATAAACTTTTTCACATATTGTTTCATAGATTACAGCACAGTTGGAATGCAGACTCATCTGAATTGCACTGTTTGGTGATGTTTTGTCATTTGCAGTTTTGTTGAAGGATTTCAGCTGTATGGAAACGTTAGCCAGGGGTCAGGTAGGGCAAAGCTCAATTATAGTAATTCAGAAGAAATGTAACATGAAAATTGTTTTAACAATTGGAAAGCCATGGAACACAAACAGATAAAGGATAGTGGTCTCTAGAGAAGAAAAAGCAAAATGATATGACACTCAAAGATCGAAAGCTTAGTCCTTGAGCTAGAGGCAATGTGCCTACGCATGACGAAATTATTCGGGGAACTCTTGTGTTTGAGCCATCAGACTGGATTTCTCCTGACCAGAGCAGAACTGACACTGGGGAGTTAGCTGACTTTGCCCAGTGGTTGAAGGACAGAATCACATACTTTACACTTTACAAACCTAGCAATTTTATACAACTATCGAACTAAAGATGAAAGAAACAAAAAAAATCTCCCTTCTCTCTTTATGACTTCTCATTTAGTCTCCTATCTCTACACACATAGATTAGCACAGTTCGTAATTCATCAGAGGATTTCTTCATGCAGGGGACAGTAGTTAACTCAGAAACTCACAACTGGTCAAAATGCAGAGAATATGTGTCTGTCAGAGTGGTCAGCCACAAATGGGACATCTATATCACACCTCTTTCCCCTCAGGGTCATCTTGGAAGAGGAAGCGGAAAGTCTGAGGAGGACTAGAGCAAACCTGTGTCATCTGGACACGTCAGAGCCTCTGCACTCATGAGCTCACAGCGGCTGTGGTTGCTGATCATTATGGCATGGAGGGGTACCCCTACCTGAGGAGCTGTTGCGAGTTGTTGGCTTCTTTGGGGAAGAAGAGTCAGTTTTCATTAAGAGTGTTGCCCTTGGTAGGTTGACCATACCCCAGTGGATGGCTGACACCCAGGAGTATATGGGCAGCACAAATTGGACTTGGTGGGTTATTTTAAAAAATAAAAGAGGACACGAAGTTGGGCGGGGTGCAGAGGTGAATCTGGAAGGAGTTAGGAGAAGTGAGTAGTAGATGAAACCCTCAAAAAATTAGCAAAACTATTACATATTCTTTCTTTTTAAAACTCATCAGAAGGTACTTGTCAAAGGAAGCCTGAGAGGTGCAAGATGCTGACATCTAAACTCTTAAAGTTAGGAATTGTGAGGTTCACAAAAGAAATAGGAGAATGATCCACACAAATGATCGTTGGTTTTTCAGTTGGAGGAAGTAGGTGATTCTGTCGGAAGACCTAGGAATGGAAACCCAGTAAGCAAAGGACAGCAATGCAAGGACAGCTTCTACTGCAGAACAGCTAGCTGAAGTAGGTTTGATCTGTGGTAAAGGTAAGTGGGCTTAAGACAGCAAAAGAATGTGTTTATGAACCTCTCTATGGGATCCTTGGAATGAGCCTTATATGGGGGTCAATGAAAAAAAGACACAAAACAAAATTAAAGAAATGAAATAGCATAGAATAAAGCAGGAAATGTCAAAGTACATCACATAGTGAGGGGTGCACTATTTCATAGAGCAAATTTTATCAACTTTGGTGAAAGATGTGTAATCCACAGGTGATCCAAGAAAACAGATATTCCTTTTGAATAAGAAACTAGTTTAGATGGACTAGTTCTACTCCATTCTTAGGTAAGGTTGCATTTTGTGACCTGCTCAGTTTCCATTAGGCTTTAACAATACTTTCTGGTACTAAACATTAATCCTCATTGAGTTTATGCAAAAAAATCAATGCCCTCTAAAGTCTTTTTTTTTCCACATCTGTTGTCATCCATAGTACAAAATACTATGTACGTCTAATTATCACCTTAATAGTGTTAAAGGATGTAAGACTCCGTTTGAGCAATAAATCCCTGCAAATTCCTAATGTTTCTTTTGCAGAATTGCATCACATCATAGAAGTCCTAAGGTCTTTAAGGCATGAGGCAACAGCTGGTTAAACTGTGTTCAAAAGCAATAAGTTTTTAAAAATATAATATTCAATTTATTTTTTGTGATGATTTGGAGTATGTATTTGAATCAGTTTTGTTTCATGATTTTGACTAATCTCCTCAAAGAAATTGTTAGACCCTTGAGGACAGAGCTATTTCCATACTCACCTTTGTCTCCTGTGATATAGTGTGATCATAGGCAAAGGGTGCTAAGGGCTCTGTGAAGGCACCTTTAATTGAATGACAGCAAAGGAACTACAAAGTTTAAATTTATAGTGATGGTCTGCAGGATTGTGCCATATACATCACATTGTTTTCTAAGTAATATGGAAATGCTTGTATTTCATGAATACTCTCCTCAGTATAAACTGTTGGTGGGGTGACTTGAAACTTTCTGGGTTTGAAGTGCATTACTATTAGCAACAAGCTATTTTAGATTTAAGGATAAAGTAGCAAATGGACAATCATTCAGTCTCAATGCTGAGCTCACCATAGTCTCCAACCCATAGAGTGTTGGCGTACTCAAGTAGCTCAACAGTTATATAAGATTTGTGTTCTGCTGAAGTGTTTGCATTCTACAAAGAAAACAATCGGGTGGGTGCGTTTGTATGAAAAGGAAGAAAACAATCTCCACTGAAATATTCAATTCTGCCTTTCTATCAAATAAAACTTTTATGGATTTGGCATAAATCCTTGAAAAGCTGGAATTTTAATAGAAATACTGATGTAGCTTTAAATATAGCACCCCTGAGCTCTGCTTCTATTACAGCAGAATTCAATGTCCTTTCTGGCAAGTGACTATTAGAACTATTGCTGATAGGATTCATTCAATATTTGAATTCTATTTGAAAATTCTGATAGAAAATGTGTTTGTCACCATATGTATTTTTCAAGTAATGAATTAACAGTTGTGATAATCAGTTTATGCTTCTGCACTTAACTTCTTGCATGAGTCTAAGCTTTAAGATATGACGTATATTTTTTTTGCCCATAATGTCAAATACTTCATATCCTGTGTGCCTTATTTAGTAAAAAGAATATTGCACTCTGTTCAGGGAACATGACCATGAGAAGAAACTTTGATAAGACAGATCACTTATGTCATGTTGGCAAAATGGGAGCAATAAGGACTGTTTTAATGTTCAATGTGAAAAATCAAAAGTGACATAAGTATGAGATTTCTTTTCAGCACATAATATACATTAGCAGTGAAAAGTAGTGTTATAAGTAAATATGAAATGTCTCCCAGGCTGGTGTGTTGAATGCTGGGTCTCCAGCTGGTATGTTGTGTGAGGTGGTGAGAGCTTTGGAAAGAGAGGGTATAGCTAGAGGAAGTGGATACTGGGCATAGCTTTGAAATCTCTCTACTTCCTGTTTAAAATGAGGTCAGCAGCCTCTGCCAGATGCTTTTGCTGAAATCCAGATAGAAAACATAAATATTTTCCTACTTTAAGTTGATCTCAGATATTTTAGTCATAGTGATGAGAAGTGCAACATATTACAAATATATATGTAATACAAATATAGTCTGTGTGAGACATATATAGTTCTTTTATGAGAATTGATTTAACCAATACATTTATTAAATGTTAATGTATCTCAACCTGTTGATCAGGGCTTTGGTTTTTATGGAAACATACATACTTTGCAATTTCAAATAATCATATGTGTGTGTGGTGTGTGTGTGCGTGTGCGTGTGTAGGTGTGTGTGCGTGTGCATAACTCTAGTAATAGCACAAGCCAATTGCCTTTATTTATACTATTGCTCTCCTGCTCAAAAATTCTTCCATCAGTCTTGCTCTTCTTCCTGTGCCTGTTTGAAGATGTGAGTGCTCAGCGTCCTATCCTAGACGCCTCTTGCCACCATGCATCACCGTCATGATGTACTCTTGCCCTTCTAGAGCTGCAACCCAAACAAACCGTTCCTTCTATAATCTGCATTGGTTATGATGTTTTATTACAACAGCAGGAAAGCAACTAATACAAAGTGTCGTCAGAAATAGATTAACATTCCTGTTTTCACTCTTTGGTCCCGCTTTTCAATATTGTCTAGTTTCTACAAGATTTCTCTCTCTCTTTCTTTTTTGTACCATTTAATTAAACATATTTGCTAAAATTAAAAACAATCAACAAATAAAAGCCACTGTTATGAACAGTGGCCTTAGTATTTTTAGCAGTCTTAGAAAGAGATTGATATATTTGAAAATTTAAGTTTAAAACCAGCTTGTGTTTATTTTAAAAGAAATTATGCGTTTTTACATTTTATCAAAATCACATTATGAATGTGCTCTTAATGCAAATCTCAGAAACCTTTACTGAGACTTTCTAGACTTCAGAAGAAAAATTTACTGGAAGTAGTATTTAGCTTTCTTCAATCATGACCCTGCTGTACCTAAGGTGAATTTTTGTGGCCAGGACAATGAAATGATTAACTAAAGTAATAGATATGCACAGAAAAAATGAATTTCTTAGTAATATTTATTAATCTAGAAAGTGTTTAAGAGTTAATTCATTTTTCCAGTAATATTATGTAAGATTCTACCTAAAATTTATTACTTCTTTTTAATGAGAAATTTAAAAAACTTAAAATGTATTTAGTTTTCTTGAAAATATAGGGAAGATATGCCGTTCCTGATTTGTGCTAGAAATAGTATTTAAATGCACTTAACTATTTGAGTAATAGTGGTATAATATCTGAAAATTGAGCTCATTAACAAACAGCACTAGATTTTATAACAATCTATGTGGCAGACTAGATCCATCCCATAGTAATAATGTGCCTAGCAAGAAGTTCCTAATTGTGATCCCAGCATATGCTCAATATTGGATATTATAAAATGAGTTTGAGACTCATAGAAGTCTGCTACAAAATGAGAATGGTGGGTAAAGAGAATGGTTGGCAAAGACGCTTGCCACCGTGCTGGAAGAGCTGAGCTAGATCCTCAGCACCCACATAGTGGAAGGAGAGAACTGGCTGCCACAAGTTGTTTTGACTTCTACACACTAAATGAATTAATTTGAATGAGTTAATTAAAAATATACCTAAAAAACAAAGAAATTATCTGCTCAACCTTAGCAAAGCAGAAATTGTCTGTCTTCTACTAAATGAATTATCTAAATTGGTTAACAAAGACACAGTCTCTAACTATGACCAATAGTCTCTCAAAATAAGAGTGATTAGTCCAAAGAAATACTAAGAATGAGCAGACAAACTTAAATGACTATTACATTATTAAACTATCAATACCATTGTGAACATCTATTTTATCACATTACTTAGTTGCAGATATTTTGGATATAATATGACATATTAAGTCTTCAAAGGATGTCACCTTTGTTTGGATAGTGTAACTGGAACACATAAATGCATGTTCACAATTTCATAAATGAGCACCGGATAGTTTCATTCTCATCAGATTTTAGCACTCTGAAACTATAAAATATAATAAGTCTAAAGCTTCATTATTTTCATACATTTTCAGAAACACAAAAAGTTGAGTTTCAGGACTGATTTAAAGATGTACTAAACATTAAATGCTACATACTTACAATTTGAAGATTTGTTACACTGTATTTATTTGGTGTGTGTGTGTGTGTGTGTGTGTGTGTGTGTGTGTAAATGAGTGGCCAGCTTGTGGGAGTCAGTTCAGTTCCTCCACCATGTGGGACGGGGAAATGGAACTCAGGTCATCTGGCTTGGTAGCAGGCTACCAAGCCATCTTGGTAGCCACCCATGCTTGTGATTTGATTTGAAGGTTTTGCCTATCATTTATTCTTTCGGGAATTTCGTATCATTTTACAAACATTTCCAATCACAATAGACTCATGCATTATGAAATGTTCACTATTTACTAGACCAATTTGTTTTGCAATGTTTTAGAGTGGTTGTTGGCAATAATAATAAAGATGGCTAATCTTTTCTAAAATAATAAAAGAGATTTTCTGATTTATGTAAACAAAAGATTTAATGTAGTGTTTGAAATACCATTGTCTTCATAGTTCTTGATTTAGAGACAAAATGCTCTTCTTAGGAAAGAGGACTCTTCTGATAGTCCACTCTGCCTCTGATTCTGTCATCCTGGGGATGTTTCCCATCATAGTATCAAGGTGATTTCTAGCAGCTCACAGGATTGCAGGTGTCCTTTGTAAGGCTAACCTAGAAACATTCTTGAAAAACTTCAAATACAGAGTTGGAATGGATCACTGTGAGGTGAATGTCTCAACCTACACCAATAACTGGCAAATGGATGTACTTATTAGCTTAGCCTAAGTCATACTTCTACCATGCTTTACAATAGGTATAGTGAATTTATGTGGGACGACACAGATTGGTGAGACAATATTGTGAAGTTTCAATGGAAGTGTGTACTTTTGAGGTAGAAAAATACATAGAGCTAGAGGTACATGTAGATTTGATACAACACCGGTAAAAGCTAATGCCACAGGGCATACATCCCAGCATTTAGGATACAGAAGCAAGAGGATCAGGAGTTCAAGGTCAGCTTTGGCTGCATAATAGGTTCAAGGCATGCCTGGGCTATGTGAAACTCTATTTTAAAATGGCCAAAAAGAAAAAAATATGTTTGTATTAATTCAGAAAAGGTGTTATTTCATTAAATGATGTAGGTGTAAATAGTATTACTAGTATTTACTCACTAATGGCTGCCAAAATATCTCCTATTTGCTGTGAAAATGGCAGCTCAAGAATGGCCAGCCTCTTTCTCATTTTATGAGTAAAATGCATACTTTACACTGAGTTCTCCTTTTTGAAGAATTTCTGAGAGTGTTCCAGCAGTGCTTGAATATTCCCGAAAAAAATCCTGGTTTTCCTTTTCCACTTCATTAGGCTCTGAGTTCTGCTCTGCCTAGAATATTGTGACTTTTCTTCAATTCATTGAATTCAGTGTTCAGTCCAGAATATTGCTCCCCAGATCCTGATACAGCAGGTTGTTCATGTCAGGACTAGGCACAGAAGTTGTTCCTGAGAGAAGATTTCTTGGTTATCTTGTTTAAAAGATGTCTCCATCATCCCTTACTTTGTAATTCTGATGACACTAATTGATATCTGAATTTTTTTAATTTTTTAATTGCTGATCATCTCTTCCATTGGTTTCTTCTGTTAACTTTAGTAAGACTTTTTTCTCTTTTACTAAAGAAAATGCTCACCTATCATTTCTTATACCTAGAACCATGCCTGGCATATAGTGGATATCAAACACATTTGAAGAATGAACAAGTAAATATGTCATCCATGAATGTCATTTATTTCTCTCTTGTATCTCCAGTGTGAGCATGCACTTTCCATTAATGCTCCACTGAGAATGCTGACAATTCAAGATGATAGATAACTCCTATTAGATATGTGAATGTCAAAGTCCCAATGTATGTCCTAAACCAGACCCATTAGGAGATTCCAAAAGGGGGGAAAAAAAAAACACTGGGGATAGAAAGGTTCACACAGGGAGCATAGGGAAGATTCAAAGTCTGTGTGAAAATGCTGAAAGGAAACCTGCTACTTTGTAAGCTAATTAAAAATAGCAATAATAATAAAATTACAGCTCCATTCCAGCTTCCAGTCTGGCTGAGCAGTATTACTGGCTAACTTCTCTCTCCTTATTCTTGTGCTAAAGGAAGGTCCTTGCACATGACAAATCTCCCCTCCAGGTATTGAGAGCACATTTATTTTCACAGCCCAAGACCCTCCCATTAACCTTCTGTTTCAAGATTGACCCTTTCTAGGAAAATCTTATAAATATTTTCATTTCTTTCAAGGAAAGTTGCACCTTCAACTACTGAGATGCAGTCTGAATCCACGTCTTACAAACAGTTCCACTGGAACAAAACAGTTTTATTTATCTCAACCTTCTTTACAACAAACATATTATATGTTTTGGATAGGAAAGATACAGATCTTTTGATAGGAAAGATCTAAGGTGTAATATAACAGTCCAATGTGTAGCCAAGCCCCCCACTTTTTTTGCAGTGGAAAACAGAAAAAATGATGAGCTTTTCTTTTTCAAATTCAAGTTAATTGCACGTTTAGATCTCCTCTTAAGCCCTTAGAGGTTTCTGCTGTCTGGTGACTGCTGCTTTCATAAGAATCTCCCCGAAGGGCTTACTATAATTTTCAGAGACAGCACATTCTGAATCGTTACTTGGAAATTCCGCTATGGGAGGCACAATCCACAGACGTGCACTGTGCTGGTGACACAGCCCACTCCTTCCCTGCATTATTTCACAGGACAGCTGCTCCCTTGGAGTCACAGCACTGCTCTGTGTCTTCTAAATTAAAAACACATGTTCAGTGGTGGTTTTCCTAGGACAGTAAAATATCCTCCCTAAAAGTAGAAATGTCTCCTGCAAGTGGAAATCAAAAAATTTCTGTGATGCTTTAGATAGACATATTTGCTTAGTACTAAGTGTCCTGCTACTCTAACTTTGTCCATGCTGGCTTTAGAGTTCAGAAAAATTAGTACAAAGTTTGACTCTAAGGCCACGTGCAAGTATCTGATGCACCTGTCTCAGGCAGGCATCTTCAGTAGTGAAAGGTTTGCCGAAAAAGGCTTTTTATCACTCATTTTCTGTCACTCATCCTGTTCCTATGTTGTGATTTGCTGTTTATACCAGTAATTGTGACATTCTTAAGTGTAATGCAGGCCTAAATAAAAGTGTCTAATAGAAATTCTCACACACACAAGAGAACAAATATATAGGATCAATTCCTCTGTTCTCCAACAGGAACGGGGGAGCCATGTCACAATGTGAGCTCTAGTTATCTAACATAGAATCAGATGTTTGCAATCATGCAATAGGGTTATGGTCCTCTCATAGCAGAAGAAAAAAAAAAAACAGGACCATTTCATGCATAGAAGCAATGATTTTCAAAACTGATTGGACTTAAGTAAAAAGATAAGAGGTGCTGTTCATCACTTTTAATTTCTCTAGTGGAAATACAAATGGTTTTCCACTTATTAATGGTGGACCAGAAAAAATGCTGGTTAAACATGGGGGCAGTTTCAAGAATAGTCCTTCTCCCAGGCTTTTAATGATCAAGGCCAGATACTTGAACTTAAGAGTTTTCTAACCTTTAGGGCAAAAGGTCTTGAGAAAGACCAGCCCATGTTAAGGGCTTAATGGAGAGAAGTAGAGACATTTGACAAAGAGAATTCATTTAAGTAGCACTTTAATGAAGTGAGACTTTGGCAGGAGGCGCTGAGAGGCTGACAAGTCAAAGGTTGAGGTGGTAATGGACTGGTTGTCTCTTGAATTATTGGGACTTCAGTTTGAATGATTTAGTAAAAGATATACTTAAGGCCATTATGAATAGAGCACTTGAAGGTGTCATTATCTAAGTCCTCTCAGCTCCACTGCTTGATTATGCATTTCTAGAAATTGTCACTCTTCTCTCTTACTGCCTTGCCCCTTACTGCTTACATAGACTGTTATAGCGTTACCTTCCAAATTAGCATTCACATACCATTGTTCCTAAACACAGTCCACATTCCAAATCTCACACAGAATTATATTTTTAAAATACAATCAATTAAAACAAAATATAGCTGATGAGAAGGTAAACCTCTTCTGCTTTAGATAACAACCACATGGCAATATCTATCAAAATCAAAGTTCACACAGCACTCAGCAAGCAATTCCATTTTAAAGTAGTTATCTAATTAATAGCTATTCTCACCCATGCAAAATCACAAATGTACAAGAATGGGAGTTCCAATGCATTATAGTTGGAAAAGATTTTTTTTACAGATTTTTTATAGATTTTTTTGTGTGTATTTCATACAGAACATCCCAAACAATCTTATTCATCTTTTACCCACATCCCAGATGGCTCCCTCCCATAGCCTCTACCACCCCCAATTGGAGTCCATATACTCTATCATCCCTGTTACTGTCCACTGTATTTTCAGTGCCCCTAGCCATTACCCAGTGCTAGTCCATCCACTGAATCTACTCAGCCTATTTGACTTCATTATTTTTGGAAGATCAGCTCTTCCTCAACTAGCAGCAATCAGTTGCCAATATTCCTTTAGATAAGATTGGGATCTGCTGTTCATTTTCCTAGTTCTATGCTGGGTTACTGCCTGGGAGTCTCTTGGGCAACCCTGGCCAATAACTGAAAGGAAGTCATCTCCTGTCTGGCATTGTTTCTTGTTATGTAGCCTTTAGCTATACACATGGACTCTTAAAAAATTATACCGATCACTTTAATCTTTAGTTATACTTTCCTTTTGGGTATTTAAGACCATACAATTGCTCCAGATTAACCAATTTATTTTTACTCTTAAGGTCGTTTGAGCATCTGCTCTTCAGGGGTCACATGGGCTTGGGAAGAGCCCTGGCTCCTTTCTTTGACCAGTTCAATCTATGTGAAGATAAGTCAAATGTCCTACTCGATCATGGCTGGCTTCACTTGGAAACATAGAGGAAATGTTTCCTCTGTGTTGACCCTCATCTTTGTAGACAGGACACTGGTTCAACTCCATCTGGTGGGGTTTCCACAGCCTCCTTGATCAAGATGACAGGAGACTCACCACAGTTACAGGACATTTTGAGAGATGCTCCATAGTCCCCTGGAATTTAGTTGACCTTGGAGAGCAAGGAGCAAAAACTGTCCTTTGACCATATTAGTATAGGCCACAAACTATGGCTGCTAAGTATCCAAGAAGGTTAGTTCCACTAGTCTGGTACTTTTAATTGCCATGTCCTATGTAGACAAAGCTTAGGCAAAAACCAAACATTCTCCAATAAACCTTGGCTAAACATATATTATGTTTCTTGAGCTAGTAGAATGTATAATTTGTCATTATGATGTTGGACTAATATGGTTCCCTCTGGTTTTTTAAAACTAGCTAGGCATTATTTATCTCTCTCATTGTCTAATCCTTCCACCCTGGTGTCCCCATTTTTGCCATTTCTCCTTTAATAATACCCTTCTCCTAGGATCCTACTTCTCTTGAGCTCCTTCTTTCCCTTTATCTCCAAGTTTCCTTGAATAACCCTTCCTCCCCCTCCCATTAAAATAATCCCATTTTTATCCATAGCTCACTTATTAACACCTGTTTCCTACTGTTCTTCTCTTTCAGCTTCTTTCTTTTCCTTTACCTCTCTGGTTCCTTTCCATTATCCTGGTTCTTGTAGTTATGTCTGGATACACACTCTCACTTATAAGGATCTGGTGCTAGGATCCACATATAAGGAAGAACATATGTCGTTTCTTTTTCTGAGAATGTTACTTCACTTAGTATAACAATTTTTAGTTACATCCATTTACCTGCAAATTTCATGATTTCATCTTTCTTTACTGCTGAGTAGAACGCCATCATATAAATGAACCACGTTCTCATTATCCACTTGTCAGTTGAGGGACATTTAGGTTGTTTCCACCTCTTAGCTATTATGAAAAGAGCAGCAACAAACACGGATATAAAAGTGTCTCTGCAATAGGATGAGTTCCTTGGTGTATACCAAGAAGTGGTATAACTGGGTAAAATGGGAGGTTCGTTTGTGGCTTTTTAAGAGTTCTCCACACTGCTTTCCATAGGGGTTGAACAAATTTGCAATTCCACCAGCAGTGGATGAGCATTCACCTTTCCCCACATCCTCTCCAACATTTGGTATTATTTGTTCCCTTGATCTTAGCCAGTCTGACTGGGATAAGATGGAATCTCTTTTGAAATAAATAATTTATTGAGAATTTCATACATGCATATAAGGTGTTTTGATCAAATTCATGCCCTCTTCCTCCCCTCCAACTCCTCCTATATCTCCCCATCACTTTTTTCTGATAACTTCATGTGCTCGTTCTTCTTCTTTGATTTGTTTCTTTTATGGGGCTTTTGGCTACTCTAATATTCCCACCTCTGAAGAGATAAACCTAAAATCTTTTAAGGGTTAGATAAAAGCTCCCAAATATTTTTGACATTTTTGGCCTTTGGAATGGAGTATATTGCTAAGAGGCCCAGAACATTCTGAGTTTTAGCCAAGGGACTAGTTACTTTTCTTTGGGGTATTTTTACCCTAATTTCCTACCTCCTATTCTTATCACACTATCCTCTGAAGAGGTTACCCAAATTGCCAATAGGGAATTGGGATGCAGACAACACTGGCTTCTTCCATGCTGAACAAGGACACAGGATGAGACAATTGGAGTACCCCTTCAGTGGGTCTAATTAAAAGTCTCCCAAATTGCATAACTCTTATCTCTAGGGGAAAAGAAAGTCCTTGAATAATGAATAGCAGGTGTGAAGGAGAAGTAAAGGCAAGAGTAATCAGCATTACAAACTCTAGACAGGGAACTAGAAAAAAAGTCAGAACAGGGCAATTTTCAAATGTTCATAGGAGAGTCCATTTGAATTTCTTGACAAGAGCTTCCAAAAGCATCCCTCTATTGGGTTCTTCCTCATTTTTCTTTTGTCTTCCCATGCTGGACTCTAGAGTGATGTTCAGAATTTGCTTTCAGGTATTTTGATAGCTCTTGGAGTGGTTAGAATCAGTGTCATTTCCCTCTCAAAGGCTTCTAGATAGGGGGAGAAAACAAATTTATCCATCATTTTAGAACATTAGCTGGTTGTCTCCCTTAGCTACATGTGGGTTCTACATTATTGGAGACCAAGATTTGAAGTCTTGCATTGAGCAGCACTTTCTGGTTAGGAACAAAATCATCAATGAGAAATAATTGTCTAAATAACTTTTTATATGGACTTAAGCCTAATGTCTGGGATGTTTAATCCCTTGAACTCTTAAATAAATATAATGTTAACTTTACTGTTTGGTTATACTTTCCTTTTGGGTATTTAAGACCATACAGTTGGACCAAATATATCAATTCATTTTTACACTTAAGGTCATTTGAGGATCTGTTCCTCAGGGGTCACATGGACTTGGGAGGAGCTCCTAGCTCTTTTCACCAGTTCCATCTATGTGAAGATAGGTCAAAGGTCCTGCTCGACCATGTCTGGCTTCACTTGGAAGCATGGAGGAAATGTTCCCTCTGAGTTGACCCTCCTCTTTGTAGACTGGACACTGGTTCAAGTACATTTCATGGGGTCTCCATGTCCTCCCTGAACAAGAGGACAGGTGACTCACCACATTTACAGGACAATTTGAGAGATGTTCCATAGTCCCCTGGAACTTGGTTGACCTTGGAGAGCAAGGGGCAAAAAACTGTCCTTTAAGTCCCTCTGACCACATTAGTATATGCCTCAAACTATGGCTGTTAAACATCCAATAAGTTTAGTTCCACCAGTCTTTTAATTATCATGAGCTATGTAGATGAGGCATAGGTAAAAAAACAAATATTCTCAGATAAACCTTGACTAGATATCTATTTTGTTCCTTAAACTAGTTGACCAAACTATGACCATAGAAAGTTTAAGATTATGTGTATATTATTTTTGTCTCATCCTTTATATATCATAACAAACCTACAAAGACCTTCACCACTTGCTTAGGCTTTCTCATCTTTTATGTCTATTTTGGAAAATACCTCCATTGTCATATCCTTTTAACATCTTTTACATTCAAATTTTCTTTTTTTAAAATAATTATGATATATAATAGCATTAACAAATAAATTTTCCATCTGTTGTAAGACTTCTTTTCCTGAGGATGCTAAGAAATGCTTATTCCCTTTTAAGTTTCTAGTGCCAAGCCAATGTTTGATTTAAGTTTTACTGAGGAACCAGTGAATTTATTGAGCTTACTTACAGAGATAACTGAGGGGTTACTGAGGTGTATGTATGACCTGAGGTTATGCACACTGGAAAGCCTTTACTCTGCATGGGTCATGCCTTCTCTTCCCAGCCTTCCCCAGATTGTATACTTTAGCCCTCCTCTAATCCAGGAGGCCATGTGTGATAAGGGCCAAAGTACATACAGTTGGCTGGGAAAATATGCTGAATACCCTAGTGAGGGTCCAATGACCCTGCTTGGTCCTCCTTTAATGAATGTGCATAACCGTCAGCAAGCCCAGTTGTGACGATATTTAGCGATCAGGCTCAGCTGAAGTCATGATGATGGTAGTTATTTCATGCAGAAGGGACTGCTCTATAGCACCATCTAATTAAAAGGACCTGGAATTTAAAAGGATTTGGTGCTAGGATCCACATATGAGGGAGAATACATGCCATTTGTTCTTCTGAGTCTGTTACTTCACTAGTGTAACAGTTGCTAGATCCATCCATTTACCTTCAAATTTCATTATTTCATCTTTCTTCACTGCTGAATAGATCTCCATTCTGAAAATATAACACATATTTTAACCACTCGACAGTTGATAGGAACTTAGGCTGCTTCCATCTCTTAGCTATTGTGAGAAAAGCAGCAACAAACATGGTTATACAAATATCTCTACAATAAGATGAGTTCTTTGTATATATGCCAAGGACTGGTATAACCGGATCACATGGTAGGTTCATTTTTAGTTTTTTAAGAGTTCTCCACAGTTTTCCATAGAGGTTGCAAGAGTTTGCAATCCCACCAGCAGTGAACGAGATTTCCCCTTTCTCCATATCCTCACCAGCATTTAGCATCATTTCTTCTCTTGATCCTAGACAGTCTGATTGGGGTAAGGTGATTCCTTAGGGTGTTTTTTTTTTTTTTTTGCATTTCCCTAATTACTAATGATGTTGAACACTTTTTGAGATGTTTCTTAGCCATCTTTATTTCTTCCTTTGCGAACTCTTTAGATCTTTAACCCATCTTTTAATTGGGTCATTTGGTTTCTTGATTTTTTTTGTTTTTTGAGATCTTTATATATTCTGGATGTTAAGCTTCTGTCAGAGCTGTCATTGGTGAAGATTTTTTCCCACTCTGTGGGTTTCTCTCTTCACTTTTTCTTTTATGTACCGAAGCTTTTTAGTTTAATGAGGTCCCACTTGTTGATTGCTGACCTTAATTCCTGAGCAGCTTCTGTCCGATTCAGAAAATCCTTTCCTATACCTGTATCTTGTAAGTTACTGCCAATATGTTATTCTAATAGTTTCAGGGTTTCCTGTTTTACATTGGGGTCTTTGATCCATTTAGAGTTGTCTTTTGTGCAAGGCAAAAGATAAGGATCTAGTTTTATTCTTATACGGATGGAGATCCAGTTTGGCCAGCACCATTTGTTGACGATGCTGTCTTTCCTCCATGGTGTGTTCTTGGCACCTTTGTCAAAGATCAGGTGGCTGAAATTGTGTGTACTCAGGTTTGGATCTTCAATGATGTTCTATTGATCTATGTGTCTATTTTGTGCCAGTACCATGCTGTTTTTATGACTATATTTCTGTAGTATATTTTGAGATCTGGTATAGTAATCCCCCCATCATTCCTCTTTGTGCTCAGGGTTGCTTTGACTATCCAAGGTCTATTGTGCTTCCATATGAACTTAAGGATGTTTTATTTTCAAAATCTGTGAAGTACATCATGGGATTTTGATTGGGATTATGTTGTATCTATATATTGCATTTGGTATGATGGTCATTTTCACAATATTAATTTTTCAAATCCATGAGCATCAAGAAAAAAATCTTAAAGTGTTTTAATTTGCATATCTTTAATTACTAATCATGCTGAACACATTTTAAGATGCTTCTTAGCCATCTTTATTTGCTCTTTTGAGAACTCACTGTTCAGCTCCTTAGCCCATCTTTTCATTGGGTTACTTCCTTTCTTGATTCTTTGTTTTTTGAGTTCCTTATATATTCTGAATGTTAAACCTCTGTTAGGTGTGTTGCTCATGAGGATTTTCTCCCCACTGTGGGTTTTCTCTTCACTTCCTTGGTTGCTTCTTTTGATGTGCAGAAAATTTTAATGAAGTCCCATTTGTTGATTCTTGACCTTGTCCTGAACAATAGATAATCCTTTCCTCTAGTGATGCAGAGGCAGGTGGAGCTCTGTGACTTCAAGGCCAGCCTGGTCTACATAGGAGTTCCAGGACAGCTGGGGCTACAGGAAGATCCTGTCCCCAAAAGACAAAAAAAAAAAAAATAAAAATAAATAAATAAATAAAATCCTTTCCAACACCTATCTTGTATGTTATTGCCAATGTTTTCTTCTAACAGTTTCAGAATTTCAAGCTTCACACTGAGGTCTTTGATCGATTTAGAGTCGGCTTTTGTGCAAGGTGAAAGATAGGGGTTTAGTTTAATTTTTTCAAAGGGGGAGATCCAGTTTTTCCAGGACCATTTGATGAACATGATGTCTTTCCTCCAATGAATGTTCTTGGCCCCTTTGTCAAATATCAAGTGGCTGAAATTGCATGTACTCATATTTGGGTCTTCAATTTTGTTCCATTGATCTACGGGTCTATTTTTGTGCCAGTACCATGTTGTTTCTATGACTATGGATATGCAATACAGTTTAAAATGTGGTATAGTAATCCCCCCGGCATTACTCTTAGTGCTCAGGGTTGCTTTGGCTATCCAAGGTCTGTTGTGCTTCCATATGAATCTTGGGATAGTTTTTTCCAATTCTGTGAAAAATGTCATGGGGATTTTGATTGGCATTGCCTTGAATCGCTTTTGGTAGGATGGTCATTTTCACAATATTACTTCTTCCAATCAATGAGCATGGGAGGTCCTTCCATCTTCTGATGTCTTCCTCAATATCTTTCTTTAAAGAGTTAAAATTTTCATTGTGGAGGTCTTTAATGTCTTTGGTCAGGTTTATTCTGAAATATTTTATTTCTTTTGCAGCTATTGTGAAGGGGAGTGTTTCCATGTGCTCTTTCTCTGGTTGCTTCTTATTGGTATATAGAAAGGCTACAGTCTTTTGTAGGTTAATTTTGTAACCTGCCACTTTACTGAACGTGTTAATAATTTCTAGGAGTTTGCACGTGGAATTTCTAGTGTCTCTTAAATATAATATCATATCATCTGCAAAAAAGGATAATTTGATCTCTTCTTTTCCAATTATTACTCCTTTAATTTCTTTCTCTTGTCTTATTACTCTTGCAAGAATTTCAAGCACTATGTTAAAGAGCAGTGGAGATAGTGCACAGCCTTGTCTGGTTCCTGAATTCAATGGGAATGCTTCCATTTTTCTTCATTTGAATTGATGTTGACTGTGGGTTTGTATATATGGCTTTAATTATGTTGAGATATGTTCCCTCCCATCCAATTCCCTCTAGGACTTTTAACAGAAATTCATGTTGAATTCTGTCAAAGGCCTTCTCTGCATCTATTGAGATGACCATGTGGTTCTTGAGCCCATTTATATGATTTATGATGTTTATTGACTTACATATATTGAACCATTCCTGCATCTCTGGAATAAAGCCAACTTGATCAAGGTAGATGATCTTTTTGATATATGTGGTTTGCAAGTATTTTGTTGAGAATTTTTGCATCTATGTAAAGATATGAGTGTATAGTTTTCTTTTTTGCTTATTTACCTTGCTTTGGTATTATGTTCATGGTGGCTTCATAGAAGGAATTTGGAAGTTCTCCCTCCATTTCTTCTTTTATTTCTTTATTTCTTTTAATTATTTATTTATTAACCACATACTTAGAAGAAGCATTTCATTACAATAACATTGACATATTTAATATGTCAGAGCTAAGATGCATCTCTTTCAAAATTGGCCATAAATTTTTAGGTTTACAGTTGAATTATTACAGTTATACAATATTGTACTCAGCATAAACCCTATAAGACATAAAATTAAATGAGGTCTTAACCTTTAAAAAAGATCTCCATTTCATTATTAAAACACACAATTTCATACAGAAAAATTCATTTTTAATGGAATTGACATTAAGATGCTTGCACATGCATTTCTAATCTCTATATATCTGATTATTATTGGTCACAGTGGGTTACTTTCCGAGCTCCTTGGCATCTGAGCATGGATATAAAGTCAACAGGTAGATTTCAATGGTAGTGTTTTTCATATCTACTAATTATTAAGGAGCAAATTTTTATACTTTGAAGAATTTTTTTAATCATTATTTTTAAATTTTTCAATAACTACATGATTAGAAGTATTTCAATACAGCTTTAACATATTCAGTAACACACTCCAGAGCAAGAGTACATCTCTTTCACAACTGGGTGAAAGTTTCTAGGTTCACAGTTGAATTAATACTCATTAAACATTATTGAATTCAGTATAAGCCCTGTTAGATGTAAAATTAAATGAGATTTTTAATCTTTAAAAATATCTCCATTTCATTTTAGAATACATTGTTCCTTGCAGAAAGACTCATTGTTTTTGCTACTAACTCTGAGATGTTGGCACATGTATATCTAATTTGTATGTATCTGATAATAACCAGTCCTAATCAGTTGCACTTGGATCCTTGGTGCCTGTGTATGTCTATAAAGTCATTCAGTATATTTCAACGGTAATTTTTATCACCTCTACAAATTAGCATGATGTAAATTTCTATGTTTCCTCCTCAAATGTAATAAATTATTTAAAATTTGTGTGTGTGTGTGTGTGTATCACACAGAACATCCCAAACCATCTTATTCGACTATACACCCACTTCCCAGATGGCACCCTCCCATAGCCTCCCTCCCGCTACTAGAGCCCTTATACTCTGATATCCCTGCTACTGTCTGCTGTGTTGTTGGCAATCCCAGCCCTTCCCCACTATTTGCCCTTCTGGTGAATCTAGTCAGCCTATCTAGAGGTCTTTGTTTTAGGAAGGCCAGCTGTTCCTCATTTAGCAGTAATCAGTTGTCAATATTCCTTTAGATAAGATTGAGGTCTACTGTGATTTTCCAGGTTCTATGCCGGGTTAGTATCTGGGAGTCCCTTTGGACACTCTGGCCAAACACTCAAATGAAGGTATCGCCTGTCTGGCATTGATGCTTGTTATGTAGCCTTTAGCTATACATATGGACTCTTAAAATTTTATATTGGACCCTTTAATCTTTGGTTATACTTTCCTTTTGGGTGTTTAAGCCATACAAGTTGGCCCAGATAAACCAATTTAGTTTTACTCTTAAGGGCGTTTGAGGATCTATTCCTCAGGGGTCACATGGCCTTTGTAGGAGCCTCTGGCTCCTTTCTTTTACCAGTTCAGCCTATGTGAAGATAAGACAAAGGTCCTGCTTGACCATGGTTGGCTTCGCTTGGAAGCATGTAGGAAATGATTCCTCTGTGTAGACCCTCCTCTTTGTAGACTGGACAGTGGTTAAAGTCCATCTGGTAGGGTCTCCTCGGCTTCCTTGATCAAGAGGACAGGTGACCCACCACAATTACAGGACATTTTGAGAGATGCTCATAGTCCCCTGGAAATGGTTGACCTAGGAGGGCAAAGAGCAAAAAGTGTCCTTTATGCCCCTCTGACCAAATTATTATAGGCCTCAAAGTATGTCTGTTAAACATCAAAGATGTTTAGTTCCACCAGTCTGGTACTTTTGATTACTGTGTGTCATGTAGATAAATCTTAGGCAAAGACCAATTGTTCTCAGATAAACCTTACCTAGACATATGTTTCTTGATCTGCTATGTATAGTGTGTCAGTAGGTTGTAGGAGTAATATGGTTCCCTCTGGTTTTCAAAACTAGCTAGGAATTATTTATATGTCGCATTATCTCATACCTCCATCATGGTTTTCCCACTTAAGGTGCCCCCATTTCCCCTTTTTCTCCCTTAATGAAAACTTTCTCTTATGGTGTTACCTCTCTTGAGATCCTTCTTTCACTTTATCCGCCAGGTTCCTTGTATACCCATCCCTCCCCCCTCCCTTAAACTAACCCAATTTTTATCCATATCTCCCCCATTAAGGCCTGTTTCCTATTGTTCTTCTCTTCTAAGTTCTTTCTTTTCTTTTACCTCCCTGTTTGCTTTCCATTATATTGGTTCCTGTAGTTACGTCTAGATACATACTCACTTATCAGGGTTTGGTTCTAGATTCCACATATAAGGAAGCACATATGTTGATTTTTTGTCTGTGTGCATCTGTGTTACTTCACTTTCTAGTTCCATCCATTTATCTGCAAATTTCATGATTTCATCTTTCTTTACTGCTGAGTAAAACTCCATCGTATAAAGGAACCTCATTTTCATTATACACTTATCAATTGAGGGACACTTAGGTTGCTTCCATCTCTCAGCTATTGTGAAAAGAGCAGCAACAAACATGGATATACAAGTGTCTCTGCAATAGAATGAGTTCTTTGGGTATATGCCAAGGAGTGGTATAGCTGGTCATATGGTCGGTTCATTTGTAGTTTTTTAAGAATTTTCCACACTGCTTTCCGTAGGGGTTGGACAAGTTGGCATCCCCACCAGCAGTGGATAAGTGTTCCCCTTTCCCCACATCCTCTCCAACATTTGGTATCATTTGTTCTCTTGATCTTAACCAGTCTGACTGGGGTAAGTTGAAATTTTAAAGTGGTTTTAATTTGTATTTCCCTAATTATTCATAATGTTGAACATCTTTTAAGATGTTTCATAGCCATCTTCATCTTTTGAGAACTCTCTGTTCAGCTCCTTAGCCCATCTTTTAATTCAGTTGCTTCTTGTCTTGATTCTCTGTTTTTTGAATTCCTTATATATTCTGGATATTAAACCTCTATCAGATGTATCGCTGGTGAAGATTTTCTCCCATTCTGTGGGTTTTCTATTTGCTTCCCTGTTTGCCTCCTTTGATGCACAGAAGCTTTTTAGTTTAATAAGGTCCCATTTGTTAATTCTTGCTCTTGCTTCCTGAGGAATTGATGTCCGGTTTAGAAAATCCTTTCCTACACCTATATCTTGTAGGTTTTACCAAATGTTTTCCTCTAACAGTTTCAGAGATTCAACGTTACATTGAGGTCTTTGATCCATTTGGAATTAACTTTTGTTCAGGGTGAAAGATAGGGGTTCAGTTTCATTTTTCTACAGGTGAAGATCCAGTTTTGCCATCACTATTTGCTGAATATGCTGTCTTTCCTCCAGTGAATATTCTTGGCCCCTTTGTCAAATATCAGGTGACTGAAATTGCATTTACACGTATTTGGGTCTTCAGTTTGGTTTCATTGATCTACAGGTCTATTTTTGTGACAGTGCCATGTTGTTTTTATGACTATAGCTCTGTAATAAAGCTTAAAATGTGGTATAATCCCCGCAGCAATACTCTTAGTGCGCAGGGTTGTTTTAGCTCTCTGAATTCTTTTGCGCTTTCATATGAATCTGAGGATGTTTTTTTCCAATTCTGTGAAAAATGTCATGGGGATTTTGATTGGCATTGCATTGAATCTATAAATGACTTTTGATAGGATGGTCATTTTCACAATACTAATTCTTCCAATCCATTAGCATGGGAGGTCCTTCCATCTTCTGATGTTTTCCTCAATCTCTTTCTTCAATGATTTAAAATTTTCATTGTAGAGCTCTTTAATGTCTTTGGTCAGGTTTATTCTGAGATTTTTTTTTTTGGAAGCTATTGTGAAGGGGAGTGTTTCTGTGTGCTCTTTCTGTGATTGCTTGTTATTGGTATATAGAAAGCTACAGACTTGCATGGTCGTTCCATAAGGCTTTACACCTATGCTCAAGCATATTTTTCATATCTCTATAATTATAGGTTGGTAAGGGCAAAGGACAGCGGGTCCTTGTTTGCAGAGACATACCTGGCAAGATCTGGAGGTGGGGCAACAGCTAACTGAACCAGAGAAATATGAGTTTTAACAAAATTATCAAGACCCTTAACAATGCAGGGTCCAAAAATCAGGAGTTAACAGCAATGATGGCACACATAATAAGGAACACAGACAAAGGTTTTCCTCTGGTTTGAGGACTTAGCTTAGCTAATGTCTCTGTTTGCTGAGAGAGATGTTCAAGGTCTCCCCAGGTTGGTGGCTTTTGTGGAGGGCTTCAGCATTGGATCAGTCTCTCAGTGGTTGAGAGGTGCACTGCTTCCTCCAGGGTCAGGGCTGCCATCTCTGGGGTCAGTGGGTGTGGAGGGAGGTTTTCCATTGCAGGCAATTCTGATGTTCCAGCTGGGATCAAAATGGGGGCTGGAACATTATCTGGAAAGACACAAGCATAGCCTCGCCCTCGTGTTAACAATAGGTGTGGACCTTTCCATTCACTTGTTAGAGGGTCCTTCCATCTCACTATGGGGGAAGGTGTGGGCTGAGTGAATGCCCCCCGATGCTTTATTGCTGGTGGGAGGTCATTAGAGTCAAATTTTAGAATATTTAATACAAATAGAGCTTGTTGTATAACAAAATTGGTGTCGTTACAGCGGGGGCCTTTATCATTGTCTTCCCCTGTTTTCTGTATTTGTTTAATACAGAAGTGTTTGGTGGAAATGTTCAACAATCCTTTGACCCTGAGGATTGTAAGGGATACCAGTAATATGCCTAATATTCCAGTGAGAGCAAAAATGGATGAAGGTAGCAGAAACATAACAAGGGCCATTATCTGTTTTTATTTGCCAAGGAATTCCCATAAGGACCATGCCATATTTGATAGCCCTTATGGCATGAGAAGCCATCTCACCAGAGGAGGCCAATACAAATTGGACACTGGAATAAGTGTCAATAATAATGATGGATATACTTGAGCTTGCCAAAAGGAAAAAAACGAGTGATGTCCATTTGCCATATCTTGTTGGGGCCAAAGCCTCTAGGGAGAGTTACGGCAGGTTGTAAAGCTCCCAAAGGTAGAAGAGGGGCACAAGAGGAGCAGGCATGAACCAAATGCTTGCAGCTCTGCATTGGTAGAGTGGGTAGAAGCCTATGTATATTTTGGGGAGAAAGATGAAAACGGGCATGTAAGTCTCTAGTTTTACGGTGGAGTCTAGGGTGGTGCTCAGGGCCAGTTTGTCAATGGCAGCACTGCCTTCTGCCAGAAGACCTGGGAGATTGGTATGAGAGCGCAAGTGTTGAATATACCAAGGGGCAGAGCACTGCTCGAGTAACAGTTGTAATGAGGAGAGCAACAAATCAAGGGGGCTCTGGCAGGGCCAGAAAGCTGCAAAGGTCAGATGTTGTAGAGTCTGAACTACATAAGCACTGTCAGAAAAAAATAATACAGGGTGTTGTAGGGAGATCTTGAAAGACCTGTAACATGGCTGAGAGCTCTCCAAGCTGTACAGATCCCTGGAAAGGGAAAACCTTATGTGAGGAGAGTTGTCCTTCCTGGTAAATTACATAACCAAATTTGCAATTATTAGAATCAGTAAAGATTAGGGGAGCCTTAGGAAGAGGGTTATGCTTTGGGAATGCCTGGGGAAATAGGGACAGGGGAAGCTGTCTTATTCCTTGAAGGAGTTTATGTTTAGGATGATTGTCATATTTCTCCTGATAGACTAGTAGGAGAGTTTGGAAGCCAGGGTTGTCACAGAACAATGACTGGAGAATGTGAAGTGGAAGGGGAAGATCCAACAATTCGGGTTCGTGGCCATACAGATGATGGGAGGTGTGGACAAGTTTAAGGACTAGCATAGGCCATGCCTCAATAGCTGGGGTGATCTTGTGAAGTTGACTCCATGAAGAGTGGACCCATATCAGGGGACCCTGGGTCTGCCAGAGGACTCCCAAAGGGGTGATTTTAGTAGGAATAACTAGTGCTTGAATAGGCAACTTTGGCTGTATTCTATTACAAATGCTTGGGACAGGTGAGAATTGATCGTTGTGACAACACGTTGTGCCTCTGGAGAGACCTTGTGGGGAATGGAGACCATATCAGTACCCTGCAAGAGGTTGAAGAGCAGTGTAAGCACTTCTGTGGTCATGGGTAAGAAGCCCCATATCCAATTGATGTTGCCACAGAGGGTCTGGGCCTCTGAAAGGGTAACCTCATCTGGTAAGGTAAGAACAGGAGCAATGGGCCGGATGACATCTTGAATAGAGTGGCCCCAAAACTTATAAGGGGAATGTAATTGTATTTTATCTGCTGTAATAGTAAGACCTAATGCCTGGAGGTTTGTTTTGAGTTTTTGAAAAGCTCCTTATAAGATCCTAGGATCCTTATGTGTGATAAGAATGTCATCCATATAATGTAAAATATAAACTTCAGTCAGCAGTCAGCAAAGGTCTGCAGTCATGGGCCACATAATATTGGCAGATAGTAGGACTATTTTTCATGCCCTGAGGCAAAACTTTCCATTGATAGCATTGAACTTGAAGGTTATGATTAGTGGCAGGGGGGCTTATCATCATCATGAAGAGGAATAGAGAAGAAATAGTCTTTAATATCTATTATAACAATTGCGCATTCTTTGGGAGTAGCAGTAGGGTAAGGCAGTCCCAGTTGAAGGGGCCCTAAAGGCTTCATATGCTCATTAATAGCCCTTAAATCATGTAAAAGCCTCCATTTTCCTGATTTCTTTTGTATTACAAAAATTGGGGAATTATGAGGACTATGGGAGGGCTTGATATGACCCAAGGATAATTGTTCCTGGACCAAAGAGATCAAGTGAGTTAATTTATGTAAAGGAAGAGGCCACTGCTTCACCCATATGGGAGCTTTAGTGTCCCACATTAGTTTGATAGGGGGCAGCTTGGGCAATGGAGCAGTGGCTGTTAGAATTGGGGGTGAGGTGGGGGAGCATTACCTAAGTGCTGGTCTACAATGCAGTCGTCATAAAAGGCTTTGTCATCTATAGTTAAAACAGCTTCCATGTCACGAAGGATATCTCTCCCACACAAATTATGGGGAAGCCCCGTGGCTAAGAGCAGGCTAATAGCTCCTGTGTTGCCGCTCAGATCAGTCCAGATTACCGGACGTTGGACCTGTTGGATGTTCTGGACCTGTTGGCCGTCCCTAGCGTCCTGTTGTTGTATTTGCTCATCTATCTTCTTTAATAAGAGATTGTCCTGCTCAGGGGTTTTGGGGAGAACCCCCTGAAGGGAGGCCAGAATGGCTGTCACAATGGGGTAGAACAGCCCAGACTGTGGGCATCCCTCCCTGACTTCTCTACATCAGGCCAAGAATAAAATGCAAGCCCATTGTTCAGGATCCCAGCAAGAAGAATTTGTAAACCAGAGGGCAAGAGCTAGTACTTCATATAAAACCTTAGTTACATCCTTTTCTGTTACTCTAATACGCCTCCTCCTGAAGAGAGGAACCAGTGCAGCAGCACAGGGGCCGGCAGCAGCTGGATGACTATTCCCCATACTAGAGGTCACTCACCCTGCAAGACATACCCAAAGGGACTCAGGAACCATTCAAGGAGATAATCAGTGAAGACAGGAGCGGCACACCCAACCAAAGATCAATAGCCAGAAGAAAAAGCAGAACAAAACAAAAGCGGCGAGCAACCACGGGAAGAGCACCAAGAAAGGGGGCATTGGGAGCCCAAGGTGTTACAGCTCAGAGTGTTAAATCTCTGTGGGGAGGGGTTCCCAGCCCCATGTTTGGGTGCCAGCTGTGGTTGCCGGCTGTGGCTCCTTTCCTCCAGCTATGGTCACTCTCCTGCTCTCTCAGTTCCTCAGATCAGTCATTTCGTCCAGACCCCAGGGCTGGTGAGGAGTCTGTGCCAGCATCACTACATTCAAACACAAGAAACCAGGTTCAGTGATACAGATCTGCCTTATTGCAGGAAAGTACAGGCTTATATAGGGGTAATAGCCCAATCATAACACAGCATATGGGATCCCTTATTAGCATGGCAGACTAGTATCCTATTACAATCTAGCAGGCCAGATGTCCTATTAGCATGATAAGTCTCAGTTTCTCCAAGTTTCAGATTCCTGGAAACCATGCGACTTACATAGTTTTCTCTCTGATAAGAAAGAGGAAGCACTGCATTCCAGCATGATAGGTATGTAAGGCAAAAGGAAAAATCAGTCACAAGACTTTCCACAACACTCTTCCAGAGGACTATTGGTATTTTGTAGGGATATGTTATTTTGTTTTTTCATGTTACTATTTTTTCTCTGTGATTTTGACATGTGAATTTCTTTTGCAGTTTCTGATTCTTGTCTGTGACTCAAGCCTTCAAGTTTAAGTCTCCTTTTTGTGAATTTTATGTGTCTTTGTGGTTTACCTTTTGGGCATGAAAAGCTGGTTCCTCTAAGCTTCTGGTTCTCTCGTTTGATTTTATATTGGAGTGTCCAGATTGCTTTTGTCTTCAGGAGTTCTCACAGAGGCCCAAGTCAGATGAGGATGAGATGATCTCAGGCTTTCTCCTAAGGTCTGGATCCCTCCAGGAAAGATTTTGGCCTCAGTAATTTGGTGTTTGGACTGGCCTTGGAGCCTGGCCCAGGAAAGATGCTTGTCTAGGGTTGCTGGTGGCCAAGCCACCCAGAAATGCAAAGGAAGATGGGGGTAGGAAGTGGCCCCAAGAGCCCCTGGGGACTGCACTGAGAAGCTGGGTTGGTCTGGGTGCAAAGGACTAGGAAGAGGAAAGGTAAGCCCAGGTGTCCAGGAATGAGGCTGGTGGCTTGTGCAGACCCAGGGAAGCAGAGGGAGGTGAGGGCGGGGTCAAGCCCAGAGCACCCCTGGGGATGGGAGAAGGAACTGAATTGGTCTGGGTGCAAAGGATCAGGCAGCAGTGGTGCTTTCCCAGGTGTCTGGGGCACCAAGAAAAGGAATGGGACAGGACACAGGCTAGGAGGAGAGACAGGCGGGGAAGATGGGAGGGTGAGTGAGGCTGGGGGAGTCAAGGTGCAGATGGCAAGGTCAACTTATGCAGAGAGAGAGGCATGCTGATCTGAGAGAGGCCTGCAGGTTGTGCAGGCCCATGGAAGCAGAGGGAGGCAACCACTCCCTGCATTTCTATCTTTTTAAATAACTTATGTAGCTCCTCTGGTAGGATTCTGCTGTAAATCCATCAGTACCTGGGCTTCTTTTAGTCACGAGGTTTTATATTGCTGTTTCAATTTCCTTATGTGTTATGGGTCTGTTTAAGATGTTAATCTCTTCTTGGTTTAGCTTTGTTGGTTCCCACCCTTTTAGATGCCTGTCCATTTCTTTTAGGTTTTCAAATTTAGTAACATATAAGTTTTTAGAGTATTCCCTTATAGTGTTCTGGATCTCCTTGGTGTCTGTTGTGATGTTTCCCTTTTCATCTCTGATTTTGTTGATTTGGAGGTGCTCTTTCTTTCTTTTGGATAACTGGATTAGCAGTCTATCAATCTTTTTTATCTTCTCAAAGAACCATCTCTTGGATTCATTGATTCTTTGTATTGTTTTCTTTGTTTCTATTTTAATAATTTCCACTCTGATTTTTGGAATTTCTTCTTGTCTGTTGGGTTTGGGTTTCATTTGCTTTGCTTTTCAAGTGTCTTGAGTTGCAACATTAAGTCATTTATTTGTGATCTTCCGATTTTTTAATGTAGGCACTTAGAGCTATAAACTTCCATCTAAAGACTGCTTTCAGTGTGCCCCAGAGGTTTGGTTGTGTTGTATTGCCCTTTTAGTTTAGTTCCAGGAATACTTTTCTTTTTAAATTTCTCTTTTGACCCATTCATCATTCAGATGTGTGCTGTTTAATCTCCATGTGTTCATGTGGTGATTAGGGCTTCTTTGGGTGTTGATTGTAAGCTTTATTGCATTGTGGTCTGATAGAATGCATGGAATTATTTCAATCTTTTTGTATTTGTTGAGGTTTGTTTTGTGCCTCAGTATGTGGTCAATTTTGGAGAAGGTTCCATGGGGCACTGAATAGAAAGTACACTCTTTGGTGCTTTGGTGGAATATTTGGTAGATCTGTTAAGTTCATTTGATATATGCTATTGTTTAATTCTGATGTCTCTCTGTTAATTCTCTGTCCTGTTGACCTATCTAATTGTGACAATGGGGTATTGAAATTCCCTACTGTTAATGAGTTGGGATTAATCTGGCTCTTAAAGACCTGTAATACTGTTTTTATACAGTTGGGTGCACCAGAGTTTGGTGAATATATGTTCATGATTGTAATATCTTCTTAGTTTATTGTTCCTTTGATCAGAATGAAGTGGCCCTCTTTATCTCTTCTGCATAGTTTTAAAGTCTCT
>NW_008360320.1:10272753-10287504 GCF_000622305.1 Nannospalax galili
ATTAGTCTATATCTTTTGATTGAGGAGTTCAGTACCTTGATATTTAGAGTTATTAATGAAAGATATGTATTGAATCCTGTCATTTTTATTTCTGTTCACATTCTTGATATAGCTGCACATTTCTAGAGTTATGCATTGATTGAATTTTTTTTCTGTCACCCATTGTGTATAGTCATTCCTTTCTTCAGCTCTTTGTATTACTTCAAAACTCTCTGAAGGGCTGGTTTTGTGGACATGAATTCTTTCAGCCTATTTATGTCAAGGAGGATTTTTCCTTCCCCTTCAATTATCATAGACATTTTGGCTGGGTAAAGTAATCTGGGTTGTCATCTCTGGTCATTTAGAGCTGGGAATACTTTGTTCCAAGCTCTTCTGGCTTTCATAGTTTGCACTGAAAAGTCAGCTGTAATCCAGGTGGGTTTTCCTTTATATGTGACTTGGTTTTTTTTTTTTTTTTTTTTCTTTTGCAGCTTTCAGTATTGTCTCCTTGTTCTGAATATTTAATGTTTTTACTATGATGTGCCATGGAAAGTTTCTTTTCTGGTCCTGTCTATTTGGTGTTCCATCTGCTTCTTGTATTTATATGGGCATGTCTTTTTTAATTTTGGGAAATTTTCTTCTCCAATCCTGTTGAAGATCTGTTCTATACCATTATCTGGAGATTCTTCTCCTTCCTGTATGCCTATCATTCATATGTTTGGTTTTCTTATGGTGTCACACAATTCTTGAATATTCCCTTCTTGTGTTTTTTTAAATTTTTTCATAATCTTTGCTTGAGTGGTCTAATTTGCCCACTTTATCTTCCAGTCTTGATATTCTCTTTTCCATTACATTCATCTTCTTGGTGAGGCTTTCTCCTGTCATTTGTATTTGGCTCATTGAGTGTTTCACTTCCTTCCTCATTTCAGCCTAAGAATTCTTCAATATTTCTAACTCTTTTCTGAATTCATTCAGATGTTTATCCCTATATTCCTTCAGTTCTTTGATTTGTGTGTTCTTTAAATTCACTGAATTCTTTTATCATGTTTTTAATTGTTCTTTTGCGTGCCATGTCCTGTGTTATCTCTAGTGAGTTCTCATTATAGACCTCTAGAGGACTATTGGTACTCGGTGGGGATATATTATTTTGGTTTTTCATGTTATTGTTTTTTCTTTGTGACTTTCGCATGTGAATTTCCTTTGTAGTTTCTGAGTCTTGTGTGAGACTCAAGCCTTCCTTTGTTGAGTTTAGATCTTCTTTTTGTAAACTTTATGTGCTTTTGTAGTTTACTTGTTGGGTATGAAAATCTGCTTGGTCTAGACTTCAGGCTCTCTCTTTTGATTTTATATTGGAGTGGCCTAATTACTTTTGTCTTCCGGAGTTCCCACAGAGACCCAAGTGAGATGAGGATAAGATGATATCAGGCTTTCTCCTAAGGTATGGGTCCCTCCAGGAAAGATGCTTCCCTCTAGAATTTGGGGGCTGGGCTGATCTGGAAGAAGCGCCCATGGCATATGTTGGTCTCAGGAAGCTGGTGGCTGTGCCACCCAGGGAAGTAAAGGGAGGTGAGTGTGGGACCAGGCCTAGAAGGTTCCTGGGGTCTGACAGGGTTGAACTGGGTTGGTCCGGATGCAAAGGATCAGGAAGCAGTGACAGTTCTGGGCCGAGAGGTTAGCCCTGGTGTCTAAGGTGCTAAGACAAGAAATGGGCCTGTACCCATCCTAGGAGAAGAGACTTGGCAGGGGGAGCTGGGAGCATGAAAAATGCTTGGGGAGTCAAGGCCCGCCTCATTGGGGTTACCCAGGGAAGTTGTTGGTCCCAGGACTGGAGGCTGTGCAGGCCAGGAAGCAAAAGGATATGAGGGCAGGACCTGGTCCAGAGGGCTCCTGGGGACCAGGAAAGGGGCTGGCACCAGGCCACCCAGAGGATGTGCAGCCCAAGGAAGTAAAGGGAAGTGAGGGCAGGACCAGGCCCAGAGGGTTCCTGGGGAAGGTAGGGAGAAACTGGGTTGGTCCAGTTGCAAAGGTTCAGGAAGCAGTGGTGGCTCTGGGTGGAGAGGTTGGCCCCAGTTTCTCGGGTACCAAGACAAGAAATGGGCCTGTACCCAGCCTAGGAGGAGAGACTTGTGGAGGAGCTGGGTGGGTGAAAGAGGATGGGGGAGTCAAGGCATGCTGTGCTGGACTTACCCAGGGAAGGTGCTGGGACCAGAACACAGGAGGCTGGGCAGCCCAGGGAAGTAAAGGGAGGTGAGGGCAGGACCAGGCCTAGAGCTCTTTCTGATTTTTTAATGTAGGCACATAGAGCTACAAAGTTCCCTCTAACGGCTGCTTTCAACATGTACCAGAGGTTTTGTTGTGTTGTATTGTCCACTTAGTTCCAGGAATACTTTTATTTCTTTCTTAATTTCTCCTTTGAACAAGTCATCATTCGGGAATGTGTTGTTTGATCTCCATGTGTTCATGTATTTACCAGATTTCTTTCAGTGTTTATTTTAAGCTTTATTGTGTTGTGGTCTTATAGAATGCATAGAATTATTTCAATCTTTTTGTATTTGTTGAAGCTTGTATTGTGTAGGAGGAAGGCCTGCCTGAAAAACGGCGCATGCATGAGGTAGTTCCTGGTCTCAACCACGTAAGTAGCCAACCTAAAATCTGCCTGGCAACCTAGAGACTGACAACGAGGTCACAGCACCAATGGGATAGTGACAACTGGACACTGGGACACTGGGAACCAATGGGGACCAGGGAGCAGGTATATAAGGCAGCCCTTTGTTCACAATAAACGAACTTACTGGCAGACCACCCAGTTTGTTTCCCGGTGTCTGTGTCGTTGACTCTGTGCCTTCTCATCCCCTGCCCGCAAGTGGGAGGAGGGTCCATCTAAACAGCAACAACTGGTGCCCAACATAGCTAAATGGACTTCTACCTTGTCATGGGCCTCTTTACTCTTAGTATCTTTTTCATTGCAGTGCTTTTCTTTCTTTTTGTTTTTCCTCGTTGCTGCCTGGATTGCCTCGTCAATTGATCCCACCATCCTCTCCATCCAATTCTCCATTGGGTCCCCTTCAGCTGTTTTCTTTAGTCAGTAGGCCCCTTTCTGTTCTTTGTTCTTTGCCCTAGGTCTGGTGAGTGACTGAGGGCCTTCTTTCCCTTCTCCTTGTTTGTCCGTCTATAGGGCACATAAACTCTGAAATTTGGTTCACCCAGCATCTCCACATAAGGATTGACCACCCAGGAGATGAAACCACAGACCCCCTCCTGACAGGGTGTCCCATGATCGGAGACACTGTGTGGGCATACAGCCGTGGCCTAACAAACTACAGAAGTCCCCCACAAAGCACTCTCACCTGGTTCCAAAACACAACCTTCCTTTCCTCTCCTTTCTTTTACTTTCACTTTTATTTTGCCCATTAATCCAGTAACACAACCACCAGTTAAAAGCCCCTAGGGCGGTGGCCGGCTTCTTAAACTTGTGGACAGGTTCCCCATGACCTGGGACTGTGAAATCCGCTCCCATGTGGGCAGGTTGGAAAGTTACTTCTCCCAGCCCATCTTCCTTTCTGTAGCTTCCTTCATCCAGTCCATCCATTTTCCATTCCATCATGGGTAATTTTCCCTCATTGTAAAGAGCCCCAAATCGAGGATCTCAGATCCCTACTCATTTCCCAGGGTATCAAGACAAGGCACACTCACCTTGATGACTTCTGGCTTGAGGCTTCAGTCCTTAGCCCCTGGATCACCCCTGAAAATATGTGGGAACTCGATATGTGGATAAGAGTCCTTTTTCTAGCATGAAAATGGGAGGTCCAGGAAGGCAAAAATCCCCCCACCCCCTTCATACCCATACTCCTCGGTATTCTTAGCTCCATCAAATTTGGGTCCATTGAAGAAATTCTCAAATCCTTTAATGAACATTGCCAGGACCAAAAAATCTTTAGCCTTTCCATTCAATCTCCCCTAACAGTCCCAGAGGATCAAGAGGATTCAGGACCAGAGTGTCAACCTCATAAGACCCTGGTGCCAATTAAGCCACCTAGATAGCCCACCCCCTCTGCCCCACACTCAGAGACTCCCCTGCCCATATACCCTTGGAGTGAAATTGAACACTCCCAAGCTCCTCCCAAGGATCCACCCTGCACCCCTACCTGTGATCTCGCCCCTTGCCCTGGCCCCATGACTCCCCTCTGCCTCTAGATAAATATGCCTTTGCCATCAATATGGGCCCCAATGGCGTGCAAAGACCCTGGATCCCCACCCCCCTCGCAGACTTATCCTTAATTCGCAAGGCCTGCAATGAAAGCAGCCCTGATTCCCTGTACTTTGAACAAATCCTCAATCAATGGAGCCAGGCCCTTCAAACTCACTATGATTGGCATCATCTCTTAAAGGCAGTCCTAGACCCCCCAACCTTCCTGTCACACTGGCCAGGCAATAGCTAGCCGATTACATTCAGGGCCCCTGGTTAGTAGCCTTCAAAATTTTTTCCATGCAACTGAGCCAAAACATCATTAGCCTCAACCCTACCCAAATCACTCCCATAAACTAGAAACCACCTTCTTTCAACAGGTTTAAAATAATAGTAAGGGACTCCTAAACCCTTCTTGGATGGTTACTTGGATTATTTTGGGAGGAATTGCTATTATATTACTACTGTTGCTTAAGTGTCTATTCCAGCAGATCTGCAAACAAAGATCAGTCTCCAAAACAACTCTCCAGAGCCTCATGGCCCTGCAGCAGCCAGATAAAGGGTCACCCCCACAAGTGGTGCACACTTGGCTCTCTTATTTAGACAAGGCCACCTCCTAAAAAACTAGCCCACCACCCAGGCATACCTCCTGTCCACACACCGTGAATAAAGTTGTTAATAAATGATGGGTAAGATCCTCCCACGGTAGACCAACCTAAGACAGGACTGGCTTGGGGCTAGATGCACGCTCCAATGATGGGTAAGGCCTACATGTGTGGAGGACAACCTAAGACAGATGCAGCTTCTACGGTGTCACTCACATAAGAGGACAGTTAGCCACTGCCTCTCCAGAGGATGCCCATGTTAAAACAAAAAAGGGTGGGTTATAGGAGGAAAGACCGCTTGACAAATGGCGCATGTGTGAGGTAGTTCCTGGTCTCAACCATGGAAGTAGCCAAACTAAAATCTTCCTGGAAACCTAGAGACTGACAATGAGGTCACAGCACCAATGGGAGAGTGACACAACTGGACACTGGGAACCAATGGGGACCAGAGAGTGGGTATATAAGGCAGTCCTTTGTTCACAATAAACAAGGTTACTTGCAGACCACCCAGTTTGTTTCCCGGTGTCTGTGTCGTTGACTCCGTGCCTACTCATCCCCTGCCCCCACAGTGGGATGGAGGTCTGTCTAAATAGCAACAGTCTTGTGCCCCAGTATGTGGTCAGTTTTGGAGAAAATTCCATGGGGCATTGAATAGAAAGTATATTCTTTGGTGCTTGGGTGGAATATTTGGTAGATGTCTATTAGATCCATTTGATGTATGGTATTGTTTAATTCAGATGTCTCTCTGTTGATTATCTGTCCTGTAGACTTATCTAATGGAGACAATGGGATATTGAAGTCCGCTATTATTAATGATGTGTGATTAATCTGGGTCTTAAAGTCCTGCAGTACTGTTTTTATGAAGTTGGGTGCATGAGAGTTAAAGAATATATGTTCGTGATTGTAATATCTTCTTGGTCAATTGTTCCTTTGATCAGAATGAAGTGGACCTCTTTATCACTTCTGATTTATTTTAGATTCAAGACTATTTTGTCAGATACTAGAATTTCAACTCTTGCTTTTTTCTTAGTACTGTGTGCTTGGAATATTTTTTCCATCCTGTCACCTTAGGTAGTACCTGTCCTTGAAAGTGAGATGGGTTTCTTGCAGACAACAAAAAGATGAATTTTGTTCATTCAACTAGGTTGTGTCTTTTGGCTGGGAAGTTCAGTCCATTGATATTTAAAGTTATTAATGAAAGACGTATATTGATTCCTGTCATTTTGGTTTCTGTCCACATTCTTGATATAGCTGTGCATTTCCAGTTATATTTTCATTAAGTTTCTTTCTGTTACCACTTGTGTACAGTCATTCCTTTCTTCAGCTCTTTGTAATGCTTCAGGAACTCTCTGAAGGGCTGATTTGGTGGACATGAATTCTTTCAGGCTATTTATGTCATGGAAGATTTTTACTTCCCTTTTGACTATAATAGACATTTTGGCTGGGTAAAGTATTTTGGGTTGGTATCTGTGATCATTTAGAACTGGGAATACTTTGGGCCAGGCTCTTCTGGCTTTCATAGTTTGTGCTGAAAAGTCAGCTGTAATTCTGATAGGTTTTCCTGTATATGTGACTTGTTTTTCTTTTGCAGCTTTCAGTATTTTCTCTTTGTTCTGTACGTTTAGCGTTTTTTACTATGATGTGCCATAGAGAGTTTCTTTTCTGGTCCTGTGTATTTGGTTTTCTATGTGCTTCTTGTATTTTTATGAATGGCTTTCTTTAATTTTGGGAAATTTTCTTCTACAATCCTGTTGAAGATCTGATCCATACCATTATCCTGAGATTCTTCTCCTTCCTTTATGCCTATGATGTATAAGTTTGGTCTTTTTATGGTGTCACACATTCCTGCATATTCCATTCTTGTGTTTTTTTAAATTTTATAATCTTTGCTTGAGTGATCTAATTCATCTAGTTTGTCTTCCAGTCTTAATATTCTGTTCTCCATTTTATTCATCCTATTGGTGAGGCTTTATCCTGTCATTTCTAATTGGCATATTGAGTGTTTCACTTCTTTCTTCATTTCAGCCTGAATATTCTTCAATATTTCTATTTTCTGAATTAATTCAGAAGTCCCTATCTTCTTTCAGTTCTTTGATTTCTTTGTGTGTTCTTTAAATTCACTGAATTATTTTATCATGTTTATTGTTGTTCTTTTGAGTTCCATGTCTTGTGTTATCTCTAGCAGGTTCTCACTGCACTCCTCTACAGGACTGTTGGTACTTGGTGGGGATATATTATTTGGATTTTTCATGTTATTATTTTTTTGCTGTGTCTTTGACATGTGGATTTCTCTTCTAGTTTCTGATTCTTGTGTAAGACTCCTTTGTTGAGTTTAGGTCTGCTTCTTTCTGTAAAGTTTATGTTCCTGTGTGATTTACTTGTTGGGCAGGAAAAGCTGGTTGGTCTAGGCTTCAGGTTCTCTCCTTTGATTTTATATTGGAAGGTCCAGATGGCTTTCATCCTCCTGCTCAGGAGTTCCCACAGAGTTCAAACTCAGATGAAGCTTTCTCCTAAGGTCTAGATCCTTCCAGGAAGGAAGCTGACCTCAGGAAGTTGGAGACTGGGTGAGTTAGGGACCAGGGCTTTTCTCAGACATGCAAATGTGAGGTGGGGGAGAGAACAGGCCCCAAGGGCTCCCAGGGACTGGACCTAGGAACTGGGTTGATCTGGGTGCAGAGGATCAGGAAGCAGTGGGGAACCTGGGTGAAGAGGGCAGTCCAGAGGTCTGGGCTGCCAAGAGAAGAAATGGGTCAGTACCAAGTCTAGGAGGAGAGACAGGGTGGGGATCTGGGAGGGTCAATGAGGCTGGGGGAGTCAAGATGCAGTGGGCACTGCTGAATTTATCCAGGAAATAAGCTGGTCTCAGGAAGCTGGTGGCTGTGATGCCCAGTAATGCAAAGGTGATGTGAGGGAGGGAACAGGCCCCGAGGGCTCCCAGGCACTAGACCTAGGAACTGGGTTGGTCTGGGTGCAAAAGCTCAGGAAGCAGTAGGGATCCTGGGCCAAGAGGGTATTCCAGAGTTCTGGTGTGCCAAGAGAAGAAATGGGCCAGTGCTCACACTAGGAGGAGAGACTGGGTGGGGGAGCTGGGAGGGGTAAGGAGGTTGGGGGAGTCAAGGTGCAGTGGGCACTGCCAAATATGCCAGGAAAGAAGCTGGCCCCAGGAAGTTGGTGGCTGTGCTACTCAGAAATGCAAAGATGATGTGAGAGAGTGGAAAACATTTTTAAGAGCTAAATACCAATCAGCAAAGTATAAATTGTGGAAAGCTCACATAAGTAAAATTATCAAGTTATTGAAATGAATTAATGGTATATATGTATATGTGAAAATGCACTGTCAAATTTACTTATTTAAAGGGAAAACAAGATGTGGAACAGCATATTGAGAAAAACAGAAAAAGTCTAAGATTTAATAAAGAAGTGTTCATAAGTGTTACCTCATTGGATTAAAAAAAAGAAAAAATAAATGAGGAAATTATTAATGAAAACATTTTACTATTTATAAATTGAATTTTGTGCTGTAACATTCAAGTACTTTTTATGGTGATTTACAAAATCATTAGTGTATATATAACTCATGTCTCTATCACATATATGAATATATGAATATCTATAAATGTGTATACATAGAGATATAGTTGATAACATAAACAGAGCATTCTATGATATAGTATAATATGTAATATATAATATAATGGTACATACATCTATAATGTCATGTACATCTATAATCTCATATGTAACTATCATAAAATGTGATATATTCTACTATGGAGTTATATAATAGATGCATATTCCATATATATGTGTGTATTTATAATGTGATATTTAAAAATATTTTTGTTGCTAGTATTCAGTGAAAGGAACAGTTCTGAGTTTCTACCCACAGAGATGTCTTAGATTCCTAAAAGTCATGTAGTTAGGGAGTTTGAAGGTCTGTTTAATTCCAGATAGATACTTAAAATGGAGCTGTTTTGCAGTTTTTTAAATGCTCATTTATTTAAGATACCATGTAATTGCTGGGTGTTGTGGCACATGTCTTTATTTCCAGCACTCAGGAGGCAGAGGCTGGGGAATCTCTGTGAGTTCAAGGCCAGCCTGGTCTACATAGTGAATTCCAGGATAGCTGGGGCTACAGGGAGACCCTGTCTCAAAAAGACCAAAAAAAAAAAACCAAAACCAAAAACAAACAACAAAAAAAACATAGATACCATATAATTGATGCTATTTAACATAAACAATATGTTCTTTTAATTTTTGAAGTGGTTAGAGTATGAAAATTGAGGTTTTGGAAGGCCAGACACTTATCCTACATCAGTTGGTCGATATGTGAAAGAATCAGGATGCAAGCCGAAGCTGCTGACACCTCCCAAGTGCTAGAATTAGGAGAAGCAACTGGGATTTTAAAGTAACCCATAGGGAGGGAGGTTGTTTCAGAGTGAGCCAATTGTGAAAGTATCATGAGGAACATGACATTGGCTAAGCAGGATGCTAAGACACATGAGGGGGCTAGACCTTTGGCTTGAACCATAGGTACTGCTCATTTAGGCTGGCCAAAAAGTTCATATATATTCATCCATTTTTGACATGGACAGGTGAGAAAAGATCTACCCTGTCAATTAGTTGTAAAAATATTTTTATTGATTCTTTGAGAATTTTATATGATGTATTTTGATCATATTCAGGCCCCTCATCTCCACCACACCTTACTACCCTTCTTACTGACATCATATCCTCCATATTTTAAGGTCTACTGAGTTGAATTTGTGTTGTCAAATGTTCTTGGGTATATATGGATCTGTCTCTAGAACTTGGGCAACCTACCTGGTTGACTTTAAAGAAAACTGATTCTCTGTCTCCCAGCAGCTATCAGTTGTCCATCATTCCTCAGCTAGGGCTGGGATTAAATCTCCCCTCCTTCATGCAGGGATTCTGTCTGTCTTGAGCTCCCACACCTGCATAATGTAACAATTGTTGTGAATTCATATTCACAACAGCTCTGCTGCAGTGAAAACATTGTTTCCTTGTAGTCATCGACCACCTCTGGATCTTACAATCTTTCCGCACTCTCCTCTGCAATGATCACTGAACATTTGGAGGAGAGAGTGTGATATATGTGTCACATTTAGGGTTGAGCACGCTGTACTCTCAACAGCCATTCAGCTTCCTAAATCCCTTCATAAGCATTCTGTAAAACCTATATGTACCTATTTCTATACAGAATTGTGAGTGTTATATATCAGTAAGAGTTGATATTCAATAGTGATTAAGATGGTAATAACAGAGTCTGTGACTGTCAGCAGTTTATATTATGAAATTAAATTGATATGCTTTGGTAAGTTGGCGCCAATAAAACAAGCATAACTTGTGATTATATTGCTACTCAATAAATTCTGATTATGGAAAATCAGGAATGTACCTAGATGTGTCCCTGACATGTGCACTCATAGTAAACAACCAGACTGCCATAATACTATGAATGTCATTTAAGCACAAAAGTGACTAAAAATGAAGCACAACCAGAGCGAGGAAGGCAACCTTGAGCAAGTCACTAGTCGTTGCTATGCTCAAAGTATCTATTTTACTGACTTTTAACACCATATTTAGTTTTTATTGCTTAATTTTTTCTACAAATATTTGCATGTGCATATGTATATGTGCATACTTGCTTAACTCATACAACATTACATCTAAAATATTGAACCATATAATTATATGCATCTGTTTTTAATTTTCATTAGTATTTGACATTCTTTTATATGAATATAGTATACTTTATTTATTTACTAAGATATACATTTGAGAAATACAAAAAATACAGAGTCACTTTTCATGGTTGTCATAGTTTTGTGTCCTGTTGCTGTGATAAAACATCTTGACAATAGAAACCTTAGGGAAAAAGAGTTTATTTAGCTCAAAATTCCACTGTACATTTCATCTTTGCAGGGCAATGAAGTCATCAAGAACTCAAAGCAATTGGTCATATCACATCCATAGTCAAAGGCAGACAGCAGTTAACCAGCACATGCCTAGTAGTATTCAGTCCCAGTTTCGACTCTTACACAATCCAGGATCCCAAAACTAGGGACTAGTCCTGCCCACAGTGGACAGAGTCTTCTCACCTCAATTAGAATAATCAAAATTATTCCTCACAGGCACGGCCCACAGGCAAACGCAATCTAGACATTCCTCATTGAGACTCTCTTCTCAAATGATTCTATGTTGTTATCAAGTTGACAAAGGTAATCATCACAGCTGTACTTCTATGGGCATTCAATCTGCATCCTTCAGCAAACATAGCTCTAAGCTACTCTGGATCATAGGATGGACATAATTTGTTTTGTCGGATACTATGTTTTCTGTGGTTGATGTAGTAACACACATTTTAGTAGCAGATTATGATAGGTGCAATTATTCTTAGTCCTTATTAATAATTATTGTCAATATCTTAAAATTTTAGGAGAGAGAGGATGTATGATTTTCATTTCTTTGAGGAGCAGTGATGTAGAGCATATCTTTTGTGTTGACTGGACATTGGTACTTCTCTATGTGAGGTACCCTGAAGTCTTTCCTTTGGTTTTCTATTTGTCTGGCTGTAATTTTTCACTTATTTGTAGGAATGCTCCACATATGTACCCTTCTTAAACTATAATTCTGTAACATGACTCCTAAGTATAAAATGAACAATGATGGAAATTGATGTTCTTAAAAAGCTTGGATGTGAATGTTCATAGAAGAAATACTGATAATGATTAAAATGTAGAAGTAATCTGAATGCCTATTGAATGATAAATTCATAAACAAAATGTTATATGCCCATACAATAGCATACTATTCAGTAAGTTAAAAAGATGAAATTCTGGTACATGTACAGTGGATGAACCTTGGAAATATTATCTTAAATTTTTATAGTTCTATACCATGAAATTGTGTGAGTCCATTTACCTGAAATGCCAAGAGTAGAGTAATTAACAGAGACAGAAAACAAGGTTGGTGGACATTTTAGGGGATTGTTGAAAAGAGAATTGTGAGTAATAAGTATAGATTTTCTTTTTCTGATGAAAATTGTTTAAAGTTTAACTATGGTGACAACTATACAACTCTGGATAAATGTACTAAACTAATGTACTATATTAATATCCACCTTATAGTATACTTTTAATTGATTATTTTATATGCAAATTATATCAGTAAATATCTTTAAAGATAAAGAAAAAACAGAATGGAAGTTTTGAAATATTAAAAGTGTTAACTTAAAAAAGTATTTACCTATTAAAATATTTCCTTTAATTAAATTTCTGACCTTTTCTGCAAATATTTTTTCAACTGAGTTCTTTATTTCTTGCAACTAATTGCCTGTTAATTCGATGAAGCAGATGGCTAGCAAGAATATCTTACTGTAAATTGATTAAGGAAACATCTGACCTTTATTTTTCTTAAAGGCTAAAAAAGACACTCAACATTAATGCCCAAGGTTTTGTGTGAGTTACTGTTTTTAAAGTACTTGGGTCAGAAACCCAGAATATTTTTTCTTAAAGACTAAATGGGACACTCTAATTTCACAGTTGGAAGAAAAAAAATGTGATTTTTTTCTGTAACCTCGAATATTTTTAAGGGCTCAAATCAGAATTAACTGAACATTTTCTTCGTGTTTTTCGATGAGTATGCAAGAAGTAATAAATAGAAGCTACATCAATTTAAAAAACTGAAAATATTAGAGTTATGTGATATTACTTCTATGATTAGCAAGAAAAGATTTACATATTTATAAGTTAAAAATATGATGCATCAATAGAAAGACATAATGGGACCCCCTTTTTAATTTTATCACACGCTTTCATTCCTGTGTAAGTGGAAATTTTATTAGTAAGGCGTCTTCAGAGAAATGGAACAATGTACACAAAATGGAACTGGCCTCAAGGAATTGGCTCATAGAATAATGGAGACTGGTGAGTCCAGAATCTGCATGCACAGGAGGGCTGGGCAGCTGGAAAATCAGGACAATTTGAGCAGCACATTAATTCCTAAGGTGGTTGTTGGGGAAGTCACTCAAAAAATTTTGTGGGCATCTTTCATGAGTATAATCTTTGCACCATTTCCTTCCTTCCAATTCTGCCCCCCCCCCAAAACACCTTGCACAACTCCCACTCCATCTCACTTTCCTGTCTGAATCCTTAATTAGTATTGTTAGATATACATGCATACATTTTTGATGTACATCTTTATAATACATTGAGTCCACTCAGTGATACTCCTGTGCACCAGTGAGTAGGCTGCCCACTTGGAGTTTTACAACCTCTCAGGGATCTAGTTCTTGTAGAAAATTGATTCTCCTTCCTTCAACATCCATTGATTGCCTGTAGCTCTTCATGAAATTTCCCCCATCCACCTTGGTATGTCTACTGGTTTTGGTATTGTATGCAGATCTTGTTAGACTACCATAATGTAGAGATTTTACTGGTGAGGCTTCACATCAGGTCTAGAATGCATTAACTAGCAACAGGTGTCTTTCCCTCTGGCTCCTACATTCTTTCTGCACCTTCCAAGACACTGCCTGAATCTTAGGTGTAGAGGTTGCACTGTAGACGTGTCACTTATGGCTAGGCACCTAAAAAACACTTATTCTCTGTGCTTGACAAGTTATGCAACTGTAGGAGACCAGTGTAATCAAGTGGGAAGTGGAGAAAATAGGGACACTTTAACTGGGGAGGGCCTAGGGAGTAATATACAGGGGGAGAGAGAAAGAGAAATAACATTTATGTGGTGTGAAAAACCAAAGGGAAATGTTAGTTCAAAGGAATATTAACAAATATATAAAATATATGTATATATATGTATTATATATAATATATGTATACAAATGTGTATAGCTGAGGGCAATATAACAAAATTCACAGTGTTAGGCAAGGGAAACCTTCCTTGAAGTTTTTGGTCACAGTAGTCCAAGAGACTCCGCAAATAGCACAGGCTATTACCACAGCCCTTGATTTCCTTCCAGAACTTGAAGGTAAGACCCTATTACTAAAGATAGGACATACTTTGGACACAGGACTTGAATCACAATGATGATCAGCACAGCAAATAATCTCTACTGGTACAGTAGTGGCAATTTTATATTGAGAGTAATGAACAGCTGTTTAAGGCCAACTCAATGGGAGGAAACTCATATGTAGTACTGTATATATAGCCAAATACACATGGTTGGAGATGGCAGAGACCCTAGAGAAAAAATTTCTTTTGTCACATCCCTAGACAAATATAATTTCTTACTGCATCCTAAATATGTATCCTTATATTACAGACAAATGTACCTCTCACCACTCAGCAAAGAAGCTTTTTTGCCACAAATGGAGTCTATTATGAAGTTTGACAACTGGCCAAGCACTGAGAATAAGTGTCTGTGACGGAAGTCATTCTTGCTTAGGGTGGCCATTCTTCTATTCGGCGTACAGCTAATAAGGTGAGGCTCATCTACATTTTAAGAAGACTCTGCTTACCTGGATTTAAAGGCTGGATTAATATTTTAAATAAGATGGCCTACTTTAAGTACAATATTCACAAAGTTGATTCATTTTTATCTATAAGATGATCAAAAATCACTCCCATAAACACATAAAGAGCAATGTCCATATTACAAAATATTATCTAAAGTTTTATTGGTTAGACATTGTGGTGCACAACTTTAATCTCAGTGTTTGGTAGGCAGAGGCAGGTTGATCTCTGAGAGTTCAAGGCCAGCCTGGTTGACAGTTCCAGGCCAACCAGGGCTGCATAATAAGAACCTGTCTCACAATACTAAAACAAAACATAGAAGACTTAATGTTAACACAAAAGACATATTCACTTATAGATTCTTATAGATTCTTAGAATCTTTTGACAAATGTGTCATATTTATAATCTATTCCTTTCTTACCAACATCAGATTCTATGCTGTAATTCCTTATCAATAAATATAAATCATTATAAAAGTATAAATTATA
>NW_008360320.1:10287593-10291271 GCF_000622305.1 Nannospalax galili
ACTCTCTTATTTACTTAAATTGCCTAAATCACAATATTTTTAGTTATTTTAAGCCATGTGAACTGATCTATGTAATAAAGGAAAATTCAACATTGTATTATTGACATGACAAAAATAAAAGTTGAAAGACCTCCTATCCTCATGCATTGGTGGGATTAATATTGTGAAGATTGCCATCCTACCAAAAACAATCTACAAGTTCAATGAAACATCCATTAAAATTCCAACACAATTCTTCACAGAAATTGAAAATCAATCTCAAATTTCATAGGGAAACACAGAAAACTGAGGAGAGCCACTATAATCCTGAACAATAAAAGAGCTGCTGGAGGCATTGCCATCCCTTATCTCAAATTATACTAAAGAGCTACAGTGATAAAAACAGCATGATTTTAGCACACACACACAAAAAAACCAGACAAATTGATCAGCAAAATTCACACATTTACAGTCACCTGATTTTTTTAATTTTATTTTTTGAGGGTTTCTGATAATGTTACATTCTGAACATACAAAAGGTACAAAATGAATTGTTTTCCCAGAATATTTCAAAAGATGGTGCCAGTCTATCATTGTCTGTAAAATACCTTCACATTCTGTTGCTGTAGGTCATTTTATCTCTTAATTAGAGTAAGACACCATCTGTCCATAGTTTTAGCCTGTACTGAAATGGAGGGAAAAGGGTCTCCTAGGGGGTTCTTAGTCTCATTCATAAAAGAATTGAAGAATGGACTCAAATGGCAGAAAATGACAGACTTACAGATATTGACATGACTGTGTACAGCCACCTGATTTTTGACAAAAGGAGCCAAAAATACACACTGGAGAAAAGACAGCATGTTCAACAAAATGGTTCTGGTCAAACTGGATAAAGACATGTAGAAGAATGAAATTAGATCCCTATCTTTCACTATGCATAAAACTCAAATCCAAATGGATCCAGGACCTCAACATAAGACCTGATACCCTGAATCAGACAGGGATGAAAGCAGGGAATACACTGGAACGTATGGGCTCAGGAAAAGACTTTCTGAACAGGACCCTATGGTAAAAATTTTGGGACAATTTACACATGGGGCCACAAGAAATTAAAAAGCTTCTGTACATCATTCAAGTGAAGAGGTGACCTACAGAATGGAAAAAAAAATCTTTACCAGCTATATCTCTAACAAAGGGCTAGTATCTAAAATATATAAAGAATTCAAAAAACTAAACCTCAAAATAACAAACAACCTAATTAGAAAGTGGAACAAGGAGCTGAATAAGGGGTTCTCTAAAGATATAACACAAATGGCTGAAAACTAATTTCTTTTTCAACTTACAAATGAATTATAAAGGTGTGGTCCACATACACAATGAAATATTATTCACAGGAAAATGGATGGAACTGGAAACAATTATAATGAGTGAGGTAACAGAGTCTCGAAAGGCAAATGTTGCATATTCTCTCTAATAGCTGGATAATTGCATTTAAATCTTAGATATGCATGTTACAATTAGAAAGTTTAGAGAGATCAAGAAACCAATAAATGAGAGAGAGAGAGAGAGAGAGAGAGAGAGAGAGACTAAAAGGAGTTATCCTATTACATGGAGGCATTGCCTTTTGTAAACATCATAGGCTAATGAAAAAAAAACTCTCAAATCCAGGTATGGACATTGTATCAGTTTGTTTCTTCGTTGCTGTGACAAAATACTCTGACCAATACCAACTTGGGAAGGAAAAGATTTATTCAGCTTGCATTTCCTGGGTCACAGTTCATCAGAGAGCCCAAGGTAGGAATTCAGGGCAGGAACCTGGAGGCAGGAGCTAAAGCACAGGCCATGGAGGAACACTGCTTACTGACTTGCTCTTCACAAGAGGTGAGTTAGAGTATTCAAATGTTTTTATCTTCACAATTGTTTCAATTAGTCTACACCATGGGTTTTCAGTGCTCTCCATGCTACCTGAAGACACTGAGCTGGAGAGCCTGCTCTAGATACCAACAAGCTCATTAAAGAAATTCATCCTTTCAATTCTGTTTCTCTAGAGCCACTCCTGGTACCACAATCTGTATTAGTCAGGGTTCTCCAAAGAAACAGAACTGGTAGAATGAATATATATGTATAGGGATTTACCAGCTTAGCTCACAAGATACAGTCCGAGGAGTCCAACAATGGCTGCAACACACTGAAGAGGCTGAGAATCCATAGTCAGTCCATGAGGCTGGATGTCTCAGTAATCCCATCTAGCATTGAATGTCTGATGAATTTCAGAAGATCAGCTAGTCTTCAGTGCACAGCAGCAAGACGAACTCCCCAGTGAGAGAGAAGGCAAGCAGCAAAAAGCATACTGTTCTCCTCTGCCGTGGCCTTTTATAGAGGCTGCCATCAGAAAGTAACGCCCACATTTAGGGTATGTCTTCCAGCTTCAAATGATCCAATTAAGAAGCTCTCTCTCATTTCAGTTATTCCCAGATTCTCTCAAGTTGACACCCAGGATTAGCCATCACAGACTCCAACTCTAGACTGGCCATTACCCCTCTTCTTCATTACCCCCCAGAACTGGATGGTAAGACTCTATTGCTAAAAACACTATATAGCTGATATTTGATCTGTTGAATAAACAAGGAGAAATCAAGATCATCCTGACTTCAGAGCCTCATCTCTATTGGCTATTGTTTGTAGATTTGGAAGGTGGTATGGAAGCTACTGGAAGGAAAAACATAATCAACAAGTTTACACAGTTGTGAATGCTTTAAACTACAGTAAGAACTGACCTGGCAAGATGTGTCCACAGGGGCAATAGTGGCATAGATGTTATGGGAGTAACCATTACTTAGATTTAAGTTCCACTTCCTAGGGTAGAGGCCATACCTGACACTGATATCAGGCTTAGGAACCTGAGGCTAGTCAGAACACAGGACACAGGGTAGAACCTAATACTATTTTTCTAGTAAATAGTTATCATATTAAACTGACTCTTAATGACATTGTTATATCCATAGATTAATGTATCTCTCCAACTCTTACCAGAGATGTTTCCTTATGCAGCAGATGGTGATTAAGATGGAAACCCACAACTAACCAATGTGCAGAGAATAAGAGTCTACAGTGTACTTATCCTTGAATAGGATACCTATATCAAACTTCTGTTCCCCCAAGACTTAGAGGTCATTATGAAAGATGGGCAGAATGATCGTAAGAGCCAGAGGTGGGGAATGACCAAAAGAAAACAAAGTTTTCCATACAACTTGTCAGTTATAGGTATGAACTCACAGCAATAGTGACAGCATGCTCAAACCAGAAAAATATCTCACTCAGCATAGACAAGACGAAGTGGGTAAGAACCTCCAATCCTACCTAAGGAAATTCTGGCGGTAGATGGCTTCTGGAAGGAGCCAAGATAGTCTCTTTCAAGACAGTCTTTTGGTAGGTTAACCAGGCTGCAGTGGATGGACCCACACTGAAGAATATTTGAATATACTAATTAGACTTTATAGTCCTTAGTGTGTGTGTGTGTGTGTGTGTGTGTGTGTGTGTGTAATAGAGTACACTAAACTGGGTAGGGGGCATAAGGGGAGGTGCCGATAGGGGAGAATATCTAAATACCATCAAATTATACTGTATGAAAATAAAAAAATTCAATAAAAATTTTAAAATGAATAAAATAAAATACTGGTTTTATAGAAGCTGACATGT